>NC_092499.1:111019605-111323947 GCF_047511675.1 Marmota flaviventris | reverse complement strand
TTGGGGACTCAGATGGAGCCAAGCAGGTGTCCCCCACTTTGTCTCAGTGATTCTAGCACCACGACGCCTCAGACCAGCTTGGGCTCTCACTTCATTGGCTGGGAAGACTTTTCTGCCACCTCTTTTCCAGGACTGGGCTGTGGCTGCTCCAAGACCCAAAACACGGGTGGGTCATCTCCACTGGTCCAGCCTCGGCTCCTCTCACTGGAAAGGCGCGCCCTTTGGTGAGGGGGAGGAAGCATTTTTGAGGTGAAATGTTGTATAACAGCCAGGAATGGAAAATATTAAAAGCCCAATGGCGCCAACAAGGTTCGTGCCAGGGCCAGAAAGTACAGAGAAGAGGAGGGACATCCCTGCAGTGGAGGGCCCTGGGGGTGTGGAGGGGGTCAGCCAGAGGCCACCCACACCCTGTATCCCGGGCTGCCTCCATCTCCTGGGCCAAGGGAATGTCCTAGGGTGATGACCCCAAGGGAAGCTCCATGGGCATATTAGGTGTGGTGTACCCCATACTCCAGGGAAGGTAGTGGGCGTAGTGTGGCCCATTAGGCGTGTGGGAGACCAGCCCAGTCCACACATAACTCCCGATCTTCTGGGTGCTTGGATGCCAAGAGGAATAAGACATGCCAAGAACCTCTGTCCTCTAGGGCCTCACCATAGAGAGGAGGAAGGCAAGAAAACAATGTCAGTAGAATGTGATAAACACTCTGCTGGAGGAGAACACAGGGATTGTGGGAAAGAAGAGGGACAGTTAGCTCAGCCTGGGACCACGAGGAAGGGTTTCTAAAGAAAATGGTGGTTACCTCAGCTGAGTCTTGATGCAAATAGATATTGTAAGAAGCTTCACAAAGCAGACGTCTGGGTATGTGCCCTTGGGAGTTATCTCAAGAAAAAGATTTACTTATAGAAACACAAGCAGATGGACTCATTCTCCCCATGGGGAGTCCCCCTTTCCTACTGCTCCCATTACGTTCACACCAGACACAATTATGGGGCAGTTTAGTGTACCAGATGTCTTGGTGAGAGCTGTTCCTGTAAGGAAAATGTTTTAATAAGAACTGGGGGTAGAAGATGAGGTCGCTGGGTGGATAGAGATCTGCAGGGTCAGGACTTCGGAGGCTGGGGCATCTGCTGTACTGAAAAATGGGAGAAGGGTCTGGAAGGGGATCTAAGGAGCAGTGGTGGAAGAGGAAGAGGAGAGAAGGAGCTGGAGTAGAGGTGACCCCCTTGGCCAAGTCTACTGACTCCCAAAAGCTCAGTGCGTGTGCTTGCTTGTTGTGAGTACCAAAGGGGCAGACTTTGTGTTGAAGTTGTAGAATGGGAGAGACACAGACAGGAGAACAGTCTCTTGCCCTGGCTCTGCTCCTTCCTCTGTCAACGGCCTTGGTAAGCCCCTTTCCTATGGGGATCTATGAATATATTATTTTGAGCCACGTGCCAAGAACACAGAGATAAATAAGACAGTCTTAACCTTCAGGAGCTCATCATCAAGTAAGGGAAGACAGAGCATTCCTGGGGGAACAGAGTACTGCAACGCGGGGGGAATCAAGTGGAAAGCAGGAAGCTCAGGGAGCAGAGAGGTATGGGCTGGAGTGCTTAGGGTGTGTGTGAGGTTTTCAGATGTGAGGACAAACCTCAAATAGTGCTGGTAACCCTCGTGGTGCCACCACACTTTAGGTCCCCTTCTAGCTGTACCTGCCCCCTCCCTGACTCCTATTTGGGGAAGCAGGACCCCTGTGTTTGGCCAGGAGCAGGCACTGGCTCAGGCTGGTTCTCTGGCCCAAAACAGCCCCAGATGAGCCTATCATGAGCAAAATGCAAGTTGAAGCTGGGTGCAATGGCTCACATCTGTAATCCTAGTGGCTCTAGTGGCTGAGATAGGAGGATCGTGAGTTCAAAGCAAGCATAGCAACGGCAAGGTGCTAAGCAACTCAGTGAGACCCTGTCTCTAAATAAAATACAAAATAGGGCTGGGGATGGGCTCAGTGCTCAAGTGTCCCTGAATTCAATCCCCAGTACCAAAACAAAACAAACAAGTGGAACCAACTGCACAGAAAGAAGCAAACACACCACAGGAGAAACACCAGGAACCTGAGAGACAAGGACCTGCCTAGAGTTCCCGCTCCAGCTCCTTATACCTTTACAAGTCCCTTTTTTCTCAGGATGGCCTGAGTGAGTCATCATTCTTATTCTCAGAAGTGCATGACCATTAGAGCCCCTTCATCTTCCTCGTGTCCTGGAGGGAAGATAATAAAGAGAGCTACCAACTCCACCATTCTCCATGAAGGGCCAACAGTGATACAATGGAAAGATCAGAGGCTGGAAATTAGGAGACCTGGTCTGTGCTCTCTCCACAGACTATGATCAGGCTCAGGCCAAAACGAAAAACAACAGCAACTTTGATGGATGAAGCAGCAGAAAAGGGAAGGCTGCTGATGCGCTCTCCTGGCATCTTCCCTATTTTTAGTGGAGGTGGATTGTATGAGTGTAAAAGATTCAAAACCTGGGCTGGGGTTGTGGCTCAAGAGGTAGAGTGCTTGCCTAGCACACATGGGGCACTGAGTTTGATCCTCAGCACCACATAAAAATACAATAAAGATATTGTGTCCACTAAAACTAAAAAAAAAATTTTTAAAAAGATTCAAAACCTGTCTGGCCCAGAAGCTGCCTGGGAGATATGAGAGTCATTGTAGGGGAGGGGCCGTTCTGAACCCAGCAAATGTGCTTGACAATCAGCAATCTCTGGTGTAGTTCTCAAGAGACTCATGTCTGAATCCTGGAGAGAGCAGAGACTGTAAATAAAAGGCCAAAGAGCTATTCCACTGAATGAACAGTCTGTGTCTTATTTGAGCTAAGTAGCCCTGTTTTGGGATCAGGTAAGAGAGATGTTTATCCCACTACTGAACTTGGTGTACTGAGAAAGCTCTATAGAGCTAAGATCAATGCCACAGGGTCACATTGTTAACGGGGGCTTTGTTTTATTTTTTATTTTGGGGATGGAATCCAGGGGCGCTCTTCCACTGAGCTCCATCCCCAGCCCTTTTTTACTTTTGTTTTGAGACAGGGTCTTGCTAAGATCTTCCTGCCTCAGCCTCCAAAGTATCTAGGATTACAGGTGTGGGTCACCATGCCCAATTAGGATAGTCTTTTCAACAAATTGTACTGGAACTATTGAACATCTTCGTGCCAAAAAAAGGAACCTTGACCCATACTTCATATCACGTGCAAAAACTAGTTCAAAATGAATTCTAGACTTAAAGGCAAAACCTAACACTAAAAAACTCCTAGAGAAAACATAGAATAAAATCTTTTCAACTCTGGGCTTTTAGGTCCAAAATCAAAAATACAGTCTATAAAGTAAAAATTGATGAGTTGATAAACTGGAAAGATAAACCACAGATGGAGAAATATGTTTACAAAACACATATCTCATAATATGTATATTCAGAATATGTAAAATTCATGTGAAGCTCATTCATAAGAAAATAATTGACCTAATTATGAAATAGGCAAAATATTTGAAAAGATAATTTATCAGAAAAGATATATAAATGGTAAATTAGATGTTCAATATCATTGGTCACTAGGTAAATGCGTTAAAAACACAACGAGATCACACTGTACACACATTAGAATGGCTGAAAATAAACACTGAAATATAAAACTATGATGATATTGAGTGCCGATGAGAATACTGAGTAACCTACTCAGCATTGCTGGTGGAAAGGTAAATGGTACAGGCATACTGCAAAACAGGTTAGCAGGTTGTTTTTGTTTTTTGTGCCAGGAATTAAACCCAGGGACAGTTAAACACTGAGCCACACCCCCAGCCCTTTTTACGTTTTATTTTAAGACGGATCTCACCTAGTTGCTCAGGGCCTCATTAAGTTGCCGAGGCTGGCTTTGAACTCTTGATCCTTCTTCCTCAGCCTCCCAAATGGCTGGGATTACAGGGTGGGCCACCGTACCTGGTGGGTTAACAGTTTTTATATGGTTTAATATATACTTGCCATACAACTTCATTCTTAGGTATTTACCCAAAAGAAATGAAAAACATGTTTAAATAAATACCTGTAGAATTTGTGCACAAATTCTTATAGCTAAAATGTAATTGCTAAAAACAAGTTAACCTACAAGTCTTTCAAGTGGTAAATGGATAAACAAACTGGTACATCCATACAAGGAATACTACTTAGCAATAAAAAGGAATGAACTGGGTGTGGTGACACATTCCTATGATTTCAGTGGCTTGGAAGGATTGCAGGTACAAAGCCAGCCTCAGCAACTTAGCAAGACCCTGTTTTAAAATAAAAGGGCTGGGGATATGGGGATATGGCTCAGTGGTTAAGCACTTCTGGGTTCAATCCTCCAACCTCCAAAAAAAAAAGGGAATGGACTACTGATGCACACAACATGGATGTTTTTTCTATGTAAAAGAAAGCAGATTCAAAAAGGCTTCTATCATGTGATTTCATTTATGTGACATTTGCCTCAAAAAGGCAAAACTGCAGGGAAAGAAAACAGATCAGTAGCTGCCAGCTGCTGGGGCTGCAGTGGGGGGTTGATTGTAGAGGAAACTTCTGAGATAATGGAAATATTTTTCTCTCTTTCTTTTTCTTTTCCCTTTCTTTCTTTCTCCCCCCCCCCTTTTTTTTTTGGTTGTTTTTTTTTAACCACAAGTGATTTACTATTGAGTTAAATCCCCAGCCCCTTTAAAAATTTGGGACCGGGTCTTGCTAATTTGTCCAGGATGCCTTCAAATTCTTGATCCTCCTGAGTTAGCCTCCCAAGTAGCTGTGATTATAGGCGTTTACCATCACACTCAGCAAAATACTTTATATCTGGGTTATGATAATAGTTGTGTGATTATATTTGTCAAAACCATATAATTCAAAAGGTTGAATTTTACAGTAAGAAAATTACACTTAAATTTTTAAAAATTAGGAGTTGGATTCAAATTCCTCTCCCCTTACTATGTCTTCTCTGCCACTACCCAACATCCTATCCTCAAGGATCTTGTTCTCCTGGGCAAAAAATATCCCACTTCAGGCACCCTAAACATTGCTTTGCTTCTGGAACAAAAGGAAAATGGTCTATAACAGTGGTCTCTGCAGGGCCATGTGTCTGTTTCCATCCCTCTGTCCCATTCTGTCTTTCTAGGCCTGACCATCAAGGGCCAGCCCTTCCTCTCTAACCTCCATTTCCTCTTCCCTGCACTGGAGTCTTGGTAGTGACCTCAGGAAGGGACCAAATCCTTATGGCCTAGTCACTGTGTGGGTGAAAAATTCTGCTTGTAAAGAGAAAGGTTCCTCACACTCAACTTTCCACAGTTCTAGCCAGTAAGATAGCCACGTGTCCCAAAAACGTACGGCCTGTGAGGGCATCTACTCGGCATCCTCCTCCCCTCATCCCTGACCAAGACCACTTCCTCTCACTGCCTCAGGCTCCTCTGGGCTGCCAGCATCTTGGTCAGAGCTAAAGCCACACCACACCCAGAGCCATCTGGGTCCTCTCAGGGGAGTCATGAAAAGAGGCCCCAGGTCACGGGATGCACAGCAGCTGTCTGCTGGAAGCACAGGCAAGTTGTCAGATGACCAGGGCAAACACATCATGGTGTGAACTGACAGGGAGGTGGGAACACTCTTGAGATGATACTCTGATCAGAGTTTGCATCTCCTAATCCTACATAAAATTGTGAATGGGCCACTCATGAATAATAACAGAGGGCACAGTGGGGACACGATGATGACCACCTGTAGAATATGAACTCATTGGTTCACGTCCCTGGAATAGAGAAATGCTATGGTGACTGTGAACACTTGGTGGTAAGCTTGTTTAGCATTATGGCAACAGAGTGTGAATTCCATAGTCAGAAGTGAATGTACTTGGGCCTCTGGAGGGATGAACATGTTGTTGTAAACATAGTGAACACTTGGGAGCTGGGGTTGTGGTTCAGTGGTAGAGTGCTTGCCTAGCATGTGTGAGGTACTGGGTTCAATTCTCAGCACCACATAATAAGCAAAGAAATAAAAATTTTAAAAAATCCATCAATAACTAATAAAAAATATTTTTAAAAAATATAGTGAACACTAGTAGATGCTGTGTGCAATTATAGGGCTCTGGTTGTGTTGAATGCACCATAGGGACACAGAGGTACCCTGTTTCAAGGTCAAGGAGCCACAGTATGCATAACAGAGGGTAGAGAGCTCTATTGGACATGTTTTGGGGCATACACTTGGCCCAGGACCTTTTCTCTGGGGGTCTGCTCCCTGCTACAACGTCTGCTGTGTGAGCAGACCCTAACAGAGCATGCAGCAGCCAATGGTGGCACGTGTGCTTCTGAAGGCTTCTTTTCTTTTTCTCCCATTTTCTAAGCTGGAGTTGTTGTGGTTGCTCAGTTTCATTCAGCTTCTCTGGAGGGTGTGGATATGGTTACAAGGTGTGGGTCTGCAACAGAACACATGGTGGGTAAATCTAAGGTTGACAACCATTAAAGGGGTCCCTGTGGCTATCTTTTCAGTGGGCACATGTTATTTTTACTTCCCAGCATCCATTCTTTCTACTTCTGGTGACAGTATCACAACTTTTCTTTGGGGAAAAAATTCCAGGGGGGCCAATCTATTCCCCTGGCTCTAGAAGGGGGCTGATCAGAGCTTTTTATTCCCTGCTTATGGGCACTGGGTCAGGAATGGGCCAATGAGAATCTTTCCCAGGACATTTTTTAAATAATTGAGGAAGAGATGCTCTTTCCACTGGGGATTTGAGATGTGCTAGAAAGGAGCCTAGAGCTACTGGGAGATACTACATGAACTCAGCGTCTGTTCCAGTTATTGCTACTATGTAAAAAACTACTCCAAATCTTAATGGGTTAAATGACAATGATTTTATTATATCCCAGAGATTCTATAGGTCAGAATTTCATGAAGGACTTGACTGGACATTTCTGCTTTTTGAGGTACTGATTAAGGTCACTGAGTGACACTTCACTGATGGATGAGTTGGTCTAGAGGACCCAAGACATCTTCACTCACATGCCTGGTGCCTTGGCAGTAATGGCTTGGAAGGTTGGGCTCACTGGGGCTACCAACCAGATCACTTGCACCAGGCCTATCAGTATGGTGTCTCAAGATAGTTAGAATTGACTCTCCCCAGAGTGGACATCCCAAGTAATCCAGGTGGAAGCTATATGCCATTTTTTGACCTAGCCCTAGAAGTCCACCTCAAACTATTGGTTACAAGCAAGTTAAGAGGCCAGCTCAGATTCATTGTGAGGGAAATTAGATTTTTTGGTGCCTTATAATTATACATAATAGTGGGAGTCATTATGTCATAATCATATGTACACATAAACATTTGCTCAATCTCCTTCCCCAGAACCTTCCCTTTCCCTTCCCTCTTCCCTCCACTAATCCACTTACTCTACTCTACTGATCTCTCTTCTATTATCCTTATTATTTTAATTAGCACATATGTATATGCTATATGTTATATGTATATAGACTCTATTTTTGTGGCATAGTAGAGTCATATAGTATAAGAACATGAGAAATGGGAGATATTACTATAGTTATTTGGGAAAAATAGACTGATACCTCCTCCTCAAAAATAAAGCTATTACAGAGGAAGTAGTTGAGGTATGGAAAGAGAACATTTTTTTTTTTTTTTTTTTTTGCGGCATTGGGGATTGAACCAGGGGCTCTTTACCACTGAGTCACATCTCCAGACTTTTTTATTTTTATTTAGAGACAGAGTCTTTAAGACTGGCCTACCTCAGTCTTCCAAGTAGGTGGGATTACAGGCATGCGCCACAGCACTGGGTAAGAGAACAGTTCTGATGACATTGTCTATGTACCTGGATCCAACTTCTCCTAGGACTTCAGTCATGAGAACCCTAAGATTCCTTTTCTGCTTAAATCAATCTGAGTTTTGCTTTTGTCACTTATAACTGAAAGAGCTTTTGTACTTAGTGTATGTGTGTCATTATCTATTGCAGCATAACAAACCACCCCAAAACTCTGTGGTTTAAAACAACAACTTATTATTTATTATAGTTTTGTGGGCTGACTGGGCCATTCTTCTGCTGGTTTCACCTAGGCTCACTCATGTAACTGCTGGGATAGAAGGTTCAAGATGGCCACATCACATATGGGACTATTGGGTGGGGGCATCAGTTTTTATCCGTGTGATCTTTTGTCCTCCCTAGGATAGACTGACTTCTTTGTATGGAGATAGTGTTCTAAGAGAGTGAAGGTAGAAGCTGCAATGCTTCTTGAGGCCTGAACTCCAGAACTTGTACAGCACAACTTCTGTCCTATTCCTGATTCTAAGCAAGTCATAATGCTCAAGTCAAGAGTGAATTAAGGGGCTGGGGCTGTAGCTCAGTGGTAGAGCACTTGCCTATCACATGTGAGGCACTGGGTTTGATCCTCAGCACCACATAAAAATAAATAAATAAAATAAAGGTATTGTGTCTATCTACAATTAAAAAAAGAAATTTAAAAAAAGAGTGAATAAAGAACTCTACTTCATCATAGTAGAGTTACAAAGACTTTGTGGTGATATTTAATCTACCACAGTGTGATAGAGAGCTGAATCATAGGTAGGAACATTGTGGGAATTAAAAGTAGTTATAGGAAGTATGGTACATGTGTAGGCAGGTGATCCAGACTCTTATAGGCATGTTTTCACTGAGGAATCAACAGTTGGTGTGTGATTTCCATTGTGGCTTCTGTGAGGGCCTCATGATGCCATCTACATTTGGCCTCTGATTCGCAGGGGCAACTTTGAGCTAAAGACCTACTATATCTGAGGGACTTCACTTCTTTGAACTTGAGTTCTTCCTCTGTAAAATGAACATGATTGATCACTCCTGCCTCGCAGATTGGCTGTGAGGCTACAGATGAGAATGTGCTTCATAAATTACAGAGTGCTGTATATGTGTGGTTAAACATTATTATCTGCTCTCTGAGGAAAGAATAATCGAGATGGGTCTGGGTAGTCAGAGAGGACAGTAAGCTGGAGACTGATCACACTGGCAGGGAGAAAGTTCTGTATTTCAAGATGAGAAGCTGAGGAATAAAATTATACGTGAACAGAGGTAGAACAGTGACAGACTGTGCCTAGGACAGGTAGGAGAGCCACGTGGTCAGAGGGGAAGCCTCCACTACCCTGGACTCTAGGTTTCTGGGCCCCCCAGGCAGTTGGTCAGTAGCCCCTAAGGTCTCCGAGCTGCAGCCAAGGCTTCCAGCCTCCAAGGATCATCAGAGTCCTGTCCCTACCCAGGCCTGCAAGGCCTCTTCGAGCCACAGGGAGGCGACAGAGGAGGGGAGGGGAGAGGCAATCAAAGAGAGAGCACCTTCCTCTGGAACCATCAGGATCAGGTCAGCCACCTCCATGTGTTTCCAAGCTTCTCTTTCAACAGCAGGGTGGGGACCCCAGGCTCTAAGCTTGGGTCACAGGCCATGTGGCTAAACTGGCTCCTAGTCCTTCCATTCCCTGGGCGGGGGTGTGGGGGTTGATTGATGAATTCCCCTGTGTTCCAGGCTGGGGCTTGGAGCTGCTGGAGACCAGCCTAGTGTGAAGAAGCCCCAGATGGTGACTGGTGGCTGAGACTGACCCCTCCAGGCCAGGCCCTGGACAGTCTAGGCCTATGGCCACTTCCCAAACCCTCTCTGTCCTTGGATCCCAGCTGAGGAGAGCAAAAGCCTCTTACTCAAAGGAGTTTGGAAGGAGAGGATCAGGGAAGGCTCAGATTCCCCCAGACTAGCCCTGTGCAACAACCAGTCCAATCCAACTTGGGAACAGGAAAGGACTCTGATGAGAGTTTGGGAGGGGGGACAGAATATGAGCTGGGGGGACATAAACAGCAGGGTTGGCATTAGAACCCAGAGATTCTAGCTCACAGTCCCTCACACTGGTACTATCCAAGATGACACCCATTGGCCACTTGAGGCTAGGTAAATGAAGGCCTGCATCTGAGTGCTAGGCCAAGCAAGGAGACCCAGGCAGGAATCCTGGCCCAGAGGCTCCACTTTGCCAAATCCTTACCCCATAGGATACTCTGCCTCTGCCTTGCACTACAGAGAGACAATAGAGGCAACTGGGAAGCAGGAGAGGCCTTTTTCACATGCCGTGGGGTCCCATGGCATAAGCTCTTCGAAAATAGCTGATGACCTTGACCTTGATCCCTAGATCTATAGTTTACCTCCCTACACCTTCCTTTCCTATCTTTCTTTTTAAAATCTAGCCTCTCTGGTCATGTTGCTTCTCTGGCCTGCCTCCTGATCCTGGCCACATTTCTTGGAACCGTCATTCCTTCCTTTCCTTTCTGATTCGCAGGGGCAACTTTGAGCTAAAGACCTACTATATCTGACCAGCCTAGTGTGTTTCTTCTAGGTATGTTACCCAGCCTTGCAATTTCAGAGCTGGCAGGGCTTATGAGCTCACTCAGTCCCAACTCCTACTACCCATTTGGGGATTCTGAGGCTCAGGGTTACTTGGGTTGTTGCTAGTCCAGGGTCACACATCAGGATCAGCAACAGAGCCAGCATGAGGCTTCTGACTTCCAAGTCCATATTTTTCTCCTGTCCTTTGTTCTGCCTATGGTGATTCAGCCTCAGTCTGTCTATTCCTCAAACCAGCAGAGCTTACGTGAGCTTCACTCGGTTCAAACATCTGCTGTCAAAGCCTTGGGTGAAACTGCTTCATGGGTTGGCTCTGATACTTTGGACCAGACTGGGGCCAGTTATGAGGCCCATTGGCCAAAGACTGGGGGCTGGAAGGAAGGCTCCAGGAGAGAAAGCAAATCAGATTTGTGTCTTATGGCTGCTGGGGGGCTATTGTTGCTCAACATCTTTTCTCCACTCCCACTCCTCTCCCCAACAGCTCCTGGCTAGGGTGATGTCCAGAGAAAACAGAGCTGCTAAACCCCTGCTTACACAGAGAGAAAGGCAGACACGGCATATACACAGAGAGATATAGAGACACGCGGTAGGAGCACGTGCATAACTGCACAGGGCTCTCTGGCATGAAGATTTGCACTGCCACACTATGGGATCATTTCCAAAGGAGGCTCTTTCCTCTGAGTGAAAACACAGGTCTCTTCTCATGACTTCCCAGTGTCCAGTCTAGATCCTGCCCCAAATAAGAGCTCAGTGAGGTTATGTGGAAAGAGTGACCCTGGTGTGGTTAGTCCCAGAGACAGACCTTCACCTCCAGGGGCTGGAACAAGGCAGGAAGCCCAGGCCAGGTTGGAAGAGCCTGTGACTTGAGGCAGGAGGCAGGAGACTCCTGTTGTGGTCGTCATCTTCTGCTTCCATTTGGGGCTCTATCCTTGTGGCTGGCAGTTCTCAAAATATGGTTCAAGAACCAGCAGCTGGGCTAGGGTTCTAGCTCAGTGGTAGCATGGGTAGCAGTGCCTAGCATGGGTGAGGCATTGGGTTTGTTCCTCAGGACCACATAGAAACAAGCAAATAAATAAAGGTTAAAAAAAAAAAACAACAACCAGCAGCTTCCATATCACCTTGGAGCTTGTTAGAAATGCAAAGTCTCAGGCCCCACTGAATCAGAAACTCTGAATGTGGGTCCATAAATCTGTATTTTAACAGCCCTGGGAGTGATCTGAATGCATGTTATAATTAGAGAGCCACTGCCTGAGACAATGGGCAGCCAACCTCATGCTGGTGCCAGAAGAACCAGGGAAGTCCTAGAGCACAGGCAGCTGCTCACGCCACCTATGGGTGAGACTGGCTGCTCACGTGCTGATGAACGCCCATACCTGACTTCACATTTACTCACTGAGATGTCTGGTCTTCGAGAGTCCACATGCTGGGGATCTGGGGTCCCCATGGGTACAAACCAACACATGGAAGTAGGGAGGGTCAGGTAGAACTTTTTTCACCAAGTGATATTCTGTGTCCTGCACTTCCTTTGTCCCTCATTCCTTTGGAAGTTCCCAGAGGTTCCCTCAGATTAGAGAAGCTGAATAGCTGCCCAACTGAGACCAGATGCATCCAACTGAGAGGCCATGGTGGCCTGCATGCCTAAGAATGCTTGAAGTATGTGCTAAGGCTAGCAAAGTGCTTTCTCTCTGCAAAGGGGGAGCCAGGGCCAGGGGAATGTGGGGGATCAGCAAGCAAAGCTTAGGCAAGAGCGCACCATCCCCAGAGCCCTGAAATGCTGCCAGATGTAGAATTCTCCTTGGCCCTTTCCCAAGGCTCCTCTCAGTGCCCAACCTACCTCCTGACCCCTGCCTCTCTGTTCTGGCCTGTGGAATGCCAGGCAGATGCCCACCTGGGCCATCATCAGACCCATGGCATGCCCCCTAAGGATCTAGACATGAAATCCCAGCCTCTGTGAGCTGCAGGGAGTGTGGGGAGGGGAGGGAGGCTCATGCTCAGATCTGGTTTCACTGCTGCTTCCCAGTGGCTGGCTGCCACAGGCTGAGCCACCAGCTGTGCTATATAAGGCCCACGCTGGACTGCGGGAGAGGCGAAGACTTGGACCCCCGCTAAGGAGTCCTGCTCAGGACACGGTGAGCTGCACTCCTAATTCTCTTGCCCATCCCTGTACCAAACTGTCTGATTTAGCTGCTCCTGGCCTCCCTTGGCCACCCTCTTTCTTTTTCTTTTCTTTCTTTTTGTTTTCTCTTTGACCCATCATCTTCCAACAGAGAAGACTCTACTTTCTGCTTTGAAATGCTGTCTCTTCCCCAGTTAGCCCTCCCCCAGCCAAGATCAGGGACCCCCACCCCACCCCATGGCCCCACTCTGGGTCTCTATACCTCTGGTTGCCTTGCTTTCTTCTTGCGGCCAGCCAGTGTGCATTGTCCAAGAGTTCTGCGGAGCGTGGGTTCAGGGAGCCTGAATGTCAGGGCATTTGCTGAGGAAATGGCGGGACTCTGAGAAACCTCCCTGGGCTGCCAGATGGGAAATGGTTTTTCCACAAGGTGCCTCAGGCCACCTTAGCCTCTCAGACTTGCCTGGAACAGGCTTGGGCTGAGTGCTGTGCAGGCCTGCGGAATGCTCAGGCCCCTGCTCAGCTCCCCGGTGCTTGGAATAAGGCCTGCAACAACTGAAGCAGTGACTTCCCTGAGACTCTGTTCCCTCCTCTAAGAAACAGGTGGGGAGGGGTTAGTGATTTTTGGTCTACAGGGTCTGCAACGTGGAATTGGTTTGTCCTTCCCCTGGAACATCTGAGTTTTTCCATCTTTTTCTCAGAAAGGAGGCATCTCCCCTTTCCCACCACACCCTAGACTCTGTGGAGATTGAAGGAAACCAATTTTGAATCTCCAGAAACTGGTCAGATTCTGGATTGGCCAGAGCTCAGGGGAGAGAGAAAAATGTCCTGCCGAGAGCCCAGCCCACACACATCCCACAGTCCCCTAACCTTATTGCCAGGCCTGTTGTCCTCTCCCCACTCCTGTAGCCCCTACATGCTCAGCGTTTATTGGGGAGCCCTGGCCACTCACAAGGCACCCTGTCTGCTTTCCCTCAATTGGCTCCTGGCTGTGGAACTCCCACCCAGGCCCCAACAAAACAAATCAGAATGTGTTCCAGCTGCAGCGCGTGCACATCTGGGAGGTGGTGTGCGAGGCATCTGCGCCCTTCAGCTGCCTGCTATTGCTGGACCACGGTGATCAGGGCCAGGGCTGCACTGTCTTTATATTTAGCCCCCATTCAAGAGTGTGAACCCCACCAAAGTGTAGCAGAACAAAAGGCCCCCAAGCCCAGGTCTTGAAAGTGATTTATTTACAAGTCATCTAGAAGCTGCTGGAAGACTTGTAAATAAATCCTGGTCCCTCCCTTGGCAGGGAACCTCTTCACTTTTACTCTCCCTGGTGACCCACCTCTATAGGGACACTGGGTTGGAAACTGGATCTGCCTCTTTTGAACTCAGATTCTGAGCCTCTGCATCTCCCAAGCTGCTCAGTTTTGCAACTTGAGGAGATAACTCCCACAAGACTTCATTCTGGCCATCCTTCCATCCTTGACATGTCAAGAAATATTGCACTCAGAAATGTGGGATCTAATAAGCTTTGTTTCTTTTCAGGTCATTGGATCTGAGAAGATTTCCAGGGAACCACATTCCTAAGACAAGCTGACTCTGAAACACCCTCGCCCATCTCCTGCCACATTCTCACAAGGCCTGGGGAAAAGAATGGTGGGAACAAAGGCCTGGGTGTTCTCCTTGCTGGTCCTGGAAGTCACCTCTGTGTTGGGTACAGGCTAAGTATCTGCTAGCTCCCAAATCCTCCATTTACCATAGTGAAGTCATGTCTGTTCTAGCACCCAATTATGCAAGACACAGGCCCTAAGATCTAAGGCTGTTTAATGGTGTATTCATAATTTGTGCCCTGCTTCCCTCCCCTTCCCAAGTTTGAGAAGGTTCTCCATATTAAAACTCACAGAACAAAAACTTTTTAAAAAAATTTTTAACTTGTCTATAGACCTTTATTTTTTTATTTATATGTGGTGCTGAGAAATAAATAAAGGTCTAAAGACACCCAGAGCATCACACATGCCAGGCAAGTGCACTACCTCTGAGCCCCAGCCCCAGCCCAAGAACAGAAACTTTTAAATGAGGAGAAGGGTGAAGGAAAAAACAGAGGAAAGTTATTGCACCTGAGTCCTAAATTTAGCTCTGAGCTTCCCGGCAGCCAGAGCAAAAGGGAGTCACAGGGGATCACTGAATTCTTGGAAGCAGGTTTAGGGGTTGGTCTGTTTTTAGTTTCATGAAAATTCTTCTGTTCTAAAGCTCAGTTTCATTTAGACCCCACAGCCAAATTTCACAGAAACTCCAGAACCCCTCTGTTCTTCTTGTCCTCTTGACCCCATCCTCTGATAAATTTGAACTCTGAAAAAAACAAGCAGAGAGAAGTTGCCTGATGGGATTGCAGACTTCCTGCAGCAGTAGAGCTCCTGCATGCTATTTCCCACCTCTCCCTCTCTCCTGATTTCTAACTATATACTCAGATAATGGGGGAAAAAATCTCAACCCCCCTTTTTTAAAGCTGCATGCCCTGCAGGCTTTGTGACCACAGATGCAGGAACAAAGGCTGTCTCAGCATAGCGCCAACCCCTGTGTGCACCCACCTTCTGCCTCGCTCTTCCACCCTGACAGCTGCTGTTTGTGAAGATGATTAGCATTCAACCATCGGAGGGGAAATCAGATTAGGTTGATTAAAAGAGCTCCTATCACCCCAGTTAAGCAGCACAGAGAATTCTGACTTGGCTCCCCGCCTGGGAGTTAATTGTCTTTCAAGGCTTTCTAGCCTTTCTCCTTCCATTCCAGAGCCCCCAACCCAGCCTGACGTGGAGGAAGGCTTGGAAATGCCCATGACCTGAGGACCCTGTATTTATCCTCAGACAGACCAGCCAAGTCTGAGGTCAAAAAAATCGAGGACTACTGACCCAGTTAAGCCATGAGTCCTCTATGGGAGGGTGGACTCCCAAAGCCAGACTGCCAAGGGAAGGGGAATGGACGTCCATTGTGCCGGGCATTGAGCTAACAGCGTTGCTAACACTTATTCTGTGCACACCGGGTGCCAGGCATTGTTCTAGGTGGATTTTATGAATGAACATTTGTAATCCCCACAATCTCCTTAGGCAGGAACTGCTATCATCCTCATTTTATAAGGAGAGAACACGGGGCCAGATGGGTTAAGTAGCTTGCCAACGTCACGCAGTTAGGAGGTGGCAGAGGCTTCAGAGCTCCTGCTCTGTCTTCGCACACTTCAGAGATGTTGATGTTTTAAGTCATGGAATCCTCATGCCAGAATCACACAATGAGGTGGGAATTAACATCTCCATTTTACAGTTGAGAAAAGGCTCAGTTTTGCCAACAGATAGGTCGAGACACCAAAGCAGGAGTCCCAGCCCATTGGCTGCCCAGCGGTTTCTGCTTACCCATTTCTAGAACATGAGTGAAAAGCGAACTACCATTCATGGAGCACGCCCTACTTGCCAGTTCCCTTTCCCTTTATTATTACCCTGAACAATGCACCATAATCACTTATGATGTAGTGATTATTAATGCATTTCTATTTTAGGGGGAAACAGGTGCAGAGGAATGAAGACTTTCTGAGGTGGCACAGCTGTGAGTGGTGCAGTGGTGAAGCCCCATGGCCAGGACTCATGCCTCATCCACCACACCACACGGCTTCCCTGTGTTTTAAGAGACCCCTCGTTAGTCCTAGACCCTCACTCAGCCTTTTCTCCTTCTGACCCTCAGGGAGGCAGACGATGCTGACTCAGTCAGTGAGAAGAGTCCAAACTGGGAAGAGGACCCCCAGCACCTTTTCTAAGCCTGCTGATCCCCTGGAGAGTGAGTCATGGCTGGAGCAGGGAAGGCCTGGAGGGCTGGCGTCTCTACTGAGCTTACTAAGTGAATCTCTGAAACCAGGGTGTGACGCTTTCATGTTAACCCACTTTCTGTCTGTGGGGACTGGGGATTGAAACCAGGGGCACTTTGCTACTGAGCTACGTGCCCAGTTCTTTTTATTTTTTATTTTGAAACAGGGTCTCACTAAGTTGCTCAGTCTTGCTAAGTTGCTGAGGCTGGTCTTGAATTTGTGATCTTCCTGCTTTAGCATCCTGATTTGTTAGGACGACAGGCATGTGCCACTGCACCTGGTTGTGTAAAGTCCCTTTTACAAGGCATTTGGCCTACATCTCTGTCCAGACAAAGAAATAGCATAGGACAGCTAAGAATAATGAAGCTACCTATTTTATTCTAAGAATGCTGCAGAGCTTCCTGGAGCCAGAGCACAGGCAGGTGAGGAGGCAGGAGGATGGAGAGAGAGCAGGAGCTTAGCCTTGCTAAGGGGATTTTAAGCCAGAGAGTAATGTGGTTCAAGCCACACAGAGAAAGCATACCCCAACTGCAGTTTTGAGGAGGGGTAAGATGGGGTAGAAGGAGACCCTTGAGGTAGAGAGACCAGGCAGGAGTTACTGCCATGGCTCCTCCAGGCCGATGGAGGACTGTGCCTTGCAGGTACAGAGGGGATGGAGAGATACTGGTGAGACAAGTATGGCAGGACCTGAAATGATGGGGTGGCCGGGTGGGTGAGAGGTATCAGGGAGGACCCCAGGGGTTGAGCAGGAAAGGAGAACTGGAGCTCACTGTGCCTCTAGATATAGCTCTTCCCCACCCAACTCTCTCAGGTCCAGGTGAGTGGACAACATGGTTCAACATTGACCACCCCGGCGGACAGGGTGACTATGAGCGGCTGGATGCCATTCGCTTCTATTATGGAGATCGTATGTGTGCCCGTCCCCTGAAGCTAGAAGCTCGGACCACTGACTGGATACCTGCGGGCAGCACTGGCCAGGTGGTCCATGGTAGTCCCCGTGAGGGCTTCTGGTGCCTTAACAGAGAGCAGCGTCCTGGCCAGAACTGTTCAAATTACACTGTGCGCTTCCTTTGCCCACCAAGTGAGTCTGAAGGACCCCTACCCACTACCTCCCCCTCCAGTGTCGACACCGGGAGAGGCCACGACCTGCCTCTGGCCGCAGGAACTCTGAATATCACACACCATGCTTCCAACTCAGAAGTGCCATCAGCTCCCAAATATTGTTCCGTATTCATGGGAGCCCTCCCATCACCCCATTGTATTGTGCTTGTGTTGCTCAGTGGTGAAGAGCATAGTCTCTGGAGTTGGGCTGCTGGGATTTGAATCCAGAACCTACCGTGAGGAACTGTGTTCCCTAGATAAATTTTCTAATGTTCTCTCACCATTGTCTCATATGTAAGACAAGGGTACCAGTAAATCTTCATGGGGTTTTGTTTGTTTTGGTGCTGGAAATTCAACCCAGGGGTGCTTAACCACCGAGCCACATCCCCAGTCCTTTTTATTTTTTATGTTTTTAAAATTTTTTTTTTAGTATTAAAAATATGGACACAATATCTTTATATTTATTTATTTATTTTTATGTGGTGCTGAGGATCAAAACCTGTGCCTCACACGTGCTAGGCAAGAGCTCTACAATGGAGCTACAACCCCAGCCCCAGTCCTTTTTTATTTTTTTACTTTGAGATAGGGTCTTGCTAAGTTGCTTAGAGCATTGCTAAGTTGCTGAGGCTGGCTTAGAACTGTGGTCCTCCTACCTCGGTCTCTCAAGTCTCTGGGAATATGCCACTGTGCCTGGGCTTCATAGGGTTTTTATGAGGATTAAATGAAATAATGAATGTAGAGGACTGAACCCAGATTCACCAAGTGTTAGTTTCTGTTTTTGCTCCTATGCCATGCTAGCTATCCACACTATTTGAACTTGACAACTAACCTTAGAGGCCTAAGACCTGTCTTGACAGGTTGCATGAGGTGTAGAGAGGTTAGGTAACTCTTCATGATTACACAGCCTATAAGTACAGAGCAGGGATTTGAATCCTGTCTGTGTTTGCAGAGTCCAGCTTCTTTACACTCTCCCACCCCTGCACTGGATAATTCAGTTGTTAGTGATGGTCAGCTGCAGGCCTGCTTGCTTTTGTTTTGAGGTTTGTTTGCTTGTTTTGGTATCTGGTATTGAACCCAGAGGTGCTTAACTACTGAGCCACATCCCCAGCCCTTTTTTATATTTTATTTAGAGACAGGGTCTTGCTAAGTTGCTTAGGGCCTTGTTAAATTGTTGAGGCTGGCTTTGAACTCACGATCCTCCTGCCTCAGCCTCCTCAGCCACTGGGATTACAGACGTGTGCCTCGGCACTCGGCCTGTTTTTACATACTGGAACCCAGGGATGATCTACCATTAATCTATATCCCTAACCCTTTTTTATTTTTTATTTTGAGACAGGCTCTCACTAAGTTGCTGAGGCTTGAACTTGCAATCCTCTTGCCTCAGCTTCTCAAGTCACTGGGACCACCATGCCAATTGTAGTCCTGCTAACTTTGGATAGGCACCTTCCCCCCTGGGGATCTGCTAGTCCACATAATCTTATGCTACATTAAGTGGTAGTGGTGTTCTCCTGGGTAAGATCAGAGCCCTCATTCTTGCACACAGGCCTCAGACCAGAGGTAAGGAGGATGGGGAGTAGGAGGCTGGATGTTGGAGTCACTGCAGGCCAGAGCCTGTGTGCAGAAAGCACATGGCTGTTTCCACATTGGTGGAGAAGGAAGCTGGTGCTGCCCTCGGGAAGCATATCAAATCCCAGTGTTTGACCCAGCAAGCCCCACTCAGGACCATCCCAACCCATATGGTGCCTTTGCACAAATTAGAGACACTACTTCTTCAAGATTTTGACTTCCCTGTATTGGAAAAATCATTATAATAAAAATAAATATCAGTGACATCTACAATGTAAATGGGGGCCCTGTCTTTCCTTACCAGATAGAAAAAACAGCCTCAGGATCAGGTTTCCTGACAGAGTCCCCTTGGGAGGGGAGGAAAGTCAGATTATCTGCTGATCAATTTGCAGGGTCCCTGCGCCAAGACACAGAGCGCATCTGGAGCCCTTGGTCACCCTGGAGCAAGTGCTCAGCTCCCTGTGGTCACACTGGGGTCCAGACTCGCACACGCACCTGCTTGGCAGAGTCGGTGTCACTATGTGATGAGGCTACTGAAGAGGGCCAGCTCTGTGTGAGCCAGGCCTGTCCAGGTACCACCCTCCTTTCTGGCACTGGGCATGGTGTGGTGGGTGAGGTCAAGACAGCATAGAAAGATGGGTTAGAGGGTCAGTCTGAGATAGATTCCTTCATTCACTCATCAAGTATTAATTGAATATCTATTATGTGCTCCGAGGTGGGATATAGAGAGTAATTAGGAACACAGAACAAGGTCAATAATTATAGCTTAGAGGAATACGGAGAAGCTCCTTTGAGGAGGTGTCTTGGGCTTAGTTTTAAAGGATAGGTAGGAATTAGTTGTGCAGGCTGATAAGGAAGGATAACAAAGGCCTAAGGAAGAAGGGGAGCACATGTGAATCTACAGGCTGGGAAGTGCTGAGGGAGGGCCCTAATCTGTATGAACCCTGCTAATGTGACTTCTTGTTCCACAGCCTGTGACCTGACCTGCTCCATGGGCCAGGTGAATGCTGACTGTGATGCCTGCATGTGTCAGGACTTCATGTTTCATGGGGCTGTCTCCCTTCCTGGGGGTGCCCCAGCCTCAGGGGCCACTGTCTACCTGCTGACCAAGACGCCTAAGATGCTGACCAAGACAGACAACCAGGGGAGGTTTCAAGTCCCTGGCTTGTGCCCTGATGGTAAAAGCACCCTGAAGATCACGAAGACCAAGTTTGCCCCTATTTTGCTCACAATACCCAAGAGTCATCTGAAGACAGCCACCATCAATGCAGAGTTCATGAGAGCAGGTACCTAAGTTCTCTGAGGTTGGGTGAGTGAGGAGGGGTGACGTGCTAAGACTGGCTTTCCAGCTTACTCAGAGTAAAACCCCAAATCCTTACTATGGCCCACGAGGCTCTAAATCATCTAGCTCTCCCTTATTTCTTTATTTTTCCTCTCCTAGTACTCCCCCAATATGGAGTCACTCTACTCTAGCCAACTGGCCTCCTGGCAAATATAGACATACTCTTACCTCAAATGCAAAGGCTTGCATTTGCTGTGTGGACTCTGTAGCGTGTTCTTCCCCTAGATATTCATAGGTTCTGTTCCCTGGCCACATTATCCAAAATTATAGTATAGTGTAAGGTTTGGAAGTCATAGACAGAGGAGTTGGGGAGCTCAGAAATGGTGCAGAATGGTAAAAAACAAACAAACCCCCCCCCAAAAAAAAAAAACTGCTGGAGGCAGCAGAACATTAATATTGTGCTATTCAAAACCACTAGTTTTGTTTCAATTGTAGTACTTGGGAATCGTGGCAGGCACAAGGTCCACCTACAAGCTGCTTGACAGGCCATAGGAACAAGCAGTGGTAAATGCCTATTATCTCAGTGGCTCAGGAGGCTGAGGCAGGAGAATCACAAATTCAAAGCCAGCCTCAGCAACTTAACGAGGCCCTAAGCAACTTAGCAAGACCCTGTCTCAAAATAAAGTATAAAAAATTGCTGGTTATGCAGCTCAGTGGTCAAGTGTCCCTGGATTCAATCCCTGGTAAAAAAAAAAAAAAAAAAAAAAAAAAAGAAAGAAAGAAAGAAAAAGAAAAAAAACAAAATCAGGCTGAGGGGTGGAAGCAGTAGACTCCATTCTAGACTGGTTCCCTTAGCTATTCAGACCATTAGAGATGGGCCTGAGGTGAGGGTGAAGCCATACAATTTGAACACCATCTGGGACCCTGAGAAAGCAAGGCTCTTAGAACCTGTGACAAAGAAAAAAATCCAAACACTGTTTTTCATCTTCTGTCCCAGAGACTCCGTACATCGTGACGAACCCAGAGACAAAAGCACGGAGAGTTGGGCAGAGCGTGTCCCTGTGCTGTAAGGCCACAGGCAAGCCCAGTCCCGACAAGTATTTCTGGTGTGTATTCTGCCAATTACTCTTCCCAGTTTTCTTTTTGGAAACAAGAGGTTTCTTGCATTGGGTCAGGGATTAATAATAGTAACCAATAAGCCAGGTGCAGTGGCGTATGCCTGTAATCCCAGAGGCTTGGGAGGCTGAGGCAGGAGGATTGCAAGTTTGAAGCCAGCCTCAACAAAAGCAAGGTGCTAAGCAACTCAGTGAGACCCTGTCTCTAAATGAAATACAAAATAGGGTTGGGGATGTGGCTCAGTGGTTGAGTGTCCCTGGGTTCAATCCCTGGTACCCCAACACCCCCCACCCGCAAAAAAAAACCCCAGAAACCAATAGAATAAAGTTCTAAGTAAGGTAGCCTGGATATTTGTGTTTACAAGTGGGAACTGCAGGGTTGAGGCTGCCTAGACCACTGGGAAGCCCTCTTGTACCCTCAAACTTATGGTCCCCCAGATCATCGCTGGTCTCAGGGTCCTTGACCTGCATGTTCTCAGGACACAGTACAGGTTCCTCAATCCCTCTTTCCCCAATAAAAACAGTGTCAGAAGCCCCAAGAGCTGGAGTCTTTTACTCTCCACAAACATTTTATAGCCACTACCTTGTTTGACAATCCCAACAATTCTCTGAGGTCAGCTGGAAGCTAAAGCAGGAAGCTACAGCTCAGAGAGATGAGAGACGATTTGTCCAAGGATCCACAACCAGTTAAATGGCAGGCCTGGGACTTCAAACCAATTCCTTTGACTCCTAAGCCAATCAGTGCTCTTCAGGCATGTCACAGCCGATGTTGATGTCTGCAGGAATCCGTTTGCCATTTGTCTCCCTGACTCCTTGCTCCTGGGACTGTCCTTAGATATACCTGCCCTCCCACTGCCCACTCCTACTCTACTTCTTCATCACTCACAGGTACCACAATGACACATTGCTGGATCCCTCCCTCTACAAGCATGAGAGCAAGCTGGTGCTGAAGAACCTGCAGCAGGACCAGGCTGGAGACTACTTTTGCAAGGCACAGAGTGATGCTGGGGCTGTAAAGTCCCAGGTTGCCCAGCTGACTGTCATAGGTAAGAGCCTATGTCTGGGTCCTGAATCTGCAATGAGGCTCACTGAACACCCACTGAGCATAGGTAGGAAGTAAAAGCTCAGGCTTTTGTGAGCTGTGCAAAGTGCCATGCCTTCTGGTACACAGACCTGATGGCACAGACCTGATTCCTGCTGTCACAGAGCCACCATTTGAGGAGGGGTGAAGAAATGTAAATGAGACAAACAAGTAGCAGGGATTGAACCCAGGTACACTTTACCACTGAGCTATATCCCCACTCCCTTTAATTTTGAGACAGGGTCTTGCTAAGTTGCTAAGTCTAGTCTTGAACTTGCAATCCTCCTGCCTCAGCCTCCCGAGTGACTGGATTACAGGCATGGGGCTGTGGATGCTAGTAATGAGAGACCTGATTTCCAGGTGGCTGCTTTCAGTTGGAGCTTCAGTAATGGTTTTCAGTCTTGGCTTTCCTTTGGCACCACCTATTGAGAGTTTCAAAAATTACTGATTTCTCTGCCTTACCCCTAGAGAGTCTGATTTAATTTGGGATATGGCCTGAGTATGCATGATTTAAAAACTGCCCCAGTAATTCTAATTTGCAGCCCATGTTTGAATCCCTGGTCTTAAAGAATTGGCAGTTACTGTGTGTAGAGGTATACAGATGAAGGGTCTGGCATGGGCAAAGGTACAGAAGTGGGGAACTGAGGGGGCTTTATAAGAAACAGTGACCTGATTATAGTTGGCTTCTAGAAGAGAACTGGAGGGAAAGAAATTCAAAAGCCAAAGATCTATCAAAAATCTGTCCTTGGAAAGTGAGGGAGAAAGAGGATATCTTAGTAATTGGCCAAAACAAAACAAAACAAGAGGCAGAGAGAATTTATTGGAGGAATTCTGGAATATTTCACAGACTCCAAGAAAATTGAGCAACAGGCAAAACAAAAATTTGGACCTCAGCAAAGACATGGAGCCCCCAGCAGTGGTCCCAGCTCATCTCACCAATGCTTCCTGTTTGGCACAGTGATTTTTTAAAAAATACTGTCTTAACTATTCCACAGTTCAATTTATAGAGAGTAACAACATCTAATTTCCAAATATATATGTGCATGGCCTTAACTACAAAATACAGGAAAAATAAAGAGAAAGTAATTTTAACATAAAATAGTAATATTTCGATATCTAAATGCTTTGGCACATTGACTTGAGAAGATAATCCAAGAGGTCAGACATTTGTACTTACATCCAGAGTCACCATGAATTGATAGCTACAAATGCTGATGGATACAGAAGTATCATTTTGGTGGTTCATAGTCCTTGGGTAATGTTGTTGTAGGGATGTAATTTTCCTGATATAAGGAACAATTCTTGGTGTTGTTTCAAGCTAAACAAAGTACAGTCTCAGATTGATTTATATGGTAGTTGCATTCTTGAAAAATTCAGTGTGTTGGGGCCATGTAAAAAATACCAGGCTAAAATCCTTTTAAACAGGGTTTCTACCTTTTTGAATGTCTCACAGGATATGTGAAAGTCATGCAGGATGCAGAATATTTTTTTAATGCAGAAAAGTGCCAGGCATTGCCGGACCTAGAGCATCAGAAGCCATGCCCACCATATGCCAGTAGTGCCCCTAATTTTGGTGATGACTACAATACCCTCACACATGTTCAAGACCTCTCTATTGAGAACCACTACTCTAGTGACGTCAGCAACCAATTCCATTTCCCCATCTATAAAATGATATTTGTGGGCTGGGGTTGTGGCTCAGTGGTAGAGCGTTTGTCTTGCATGCTTGGGGACTGGGTTCGATCCTCAGAGCCACATAAATAAATAAAAATAAAGGCATTGTGCCCATCTACAACTAAAAAAAAAAAGTCTTCAAAAAATGAGATTTGTAATGGTTGTTTCATCTCCCTCAGAGAGTTCTGTCAGAGATATGGCTATCCCAAGGATATTGCAAAGGATTGTCCTTTGGAAACTGAGAAGAGGTAACAATGAGGTACTCGGTGTAGGGTATGAACTTCCACTTTAACATTTCCACATTTCTTCTTTAGCACTTGATGAGAGTCCCTGCAACCCAACCCCTGAGAGCTACCTTATCCGGCTTCCCCATGACTGCTTCCAGAATGCCACCAACTCCTTCTACTATGATGTGGGCCACTGCCCGGTCAAGACCTGTGCAGGGCAGCAGGATAATGGGATCAGGTGCCGGGATGCTGTGGAGAACTGCTGTGGCATCTCCAAAACTGAGGAGAGGGAGATCCAGTGCAGTGGATATACGCTGCCCACCAAAGTGGCCACGGAGTGCAGCTGCCAGCGGTGTACAGAGACCCGGAGCATTGTGCGGGGACGTGTCAGTGCTGCTGACAACGGGGAGCCCATGCGCTTTGGCCATGTGTACATGGGGAACAGCCGTGTGAGCATGACTGGTTACAAGGGCACTTTCACCCTCCATGTCCCCCAGGACACTGAGAGGCTGGTGCTCACATTTGTGGACAGGCTGCAGAAATTTGTCAACACTACCAAAGTGCTGCCCTTCAACAGGAAGGGGAGTGCTGTGTTCCATGAGATCAAGATGCTCCGCCGGAAAGAGCCCATCACTCTGGAAGCCATGGAGACCAATATCATCCCTCTGGGGGAGGTGGTTGGAGAAGACCCTGTGGCGGAACTGGAGATCCCAGCCCAGAGTTTTTACAGGCAGAATGGAGAGCCCTACATGGGAAAAGTGAAGGCCAGTGTGACCTTCCTGGATCCCCGGAATATTTCCACAGCCACAGCTACCCAGAGTGACCTGAACTTCATCAATGATGAAGGAGACACCTTCCCTCTTCGGACATATGGCATGTTCTCTGTGGACTTCACAGATGAGGCCAACTCAGAGCCACTTAATGCTGGCAAGGTGAAGGTCCACCTTGACTCGACCCAGGTCAAGATGCCAGAGCATGTGCCCACAATGAAACTCTGGTCCCTCAATCCAGACACAGGGCTGTGGGAGGAAGAAGGCGATTTCAAATTTGAAAGCCAAAGGAGGAACAAAAGGGAAGAAAGAACCTTCCTGGTGGGCAACATGGAGATCCGTGAGAGGAGGCTCTTTAACCTGGATGTCCCTGAAAGCAGGAGGTGCTACATCAAGGTGAGGGCCTACCGGAGCGAGAGGTTCTTGCCCAGTGAGCAAATCCAAGGGGTTGTAGTCTCTGTGATCAATCTGGAGCCCAGAACTGGCTTCTCATCCAACCCGAGGGCCTGGGGTCGCTTTGACAGTGTCATCACAGGCCCCAATGGGGCCTGTCTGCCTGCCTTCTGTGATGACCAGTCCCCTGATGCCTACTCTGCCTATGTCTTGGCAAGCCTGGCAGGGGAGGAACTGGAAGCAGTGGAGTCTGCTCCTAAATTCAACCCAAATGCCATTGGTGTCCCTCAGCCCTACCTCAATAAGCTCAAGTACCGTCGGACAGATCATGAGGACCCACGAGTCAAAAAGACAGCTTTCCAGATCAGCATGGCCAAGCCAAGGCCCAACTCAGCTGAGGAGAGCAATGGGCCTATCTATGCCTTCGAGAACCTCCGGGCATGTGAGGAGGCCCCACCCAGTGCAGCCCACTTTCGGTTCTACCAGATTGAGGGGGATCACTATGACTACAACACAGTTCCCTTCAATGAAGATGACCCTATGAGCTGGACTGAAGACTACCTGGCATGGTGGCCCAAGCCAATGGAGTTCAGGGCATGCTACATCAAGGTAAAGATCGTGGGGCCAGTGGAGGTGAATGTGCGATCGCGCAACATGGGGGGCACTCACCGGCGGACCGTGGGGAAGCTGTACGGAATCCGAGACGTGAGGAGTACTCGGGACAGGGACCAGCCCAATGTCTCATCTGCTTGTCTGGAGTTCAAGTGCAGTGGGATGCTCTATGACCAGGACCGTGTGGACCGCACACTGGTGAAGATCATCCCCCAGGGCAGCTGCCATCGAGCTAGTGTAAACTCCATGCTACATGAGTACCTGGTCAACCACCTACCCTTGGCAGTCAACAATGATACTAGTGAGTACACCATGCTGGCACCCCTGGACCCACTGGGACACAACTATGGCATCTATACTGTCACGGACCAGGACCCTCGCGTGGCCAAGGAGATTGCACTTGGCAGGTGCTTTGATGGCACATCGGATGGCTCCTCCAGAATCATGAAGAGCAACGTGGGAGTGGCCCTCACCTTTAACTGTGCAGAGAGGCAAGTGGGCCGTCAGAGTGCTTTCCAGTACCTCCAAAGCACCCCGGCCCGGTCGCCTGCTGCAGGCACTGTGCAAGGAAGGGTGCCCTCAAGGAGGCAACAGCGGGCAAGTAGGGGAGGCCAGCGCTGGCCCGCAGGGGTGGCCTCTCTGAGGATTCCTGGAGTTGCTCAACAGCCTCTGAGCAACTAAGTCTTGTGGTTCTTCATACTTTACTCCCCCCACCTCACGTGACAGCCATTGTGAGACTGATGCACAAACTGTCACTCAGTTAATTTAAACACATCTGTTTTGGTGCAATTTGCTTGTTTGTTTCTTCATGCCTTTACTTATTGTCTTTGTCCCATGACACTGATTGGCACATAGCCCCCAAAATGACAAATAAAGCCTCTGTGTGCTATGTGACATCTTGACATCTGCCATGGGAAACACAAGAAATTGGCCACTGGTAAAACCCTGTATCTTTGACTGTTCTTCATTGAGTGCCATTAATGCAAGTGTACTTCCTTTTCTTTTAGCGTGTTTTGCTCATCTCTGCAATAATGATAATCTGATGCTGAAGATCAAATAACCAATATAAAGCATATTTCTTGGCCATGCTCTGCAAGATGTAAGCAAGGCCTCCTTCACAATTCATACATATAGGTGGCGGTGAAATAAAGAAATAAACTACAGTGTTTTTACTTGAAATGTAAAGAACTTATTTATTACTTTGCTGAATTTGGAACTCTAGTGCACAAAGTTAGGCTATTGAAATAGGATAGTCATAGTTCCTCTACCAACTCCAGAAAGAATATCTTCTTGTATCTTCAGTCATACTAGGTTGATAGTTGTGTCTCCTTCATATTTGCTTTTACTCTTGCTCATGGCAGATGTCACTATGAACTTTCATTCTGAGGCCACTGTTCTGTCTTTTAACCATTACAGTGAGCCAGCTACTCAGAGAAGCACATGGACTCCAGTTACAAGGCCCTGTGAGGCCCAGTGTCCCTAAGTTAAGGGCTGGGCAACCAGACACACACTCCAGCAGTCAAGTTTATTCTCATGGATCATATTTTCCATTTGCAGAGAAGAGCAGAGATTCCTGGAGTTGTGAGCATGTTCTGGGCTCCTGAGCAAGACTAAAAATATGTCCCAATTTTTGTCTTTCTTTCCAATACTGTGGTGCTTATCCAATAGCTTAGGCAAGTTGGCCAAGTGGTACTTTAGTTCCCCACAAGCCCATTGCCTTCTCCAGCTGGGATGGCTGACCTCACTCCCAAATGTTGGGTGCTCTGTGGGTCTGTCTTTTCTTTTTTTTTTCTTTCCAAACTCTTATAAAGACGTTCCACTTTTCCAGACAAAAGATCTCTGCTGTGTATAATAACCCCTGTCCCTGGAGTAAAACAACTGGTCCAAATGGACAGGGCTTTGTTTTTGGAGAAGACATTCAGTTTAAAATAGTAAATCAGAGGCCAGTGGCTGGTGCCAGAACAATCTTGTAGGCATCAACAGTCAGGGTAGTGGGGAGTTGGGTGGGGTAAGGTGCACTCAGGTTGTCCCTCTCCCAACCCCTCCAGAACAGGCAGTAAAGAGGCCAGAAGGATTAGGAGAGGAGAGAGCATTTTTTTTTTAATATTTATTTTTTAGTTATCGGCGGACACAACATCTTTGTATGTGATGCTGAGGATCGAACACGGGCCGCACGCATGCCAGGCAAGCGCGCTACCGCTTGAGCCACATCTCCAGCCCTGGGAGAGCATTCTTTATTATAATCAGGACAAAAAACTTTTCTTGACCTGCGGCCAACCCAGCATAGTTCCTTTTGGCCACTTCTGGCCTATGCCGGAATTGTATTCTTTTTGTTTTGTTTTGTTTTGGATACCAGGGATTGAACTCAGGGGCACTTGACCACTGAGCCACATCCCTAGCCTATTTTGTATTTTATTTAGAGACAGAGTCTCACTGAATTGCTTGTGCCTCGCTTTTGCAGAGGCTGGCTTTGAACTCATGATCTTCCTGCCTCAGCCTCCCACTGAGGATTATAGGCATGCATCACCACCGGGCCAGAATTGAATTCTTTTTAAAAAATTTTTAGCTGTAGATGGACACAATACCTTTATTTATTTAGTTTGTTTTAGTGGTGCTGGGGATTGAACCCAGTGCCTCACGCATGCTAGGCAAGTGCTCTACCAGTGAACCACAACCCCAGCCCCAGAATTGTACTCTTAAATCAACATCTGCCCAGTCCCTAGGAGTTGAGTTTGTAATCAGAAATTCTGTGGTTGAGGGGCTGGGGATGTGGCTCAAGCGGTAACTCGCTTGCCTGCCATGTGCGGGGCACTGGGTTCGATCCTTAGCACCACGTAAAAATAAAATAAAGATGTTGTGTCCACTGAAAACTAAAAATAAATAAATAAATATTAAAAAATTCTCTCTCTCTCTCTAAAAAAAAAAAAAAAAAGAAATTCTGTGGTTGAACAGTCCATCCCAAAGATCATTGAGAAAGTGAGCACAGGCATGGCTAGTTCTAGTGGTATGTATTTATCAATTCATTTATTTAGAGACAGGGTCTCACTATATTGCTCAGGGTGGTCTCCAACTCCTGGGCTTAAGCAATCCTCCAGCCTCAGCCTCTCAAGTAGCTGCAATGACAGATACCTGATGGTATATGCCACCAGGTCCAGCTTCCTTATGGTCTTTGATTGCAATTTGACCTATTTCCAAATTTCTCTTCTGTCCCACTGCTTCCAGGGAATAGCTCTCACTAATGGCTTATGGGGGCAGCGGGGGGTATTGACTGCCAAGGCAAAAGGGTCAGTATTCAGCTATCTGCAGCACAGACTGCTTCAGGAGTCAGAGGACATGCTGCCTCAACCTGACCACCAGTTCCTCCCAACTCATAGAGAGGAATTTCGGGGGAAGGTGGACTGACTGGGTCTCCACTCCATGCCCTTCCCTTGCTGTTCTCAGTTGAGAGCCTGAATAAATGGAAACCAGCAGCATCAGCTAGTACCTGACTTTTTTCTTCACTCATCATGACATATGTCCAATGCCTGCTAGATGCCAGGCCATGAGTGCAAGTAGACAGGACTTGTATATGAAATAATAGAAAATATCCTACAAGTGGGGGCACCCAACTTGGATGAGGTGGTGATTCGGGGAGCTTTTAAAGGAAGTGACATCTAGTTTGACATCTGAATGATAGCTAGGATCTGGCTTGCTGATGGTGCAGCTATCAGGAACAAGGGGCACAAGCAGATAGAGGCTGGGAGGGGCTGGCAGGCAGATACTTCTTTCAGATGAGGAAACCCTGTTGAGCTGAGCTCATGACACCCAATTCCTTAATGTTTGTCTTGCTTCCAAAGCTAGATGTGCTCCTTGCCAGCTGTGCAACTTTCCCCTAGACCTCAATTTCCTCACCTATGAATGAAGGGACAGGTCTAGATTAGAAACTAGATGATCTCTAAAGTCCTGTTCATGGTTTTCAGTGAGGTTAAGGGCACAGTTCCCAGGATGGCTTTGATTCAGAACCGTGCTGATTCTCAGGTTATTCCTTTCTCTGTGTAGACTGCATTCTTGCTGGACAAATGTTCACCTCAGAAAAGCCCTGGGTTTTCAGTCGCAGCCTGCTGGACAGTGGCTGATCACCCGTTTCTAGGTGTGAAGTGTATGAGGATGGATGTCTGACAGCAGGAGGAAAGGCACAGACAGGAAGGTAGGGGGCCCAAGGGGCTGCTTCTGCTTACGAGCAGGGGTGTTTTCAAACAGAATGCTCTCAAGAGTTCACAGAGCTCTAGCAGCTGGGGTGACAGAGAAATATGTCACCAGGATGTCCCAGAGAGATCAGAGTCTGAAAGGATTGAGAGGATTGAAGCAAAACTGGAAGCAGAGCAGGGACGGGTGGGGTTTCAGACAAAGAGAACTGGTTACAGCCAAGAAGTAGAGAGGGGCCTGCACCATGGAAGTCTTCTGATGATGAGTCAGGAACACGATGCCAGCTAACCTCAGGAAACCACTGGAGTCCGGAACTGCAGAGCCATCAGGATTCAGGTCATCACTCTCTGGTTTTGATTCTCTTATTCTCCCTCACACTCAGTGGTTTCTGCCCTCTCAGTCTCTAACTTGATCTTGCTCTTCATGCCCTATTTCTCAGATTATCTGTCTGATGTGACTTCTCTGTTTCTCTCTCCTATTTCTAGATTTCTCTCTCTCTGGCAATCTCTTTCATTCTCTTCCTTTCACTCCTCTATATAGGAATCCTTGGTTCTTGATAAATTAGCCTTCTCCATTCTGTGCACATAGAAGATGGTTATCATATTTGCATCCTTCTCATGATCTGTCTTGAAGATTAAATCTGATCGGTCCAGTTTGAATTGGGGCTCCACCTCTAGTCCAATCAATTGAGGCCATGGCAGAGTGGGCCACAGAGGGCAATGTCTGTTATCTAAGCAGATTCCTTGAGAAGAGGGAGAATCTGGTTCTCCTCAGTGAAGTTTACCTCTGCACTTTAGTCTACTTTGGGGTGGGGACATGTGTTAGCTTTTCGTGACTGTGACCAAAATACCTGAGGAGAACAACTTAGAGGAGGAAAAGTTTATGTTGGACTCACTGTTTCCAAGGTCTCAGTACACAGGCAGCTGATTCCATTGCTGTGGGTACAAGATGAGGCAGAAGATCATGGCAGAAGGGTGTGACAGGAAAGCTGCTCAGTTCATGGCAGCAAGGAAGGAAAGAGAAAAAGATTTCAGGGACAGATATAATCCCCAGGGTCATAGCTTCCAGTGATCTACTCCCTCCAGCCATGCCTCTCCTGCCAGCAGTCCATGCAAATTATTAATCCACCAAATGGATCAATCCACTAATGGATTACAGCTCTCATGATCTACGCTTTTCACCTCTGATCATTGCTGCATTGCCCAACACATGAACTCTTCAGGGGACATTCCAGATCCAAACCATAACAGCACAAAGGACAGTGCTTTATACTGCTGGGTAGGTGAGAGCAATTCTGAGAAAGAGTCCTTGTGAGCTGAGGAGACACCCCAAAAGATAAATTCTTCAGCATGTGTTCAGTGAGCAGACCACTGTAGGGTTGTGGAGAGTTTAGGGTTTTTCATTTCCAAACAGGAAGAATTTTTGTTTATTTATTTTTGGTACTGAGGATTGAACCCAGGAGCACTTTATCACTTAGCTACATCACCAGCCTTTTTATTTTTTATTTTGAGACATGGTCTTTCTAAGTTGCTTAGGGCCTCTCTAAGCTGTTGAGGCTGGTCTTGAATTTGTGATCATCCTGCCTTAGCCTCCCAAGTCACTGGGATTACAGGTGTGTGCCATTGCACAGGTGGGATTTTTAAATTTATCAGATAAGATCTGTGTGATACCTGTTCTTTGAAATCTGTTGAATCTGGCTTCATTACTTACTACCTGAACAATTTTTATAATTTGCATTGGGTGCAGGGCTCATGTTCTGTTCAATAAATTAGGAGTATGCTGAAATCTTCCACTAGATGGTACCCTTGGTAACTTTTCTGATTCCTCAATTTGGGGGTTAAACATTTTGAGGATATTTTAATGGGTATATATTAAGTATTGAATGTTCATGCCTTCTTATGAGTTAGAATTTTTTATTTTTTTATAGTTTTGTTCTTTGGTCTTACATGCTTTTTAAATTTTTTTGTACCAGGGATTGAACACAGGGACATTTAACCACTAAGCCACATTCCTAGCCCCTTTTTATATTTTATTAGAGATGTGGTATCACTGGGATTACAGGTGTGTGCCACTATACCCAGTTCACCCCCACTTTTTTTTTGGTTAGTATTTATTCAGTGTATCTTTTTTAAATATCTTTTATTTATTTAGTTAGTTAGTTATAGATGGATACAACACCTTTATTTTGTTTATTTACTTTTTTAATGTGGTGCTGAGGATCGAACCCAGTGAGTCACACATACTAGGCAATCGCTCTACCACTGAGCTACAATCCTAGCCCCTCTTTTTTATATTTTTATATCTTTTATTTTAAATATTTTGTGTCTTCCTAATGATATGTTCCTTGTAAACAGTATTATAGTTAAGTTTTAGTTTATTTTATCCAATTTGACAATCTGTCTTTTAACTGATGAGTTTAATAAATACATAATTATTATACATGTATTTGGATTTGTGTTTACCTGATTTTGGGGATGGGGGGAGTACTGAGGATTGGCACTCGACCACCGAGCCACGTCCCCAGCCCTGTTTTGTATTTTATTTAGAGACAGGGTCTCACTGAGTTGCTTAGTGCCCTGCTTTTGCTGAGGATGGCTTTGAACTCTCGATTCTCTTGTCTCAGCCTCCTGAGCTGCTAGGATTACAGGTGTTACAGGTGTGCACCATTTCACCTGGCTGAGTAATATCTTTCTTTCTTTTCTTTTTTTTTTTAAAGAGGGAGAGAGAATTTTAATATTTATTTATTTATTCATTTATTTTTAGTTCTCGGCGGACACAACATCTTTGTTTGTATGTGGTGCTGAGGATCGAACCCAGGCCAGGCGAGCGTGCTACCGCTTGAGCCACATCCCCAGCCCCCCTGAGTAATATCTTTCTTAGTCCAGTTTTTTTCCTTCCATTGATTTGAAAGTTTCACACTTTTTCTATTCCTTTAGTGTTTCTTTTGAACTTACTTATTTTAACACTCAACAAAAATTGCACCCCAAATAATATGTAAATTTTTATAATTTTTAAATTTTTTAAAATTTATATGACAGCAGAATGCATTACAATTCTTTTCACACATATAGAGCATAATTTTTCATATCTCTGGTTGTATACAAAATATATTCACACCAATTCATGTCTTCATACACATACTTTGGATAATAATGTCCATCACGTTCCACCATCATTTCTAACTCCATGCCCCCTCCCTTCCCCGCCAATCCTTCTGCCCATCCTAGAGTACGTCTATTCCTCCCATGCTCCCTCTCCCTATCCCACTATGAATCAGCCTCCTTATATCAGAGAGAACATTTGGTATTTGGTTTTTTGGGATTGGCTAACTTCACTTAGCATTATCTTCTCTAACTCCATCCATTTACCTGTAAATGCCATGATTTTATTCTTTTTTATTGCTGAGTAATATTCCATTGTGTATATATGCCACATTTTTAAATCCATTCATCTATTGAAGGGCATCTAGGTTGGTTCCACAGTTTAGCTATTGTGAATTGTCCTGCTATAAGGTTTTTTAAACCCTTCAAGATAAGCTTATTATTATTATTTTATACCATGTTTGTTTAGATGTGATTATTTTGTCAGATCTTGCTTTTTTTTTTTTTGGTACTGGGGATTGAACCCAGGGGCATTCGACCCCTGAGCTATATCCCCAGCCCAATTTGTATTTTATTTAGAGACAAGGTCTCACTGAATTGCTTATCGGCTCCTTAATTTGCTCAGGCTGGCTTTGAACTCTCGATCCTCCTGCCTCAACCTCCTGACACTGCGCCCGACTCAGATCTTGCTTTTAAGGTCATTTTTCTTCTTCCCGAAGAATATATTTGGTGAAGGTGTGTTACTGATAGAACTATTACATTTTAAAAACTAGGCTGGGGATATAGCCCAGTGGTAGAGCACTTGCCTGACATGTGTGAGGCCCTGCCTGGGTTCAGTCCCCAGCACTGCATTAAAAATTTTCTTTTGTGATGTAATTCACAAACCATAAAATTCACCATTTTAAAGTATACAATCCAGTGAGTTTTAGTATATTTCCAAGGCTGTGCAACCATCATAACTTTCTAATTTCAGATATTTTCATCTCAGAAAGAAACCCTACACCCATTAACAGTTATTCCCTGTTGCTCTTTCCTTGGCTCTGGCAACTACTTTCTGTCTTTATGGATTTGCCTATTCTGGACATTTCATATGAATGCAATCATACATACATGGTTTTGTGTCTGGATTCTTTCACTTGGCAGAATACTTCCAAGGTTCATCATGTTGTAGCATGTATCAATCAGTATTCTATTCATTTTTATGGCTGTATAATATTCCACTGTGTGGTTATTTCATATTCAATTTGTTAATCAGTTGACCAACATTAGTGTTATATCCACTTCTTGCCTATTATGAAGAATATGAGTATTAATATATGTTTTCAATTCTCTTTAGATATATACCCAAGAGTATTGCTGGGTTATATAGGTAGTTCTATGTTTAATTTTTGAGGAACTGCCAAATTGCTTTGCATGGCAGTTTACCATTTTACATTCCCACCAGCAATGTATAAGGATTCTAATTTCTCTACATCCTCAACATCACTTAATATCTTCTATCTTCTGATTTTAAAAATTTATGGTCTTTCTGGTGATTATGAAGTGGTATCTTATCATGATTTTGATTTACTTTCCCTCAACAATTAGTAATGTTGAGAATCTTTTTTTTAGCATCTTTTCATTGGTAATTGATAATTTGCATATATTCTTTGGAGAAATGTCTATTCAAATCCTTTGCCCAGTTAAAAAATTAGGTTGTCCTTTTATTGAGTTGTAAGAGTTCTTTATATATTATGAATACTGGACCCTTATCAGCACATTATTTGCAAATATTTTTCCCATTCTGTAGTTTATCTTTTCACTTTCTTGATAGTTTTTTCTTTTGGCAACATGAACATTTTAAATCTTTTAAAATATTTTTTTAGTTGTAGGTAGACACAATAACTTTATTTTATTTATTTACTTTTATGTGCTAAGGATTGAACCCAGTGCCTCACACATGCTAAGCAAATGCTCTACCACTGAGCTATAATCCCAACCTGAACATTTTGAATTTTGATGATCTCTATAATTTTTTTCTTTGGTTGCTTATGCTTTTGGTCCAAGAAACTGTTGCCTATTCCAAGGTTATAAATATTTACTCCTATTTTTTTTCCTGAGTTTTACAGTTTAAGTTACATTTGTCCTTGAACCATTTTTACTTAATTTTTGTTCATGGTATGAGGTAAAGATCTCACTTCATTCTTTTGGATGTGGATATTTAGTTGACCTGGCACTCTTGGTGAAAAACTCTTCTTTCTCCATTGAATGGTCTTGGCACTGCTGATGAAAATCATTGACTGTAAATGTGAAGGTCCCCCCCGCCTCGTTGGACTTATAATTCAATTCTTTGTTCTACATGTCTAGAGTGTGTTTTATACTGGGAATTGAATCCAGGAACACTTTACCACTGAGATACATCCCTCCGCCTTTTTTTTTTTTTGGTACCAGGGGAGCTTAACCACTGAGCTATATCCCCAGCCTTTTATAATATTTTATTTAGAGACAGGGTCTCCCTGAGTTGCTTAGGGTGGCTTTGATGTGTTCCTCCTGCCTCAGCCTCCCTAGCCTTTAGGATTACAGGCGGCACCATTGTTTCCTATTCCTTTTTAAAATTTCCGAAATAGAGTCTCACTGAGTTGCTAGGCTGGCCTCAAACTTGTGATCCTCCTGGATCCTCCTGTCTCAGCCTCCCAAGTCACTGGGATTACAGGTGTGTGCCACATGCCTGGCTCTATGTGTCTATTCTTAAAACAGTACCAGTGGATTATTGTAATTTTGTAAGCTTTGAAATCAGGAAGTTTCAATACTCCATCTTTGTTCTACCTATCTTTAGTTACCTGGAATGTCTTTATTTCATCCTCATGATTGAAAATAATCTTGCCCCTACCCGGCTCCAGGCTGAGAGTTAACCTCTAGCTCTCCCTGTCACTGTTAAGTAACATCACATCCATTTTGCTCTTGATTTGTTACTTCCTTGTAAGTGAACTTTTTCTCCTTTGATATTTTAAAATATATTGTTTTATTTTTGTGTTGTGAATTTGACTGTTAAATTATTAAGTGTTTATTTATTTTTATTATCCTGTCTTGTAAACATTGTGTTTTCCGAATCATGAATTCACATACTCTAGGCAGGCATAAATGTTTTTCATCAGTTTTGGAAGATTCTTCTCTCTTCAAATATTGCTTCTTCATTTTGTCTGGAACTATTCAAAATCTTTTCATTCAGTATTCCCCATTTCTTTTTATCTGTGCTGTATTTTAGATAGTGTTTTTTGATCTGTTATTTAATCCATTAATTCTCTTTTCAGGTGGCTAAAAACACAAATGTATCCATATAGTTTTAATTAAATTAAATTAATTCCATATGACCAAATCTGTATTTTAAAGATATTTATAGCAAAGAGATTTAAGAGTAAGCATCTGAAGATAATTAGCAAAGTGCATAAACACTGATGTACCAACATTATAACATCTATTTCGGTGGCTCAGAAGCCTTCTCTTTTCATTTCCTTGTTATTGTCTAATTTACCCATAGGCATTTATTTATACACAGCTATTTATTTATACATTTATTTATACACAGCCTAGTAGGTGCTTGTGTATAAATAAATATTGCTTGCAATCATTTATAAATGATTATAATTTTTACTGAAGCAAATATCACTTTTATTATCTAATATTATGGTTAATGTAGGTGTGTATTGCAAATTGAAAGACTTATAAATCAAATTACATTCTCTCTTTGTACCTCTCTGAGTTTTTTATTTAAAATTAAGCAAATTTCTCGTAATGCTATAGTATAATGAAGTCAGGTGAGATCGTCAATAAGCTAGTTAAGAATCATTACTAAAAAGGTATTTTTATTTACTTAATATATTTATTTCATACTTGGGATTGATTAATATATTTATTTCGTACTTGGGATTAATATATTTATTTCGTATTTGGCATGAGGGTGGGGTGTGGCACTTGCCACTGAGCTATACTGCCAGTACTTTTGTTTGTTTATTTTTGGAACACGGTCTTAAATTGCTGAAGCTTGCCTTAAAGTTGTGATCCTCCTACCTGAGCCTCCAGAGCTGCTGTGATTACAGGTGTGAGTCACCATACCCAGCAAAATTTTTTCAAAGACATAAAGGGAAGGCAATAAAGTACAGCACTGTACAGCAGAATAGTCTTTATTATTTATTAAGCATGTACTATGTACTATGAACTAAAGAATCAATTATTCCTCACATTATCCTAGGTCAAGGGCACTTCACTTTAGAGTTAAAAAACAGGTTTATGAGATTAGTTAACTTGCCCAAAATCACATAGCTGGTAAGTGACTCAGCTGGATTCTACCTCTAACATCTGTGTCCTTTAGAGAATACAAACAAATATTTATCAGCACTGGCTACGAGATTAGATATACCAAAAAATTCCACAGAATTAGCTTCAAGAACCTTGCCTCCTCCACCAGCAATTCAAAGGGAAACCATGATGAATTAGTGCCATCTGTTGACCATCTCCCTAAAAGCATCAAGAGGAAGGACAGTGGCATGGGGGTGGGGCGTGGCTTCATCTTATAAGGCCAGCACTGAGTACTGGCACAAGGGAATGATAAGCACCCCCTCTGTGGTCTTCTTATGCTACCAGGCTAGATAGCGACTCCCTGTGGAAGTGGTGGCAACTGGAGGGAGCCTAAGGAAGAGACCTTGAGAAATAAAGGCACAGGCTTCCATCACCACAGTGAAAATACACCTTGTCCACTTTGACAAGTAAACTTTAGCATTTCACAATTCTAGCAATAAAGAATAGATTCCTGAGCCTTAATCCAGACTATTTTATCAAAATCTTGAGGGTAAGGGTTTAGATTACAAGAATACCCCAGGATTCTTTAAGAGAAGATGGGGGGGGGGATCAGTGCCATAATGGATTGATGGCCTTTTAGTCCTAAAAGTAAAATATTTTAGGGTTGAGATTCACAAACTCCAAAAATCTCACCAGCTTTTGGAGGAGGAAATAGGGAAGCAATGGAAACCCATATGGAGATTTAGTTTGAGTTTCAGATTTCCTGTTACAATAGACAAGTCACTTAAATCCTCTGTGTCTATTTTCTCAGTTGTGAGACAGGAATGCTGCTAACAACAATATCTCACCAGGTTGTGATAATCAGATGAGAATGTGAATGTGAAAACGTTTTCTAAAGGTTTTTTCATTTTGTTTTGTTTTGTTTTAGTACTGGGGATTGAACCAAGGCTGCTCTACTACTGAACTACACCCCCCACACACCTTTTATTTTTTGAGACAAGACTTCCTAAGTTGCTTAGTATTATTTTGCATGTCACACCAATTACAGGTTATCTTTTTTTTTTTTTTTTTTTGGCAGTACTGGGGATTGAGCCCAGGGTCTGGTACATGCTAGGTAAGTGCTCTACCACTGAGCAACATCCCCAGCACCTCTCCCTCTCCCTCATCCTTTTTCTACATTTAATTAATTTATTTAGTTAATTGGTACTGGGAATTGAACCCAGGGGTGCTTAACCACTGAGCCACAACCTCAGCTCTTTTTTGAATTTTATTTACAGACAGAGTCTCGCTGAGTTGCTTAGGGCCTTGCTGACGCTGGCTTTGAATTCTCGATCCTCCTGTCTCAGCCTCCTGAGCCACTAGTGTAACAGGCATGTACCACCATACCTGGCCTACATTTTATTTTTGAGACAGCGTGTTTCTAAATTGCTCAGGCTGGACTATAACTTGCGATCCTTCTGCCTCAGAAGAAAGATCTGAGTTGCTTGGGATTACAGGAATGCACCACTGCACCTGGCTTCTGTCCTTATTGTTTAAAATATAAATATTGAGTGCCTTAACATTTATATTTACATCTTGCCAGGGATGATTAATGTCTGATGATATAAAGGAATAGTTTAGCCATCAAAAAGAAATGTTTTTATTCAGAAGATACAATGAGGGGCTGGAGTCGTGGCTCAGTGGTAGAGCACTTGCATGGCATGTGTGAGGCCCTGGGTTCAATCCTCAGTACTGCATATAAATAAATAAAAAGACCAATTGACAACTAAAAAAAATAAAAATTAAAAAAAGAAGATACAATGATTTCCAGCAGAATGAGGGCTCTCAGGAAGGCAGTGCCAGAATTTCTGGTGGAGAGGATGAGATTTTTATGTTTATTGAAAGGAGTCTTGAGTCAGAAAAGAGTGAAAAATTCAGTTTTAAAATCAAAAGATTGAGCTATATTTTCTTTCTGCTTGCTATGTGACCCTGATCAAGTTCTTGCCTTTTAATGTACCTGTTTCTTCATCTGATCTGTAAAAATATTTCTTGGAGAAACTCATTCACCATGTTGGGAGGTAGAATCAAGCATAAAACAAAAAATTAGTTTTGCATAGAATGAAGACACTAAAAGCTATGTGCCTTCAGTTAGGTAGTTCACAAAAGGTAAATAACTCAAGAAAAGGAGTCAGTTCCTCCAGTAAAACTATTTAAGGGAAAACTGCACTTGACTTTCTCTTTCTTTTTTTTTTTCTTAATATTTTATTTTATTTTTTTAGTTTTTGGCGGACACAACATCTTTGTTTGTATGTGGTGCTGAGGATCGAACCTGGGCTGCACGCATGCCAGGCGAGCGCGAGCCTGAGCTTGAGCCACATCCCCAGCTCTGACTTTCTCTTTCAAGCATCATCAACCTAAAAGCTTAATGTATGTGTGATATGAAAATGTTCTGTTTCAAAGAACTGATAAGAATGTAACCACTGGGGAAAAAAAGAGAATGTAACCACTGGTATTTGCCATCATTTTCCTGACAGAGAATCTACTTTATTACAAGGAAAATCTCAAATGGCCCTGTGCTCTGAATCCAGAACTTGAGAGGATGATCAGATGGAAATCTGACTAGAGGTTATTCATGCAATGCCAAGTGAGACAGAAGTCCTAGGATGTCTCTGGAGCTCCATTACTCTTTGTCTAGACCCCAAGCTCTGCTCCATCTTATGGCTACTCAGATATACCCTGGAGAAATGACCTGTCCCAGGTCAGGGAATATATACATGTAAAATGGAACACGTTCCTATGTCAAACATTCAAGTAGTTGCCAAAGAATGGTCCTTAACGTTTGAACCATTTCCCACACAGATGTTATTTTATTTAAACTTGACACCCATCTGTGCTCATATACTTCCTGGGAACCCCATAGTATAAGTTCCCCAGTTTGAATACCGCTATAAGGCTTGTTATCATCCAAGAACCTAATACAAAGTATGATCCAATACAGGTTTCTTGGGAGGTAATCCCGATAGTCCAGGTATTCTGACTTGTCAGAGCACATTTTTAGAGGATGCACTGAAACTACCAAATTTGTGTTGCCTGAGTCATGAAATCACCACCAGCCCAATGCCAAAGCCACATGACTCTTGGTCACATGGCTGAGGAAAGGTTAACCTAAGTTGTGTACAGCTGACTTTGTTTTGTACTTTCTAGGGCAAAGTTTACACTGTTAATCAGGCAACCCCAGGGACTTCCTTCCTCGACACTCAGTCACTTGCATTAAACCTTGTAAATAAGTTTCTAGAATACTTAGAATACGTCTACCAATACCTCTTTGTCAATTGAAATTTGCTCTGCTTATGTGTAGGATATATGACCATCCCATCCCAGTAAACAAAAACTATGGTTGGGACTCAATCCAAATATTTATGGAATTAGTACTATGGATTCAGTCCGAAGTATATAATGAAGTACCTGCTTTCAAAGAGCTCACCCTTCAGTTGGAAACACAACGCTAAACATACAAAACATCAACACATAAATCAAATCCAATGCTCAGTCATTCTGGGAATAATATATATTATACAACATATAAAGATATTACCACATAATACCACTGGTATATATTTTTATTTTACTTATAGTCCTATCTTTCCCCGTTAGAATGGAAGCTCCATGAGAAAAGGTACATTTTTATTTGCTCAGTTCTATTTGCTCAGCACCTGGTATGTAACTGATGCTCAGTAAATATTTGTTGACTGAATGAAGAAGTCCCTAGAACAGATAGAGAGAAGGCTTCCTGGAGCAGTGGTGTCCCCAACTGGGCTTTGACCTAACTACACTTTTATTCAGCTTGCTTTATAGCCATCTATAGATGTTGGCAAACAATCTCTTCTTTATTTCTATAATGAGAAAGAAATGTGCATACATGTAATTGAAAAAGAGAAGGTGGGGTGGGATGCAAAGAATTTAAATTGGCCCTCCTGGCTCATTCCTGAAAGAAATGTCCCACAATCAATGAATTTCAAACATTGTTTCAAAACAGAAAAACTCTGTTGTCAAACAAAACCCCAAATAAATGGAACAGATAAAAACAGAGATTCTCTGGTTGACTTTGGGATGGTGTGGGGTAGAAGGCAGAGGAGGCCCATCTACTTGATGCCCTCACGATGACAACTGAGCTATATAGCTCCTGCAATATTCTAGTAACACAGTTTGAAAACACTGGATGCAGCTGGGTGTGGTGGTGCATTCTTTAATCCAGCTACTTGGGAGGATGAAGCAGGAGGATCCCAAGTTTGAGGCCAGCCTTAGGAAGACACTGTCTCAAAATAAAAAAGGGCAGAGCACTTGCCTAGCACGTACAAGGCCCTAGGTTCAATCCTCAGTACCACATAAGTAAACAAATGAAAATACTGGGTTAAGGGAACTCTGAAGTCTCTCATCTCTCAAAATTCTTAAGGTAGCTGGGGAATGATCAGGTCTTGCTGAATGAAGGCTTGGGCTCTCTTCTGGTGTTTTCCACTTTAAGCTGAGGAAGTAGCAGGAGTCAGTGCCCCAAAAGAAAAAGAACTGTGTGACCTGGGCCAAGACCAGTGCCCCTTTTCATAGCCAGACCCAGGAAACTAGAAGTCACATTTTTCTTGTGAGACACTGATGAGGGCTAACTGACTTGTATGCCTTCGTGTTGGCCTCAGTTTGAGTCTCTCCACTCCTCTCTCCCCAAAGCTCAGAACTAAAAGCATTCAAGCTCACCTAGCAATTACTCTGGGGTTCAGAGTTGATCAGATTCTTATATACAAGATAAATAATTAGTATGGCACCAGCCTAGATAGAAGACTGGCCTCCTTCATTTCTCACCATCCTCTACCTAGTGCAGCAGGTTGATGTGCTTTAGCTGTCCAGAGTAAGCAGGCCCTACAGACTGCACCCAAAGGGTAATAAAAGAGGGATTAATGAAGAGACTGATTTAAGGGACTTAAGGGTGTGATCAGATTTTTAAAACCTTCGAAAAACTGTAAAGAACTCAAGCACTAGCAACAGCTGAAAGCATTACCAACACTAGGCCTGAAGGAGCAAGAGGTGCTATCACCTTAACAGTTGTGGGAGTGGGAATTAGGTAAAATTACCACGCCCATGCCACTATCAAGGAAAATAAGGATAAGAAGACAAAGAACACAGGATACGGAATCCAGGAGGGAAGGAATTTATGGAATGGCTAAAAGCTGCCAGTTCACTTTGAGTGTGGGGAGCAACGAGGATTGAACTCGGGGCCTCGTGCACGCTCTGCAGAACTCTCTACGGCTGAGCTACACACTCAACGCCGTCCACCCCGCTCCCCAAGCCACCTGCCTTATTTTGACCTTCCCTTCCACCATTGAAAATGACCAGGAGAAGAGCTTAACTACGACAAGTTGAGGCAACTCCTAGCATGGCAGCACTCGGTGTCTCTCTTCAACTCTGGAACGAAGGGGCAGGCGCCAAAACTCCGCGTTGGGACAGTTGGGGCTAGGCGCTTGCCGTAGGGCGCTCATTGGCGCCCAGGTCACCACCCCCTTTCCTCGCCTCACGTTGGTGTCTCACGCACGCACACGCGGCGCGTGCCCACGCCCCCTCCCAGGGCCTAGGACGCAGGCGCGCGCACGCTCCCCGGGCCCGGTAGGCGGGGGGTGGGGGGTGGAGGGAAAGGGAGGGGGTATAAGTGTCTACTGTAGTGAGTAGACAGCGGTGGGAGACGAAGAGCCCGAAGGCCTGGCTGACAGGCGGGTGAACCCTGCACTGGGCCTTGGGCCGGCGGGACAGTTCAGGACCAAGTCAGCGCGCCCCGCGAGTAGGAGCCCGACTGCTGAGATCCAGAGGTCAGCAAGGGGCGAAGCCCCGGCCTAGGCCCAGTAGAGATGTCCAGCTGCGGTGCTTGTACCTGCGGCGCGGCCGCCGCTCGGCTCATCACCACCTCGCTCGCCTCCGCGCAGAGAGGTAATGAAGTAGTCCCATGTCTGAGCCCTCGGTCCTGGGAGCGTGGACCTGAGGCGGGTGGGGACCCTGGGGAGGGCCCGAGGCGTTTCTCACTCGCGGGTTGCGAGTTGTGAGGCGCTCTACTTAGCACCCACCCACACTTTCCCTTGGGATGGGGCTCTCTCTACCAGTCTCTGGAGAAGGTGTTTCTCGAATTTGAAGAAAATCCTTGTGTTCTTGCCTGACCGCTCGCTTTCGGGCCTCCAGAGTTTGGGGTCTGAACTCTGGATGAGGCACAAAAATGCTCCTCTCATTAAAAAGTGTCCTGAGACCCCACTCGGTCCTTTCGGGGGCCGCCGACTATGAAAGCAGCTTCTCTTCCGGAGTCTGGCCGAGTCTCCCTTGGGCTGTCGGGGGCACCGGGAGGGCAAGAGTGAGGGGCTGTCACTTTGGGGTCTCGCGAGGCGCCCAGCTGGACGTCCGGACGCAGGCCGCGCAACACTCGAGGTGTCATTGTGCGGCGGTCAACACCCGGACATAAACAGAGCTCGCAATACTTCCCGGCGCCAGGCAAAACCCGGGGCCCGCAGGAAAGCAGCCGGGGAGATGGGGGAAACTACCGGTGGAATTCTTTTTGGAATATTTGGCCATACCTGCAGTCGTTTGCTGGCTTCCCCGAACTTGAGTCTTGATATCTTTAGAGTGGCTCATGTTTACCTCTCCTCTCTGTTTATCAGGAGCTGCGAAAGAATGGCACTTGAGCCAAGAAATTCCGGAAAAAGAAACCATCTTTCTCTTCCTCAAATCTTTGAGGCTAGAACCTGTTATTGTCACTAACTTCCAGACTAATTCGTCTCGTTTTTTATTTTGTCGGTTTATGATCCTTGGATAAATAAAACTCCCCCTTTCCTAATTTTTTGGTTAATTATAACTTTATTGTTTACTAAATGTCTATCTATCCTGGCAGTTTATTACATAGAGTAATGTGGGCAGAAGCATTTTGTAAAGTGATATATAAATGAATATGAAAGCTATAGTAAAGTATGTTAAATATTTATAAACATTTGAAAATGATGGATGTTTTTAACTTATTTGACATACATTTGTTGAAGGCCTATTATGTGTCAGGACGTTTTGATGCTGGAGGTGGTTGAATAAGTCTTTACCCTCATGTTTAAATGTGGTGGAGTAGACAGTAATAGCATTTCTAGCGTGTATAAAGTATTTCGGTATTCTTTTTGGGCAGGGGCACTATTTTTTTTAGCATAGAAAGCAAGATTTCTTTAAAAGATAGAACAAAGATAGCCCCAGAGCTGCTTTGAAAAAGTTTTTGATCTGTTCTAGTCAGGAGTCCTTGAAAACTATGAATCACAGGACAGGCAATTATTTATTTCAAACCCGTCACTGTTTTTCCTTAAAATTTAAATACATCAACAAGGTAAATCAACACAATGGCTTATTATCTATTTCTGTATCCATTAATATAAGTTGCCAGGGGGTTTTAGAAATACAGAACTATTGTTTTCACTGAAAAGGAGTAAACTAAGCTTCAAATATGAGACAGCACCCAGTATCATAGAATTTAATATTTTTATGAAATGGGCAGATGGTTTACACATTTAAGACTTTCCCAAGCTTTAACTACGTAATTTTTTTTCTCCCTAATGAAGTGGCTATGTTTTCCCTAATGAAGTGGCTGGTTTTAACTCCAGTACAAGTGATCCTACCCCAGCCTCCTGAGTGCTGGGTCTACAGGTGTGCAACACCACATGTGACTGAAATGTTTATTTTTTATTGTAGAAAGTCTCTATATATAGCCTACAAGAAAGGGGACTTAATACCAGGAGGATTGTTTTTATTTGAAATTCTTGGAAAGAGGAAGAGGGGAAAGAGAAAAATCAGGATTAAATTTTATTATTTTTTCTTATACACATTAGAGTTAAGAATTTCTCATCAAAATACTTATAATTTTCTAATGAGATGGTGGGAGAATTCTCAATTCAAAGAGTTAAGAATAGAAGTGGTAATTTCAGAACTTCTGAAATAGTTTCTATTTCCATGGGCCTACCAAGCTATACTTAAAATTTTTCAAATGATAGTTTGAAAGCTTAGTAATTTGTTGTATTTGATACTGGATCTGTTTTCTTTTCCTGATGAGCTATGTATACCAAATTTAATGTGTTTTTCTGCACTATTCTCTTTGAATATGAAAGCTATAGTAAAGTAGAAATTTAAAAATTTTTTGCTAGTGTTTTCCAGTTGTGATGTATATTTAATATATTTTGCATATATGAGATCACATTGCATTCCAAATATGTGCATTAAGAAATGCTTAATTCCATTTAAAAACTTTTTGAATGACAATGCTTGGTCTGAATTTGGCTATTTTAAGACTAGAAATGTAGGGTGTAAGTGAAGAACTTAAGTATGTTAGCGTATATAATTTTCATAATAGTTACGGAATGGACCTATCTTGAAACTTTTAGCTAGATTTTGTTTTGTTGGTACGTTATAATTGTACATCATAGTGGGAGTCAATGTGACATATTTATGCATGCATCTAATATAATTTGATCAATTTCACTCCCCCAGATACCTCCTCTACTGGCCTTCTTTTTTATTGTTATTATTATCATTATTGTTGTTTTTGTGGTACTGAGGATTGAACCCAGGGCTTTGTGCATGCTAGGCAAACATCCTTGTGAGCTATATGCCTAGCCCCTATTATTATTTTTTTAATTAGTGCATTATAGTTATACATAAAAGCGGGATTCATTGTGATATAGTCATATATATGTGGACGTAGCATAATTTGGTCAATTTTGTTCCTCAGATATTCCCTTTGCTCTCTCCTTCCCTTTCAATCTTCCTTTACTTTATTGGTCTTTTGATTTTTAGTGAGATCCTTTTTTATTCCTTCTTTTTTTTTTTCCTCTGTAGCTTCTGCACGTGAGATAAAATATTCACCCTTGATTTTCTGAGTCTAGCTTATTTCACATTTGAGCTAGATTTTAATTTTCTCTCTTTCCACTCTAATATAATACAAATTAAATAAGGCAAACTGAATAAACGAGGGAGCATCTTTATTTCTGGCATTGTAAAAGACCCTCCACCTCCTGCAGGGCTTGGAATTGAATCCAGAGTCTCTCACAAAACTTTTTTTGGTACTGGGAATTGAACTAGGGGTGCTGAACCACTGAGCCATATCCTGGCCCTTTTTGTGTTTAATTTTGAGACCAGGTCTTGCTAAGTTGCTTAGGGTCTTGCTAAATTGCTGAGGCTGGTTTCAAACGTGTGATCCTTCTGTTTCAGTCTCCCTAGCCTCTGGGATTACAGGTGGGTGCCAGTGTGTCTGGTTTCTACAAAAGTTTTTTTAAGATTTCTCTGGCTGGGGGTGTGACTTGGTGGCAGAGCACTTGCCTAGCATGTATGGGGGCCAGGTTCAATCCCTGACTCTACACACACACACACACACAAAAAAAAACAAGGTCAAAGATTTTTCTTGGGTAGCAGAATGTCTTTAATGAAAATCCATCAAACATTTAAAAAAAAATCTTTTTTTTTTAGCTACTGATGGATCTTTATTTATATGCAGTGCTGAGAATCAAACCCAGGGCCTCACACATGCTAGGCAAGCGCTCTACCACCGAGCCACAACTCCAGCCCCCCATCAAACATTTTTAAACGTGAGGAAAGATATTACTTTATTAAAAATATTCAGAGCTCCCGAAACAATAGTTTGAGCATAAAATGGAAATTTGAGATTAATAAATGGGGAAAATTGGGCTGGGATTGTGGCTCAGTGGTGGAGCGCTCGCCTATCACATGCGAGGCCTTGGGTTCGATCTTCAGCACCACATAAAAAAATAAAGGTATTGTGTCCAATTACAATCAAAAAATAAATATTAAAAAAAAATGGGAAAAAACATCTGTTAAGTTGCTGTTATTATTTTTGAGTTATTGTTGAAAAAAATTTTTTCAATTTGTGTTAGAAATTAGAGACCATTTTGTTTTTGTTTTGTGATACTGGGGGGTTGAACCCAGGGGTGTGCTCTACCACTGAGTTACATCTCCGACCCTTCTTTATTTTTTTATTCTAAGATAGGGTCTCACAAAGTTACTCAAACTTGTGATCCTCCTGTCTCAGCCTCCTGAGTAGTTGGGATTACAGGCATGTGCCACTGTGCCCAGCCAAAGACCAAGTTTTTGAGCAAGAATTTAACTTGATTTACTATTTCACCAACTGTTACACACTTGCACTAAAATAGATGGTAATTTTTAATTCTTTCACACTATTTCTAAAACATTTATGTATTTAAGATTAATCATTTTTATGTTTTTGGAGACTCCTTAGTTCAAGAGTCAAGTATAAAATTGAGTAAACTACCCTTCTACTTCTATTTTTTAATAGCCCTAAATTGGGTGTGCCTAATTCTAATACTTATTTTTAAAAGCAGTTGTCCTGAAACTCAGAAAGCTTTATCTGCATGACAGAAGTTTTGTAAATAGTTTAACTTTTAACTGGCTTTTATCATTGTTGCCAAGTAGTGTTGCAAAATATACTTTACAAAAATACTTACCTTTTTTGGCTTTCAGGGGTTCTTTACCTGAAGTTCATGGTTCCCAAGGGGTCTATGAACAGGATTCAGAGATTTTGTGAACTTTGTTTTCAGTAGTCTCTAACTGAAATATAGTATTTCCTTCAATTATGAATATAGCAACAAATCACAGTAGTCTTAGAAGTATTTGTGAATTTGTCATTAGTCAAAATCTCAAGTATTTTCATATCACATTATAGTCGCTGATATCTCAAAATATTGTTTGTACTTTTTATTACTTCAAAATCATAGTAGTTATTAAAAGAACTATTAGAGCTTATTTAATTTTGTAAATAAAGAAGCATATTTTAAGTTCTTTTTTTCTTCCAGTGGTGCTAAGGACCTAACCCAGGGCCTTGTGCATGCTAATCACTGAGCCATATTCCTAGTCCAAAAAAATAATTTGATAAGTACTTCAGTATAATTAATTTCTTTTGTTCTATACTTTATGCATTTAAAAAACATTATTCTGGAAAGAGATCAATCCAAAGGCTACATCATACTTCCAAAGAGATTCATGGCACAAAAAGGATTAAAACTCCCAGATTAGTTTGCTCAATGCTTTATATTGAAATATTTCATTAATATGGATGCTTTAATGAATAGTACATTAAACTGTTTTTCCTCCAATTAAGTACATTCACAATGTTGTACAGCCATCACCATAACTCTTTTCTTGTAAAACTAAAGCTCTATAACCATTGATACAATAACTTTCAGTTCTTCCAGTCCCCAACAGCCACCATTCCTTTTGCTATTTCTATAACTTTGACCAGTAAGTACCTCATAAGTGGAATAACACATAATTTTTAAAAAGAATAATTGAAATTTGTTTACTTTGTCTTATATATTACCCCCATGTAATCAAAGACACAGACAGCTGTTGCTCTCACATGCTTATTTATATAAAAATATAGGGCACAAATGGTCTTTTAATAAAACCTCCAGGTAAAGCAGATGTTGAACTCCTTTCACATTTTAAAAGAGCCACACATTGTTATACAAAGGTGGGGGGTGTCTTACCTCACTTTGAAAGGATGGAACCAGAAACAATTTCTTTGCTTACTAAGAGTCTTTCAGAGGCTATGGCCTGGTTGTTTTTTGAGAGGACTTTGGTCTCTGATGGTATCACTCACTGTTTTCTTTATTAGCATGTACTATTGCTGTGAAAACTAACTTTTCTGCCTCTTTTATGCTCAAGGACTTTTGTTTCCAGGGGATTTATTACGGCATGTCAATATTTGGTTAGGTAAACTGATAGATTTCCTTTTATTTTCAGGTATTTCATGTAGTCGCATTCACGTACCAGTTTTAGGAAGGTTTGGGACCTTTGAAACTCAGATTCTGCGCCGAGCTCCTCTAAGAACCTTTTCAGAAACACCAGCATACTTTGCCTCAAAAGATGGGACAAATAAAGATGGCTCTGGAGATGGAAATAAGGTAATTGTTTTATTTTTATTGAAAACCATGTAAATTTTTTTTTCCCCCTGTAGTGGTAGAGTCTGAACCCAGGGCTTTGGGCATGTTGGGAAAGTGCTGTACTGTGGAACAACATCCATAGCCCCATTTCCCCCTCATTTAATAGTTAAATATAATAATAGTACTGTATAACCTCTGGGTTTATATTGCCTTGTAGAAGAAGCTGCATAACTCTTCTACTTTTACTGTCAGTGTCAATAACTGTCTGAAATACAATTTTCCTCTATTGCTTATTGAGTCATCGAAAGAAAACTCTTTATTATACATGGTTGCACATACTGGGTAAAAAAAAAAAAAAACAACAGATTAATACACGTGTTTTGATTTTTGTGGTAAATAGCTTTTTTGATAACTAATGATAGTAAGGATATAACTATGCTGATAATTCCATTCTAGGAATTGTAAAAATTATAAGATTAATTATAAGCTACATCACTTATATTTAAGGTATATATAAAATGATTGCCTGAAACTAATAATCTGACAATCTTTTTTCCTCCTCCACAAACATTAGAAGTCGGTGAGTGAGGGCAGCAGTAAAAAATCAGGCTCTGGGAATTCTGGGAAAGGTGGAAACCAGCTGCGCTGTCCTAAATGTGGTGACTTATGTACACATGTAGAGACCTTTGTGTGTAAGTATTACTTCTAATGTTTTTCTTTTCCCCTTCTTTTTTTTTTTAATATTTTTTAGTTATTGATGGACCTTTATTTTACTTGCTTATTTATATGTGTGCTAGGAATTGAACCCAGTGCCTCACACATATGAGGCAAGTGCTTTACCACTGAGCTACAACTCCAGCCTCTCCCTTCCTTTTAAGTCATTAGATATATAGAAATATATACATTATATATACCAAAGTTATTTTGCTCCTGAGCTTAGGTGATTCTCTAAATGTTCACCAGATACTAAAACTCACTAGTGCTTTTAGTACTTTGTGTTGTGGTATAAGAATTTAAGAAAGGGCTGGGGATGTGGCTTAAGCGGTAGTGCGCTTGCTTGGCATGCGTGCGGCCCGGGTTCGATCCTCAGCACCACATATAAACAAAGATGTTGTGTTCGCCAAAAAACTGAAAAATAAATATTAAAATTCTCTCTCTGTCTCTCTAAGAGAGGGATGGAGACCTAGACCTTTCTCTCTGGGAGCATATTCCTTCCTCCCTCTCTTCCTTTCTCTTTAAAAAAAAAAAAAAAAAAAAGAATTTAAGAAAAATATTTGTTTCTTGTTAGGTGTGATGCTGCCTGCCTGTAATCCCAGCAACTGGGCAGGCTGAGATAAGAAGATTGCAACCTCAAGACCAGCCTCAGCAACTTAGTGAGACCCTGTCTCAAAATGGAAATAAAAAAGGCTGGGGCTGGGTGTGGTGGCGCATGCCTGTAATCCCAGGGGCTTGGGAGGCTGCGGCAGCAGGATTGTGAGTTCAAAGCCAGCCTCAGCAAAAGCAACACATTAAGCAACTCAGTGAGACCCTGTCTCTAAATAAAATACAAAATTTTACAACTCCAGCCCAACTACAACTGCAGCCCATCTTACTCTATATTTATTATAACATTTTTCAAATACAGCTAGGGATGTGGCTCGTGGTCAAGTGCCCCTGAGTTAAATCCCTGGTACCACCACCACCCCTGCCCCCATTAAAAAAAAAAGGACTGGGGATGGAGCTCAGTGATAAAACACCTCTAGGTTCAATCCCAGTACCCCTCCAAATCTTTATTTTGATTCTGTGTATTATTTTAAATTTGGATTTTTTTTAGTGTTCATGTATGCAATCATTGAGTTATAGGAAAACCAAGACTTACTCTATATTTATTTTAGTAAATGTTTATTTTTTAGTTGTAGTTGGACACAATACTTTTATTTATTTTTATGTGGTGCTGAGGATCGAACCCAGGGTCTTGCATGTGCTAGGCAAGTACTCTCCTGCTGAGCTACAACTCCAGCCCAACTTACTCTATATTTATTATAACATTTTTCAAATAACTATTAAACATTTCATTAACTAAAAGATCAGTCATTCAAATATTAAGGTAATTTCCTTCTCTGAACTCTCTAGAGGAGTAAGCCCTTAATTCTAGGAAGTGTCAGATATTTATTAATGATTCACTCAAGAGAAGGGAGAGATCAACTATTCAACTTTTGCTGTTAGTGTCTGAAATACAAAGGTGCTAGTACAGATATTTTTCTGTTTGTTTATTTATTTATTGGTATTAGGGATTGAACCCAAGGGTGCTTAACCACTGAGCCACATCTCCAGCTCTTTTTATTTTTTATTTTGAGACAGGGTCTTGCTAAGTTGTTTGGAGCTTGCTAAGTTGCTGAGCTGACTTTTGAATCCGCGATCCTCCTGCCTCAGCCTCCCAAGCCACTGGGATGACAGGCGTGTGTCACCATGGCTGGCAGATGTTTTCTTTAGTCTATCAAATAATCAATTAACTCATTGCCGTATGGTTTAGAATTGAAGTAATGACTCAAGGGTAAATTACACTGTGCGACTATGTCAGCTTTCTGTACGGTTCATTGGTTAAAAAAAAAAAAGTCGATGGCTGGGTTTGGTAGGACTCTCACTTTTTGTGATTAGCTAGAGAAGATTCTCCATGTTGTAACCCTAATATTGAGGCTTTAATTACCATTTCACATTTACCATTAGTATTAATTGACCACCATATGAAAGAGTACTATACATAGCATGTTTTTACAGTTTTGAACCCGCCCCCCCCCCTTTTTTTTTTCTTTTTTGTGGTGCTGGGGATTGAATCCATGGCCTTGAGCATGCTAATCGAGTATTCTGCTGCTAAACAAAATCCCCAGTCCCAGTTTTGGAAAGACTTTTAAAGTGATTCCATTTCATAGCTGGAGTAACAGAGATCTTTGTGGTTTTTGCCTGGCAAAACAGAAAAAGCAGTCTGAATGATTTAATTTGGATTGCCATATACAATGAAAGTGGTAGAACCAAATGATAAAAGTTTCTAAAAAAAAAAAAAAAATTGATGTGAGGGTCTGGGGATATAGCTCAGTAAGTAGAGTGCTTGCCTTGCATGCATAAGGCCCTGGGTTCAGTTCCCAGCAACACACACACACAAAATGTGATATACTACAATTCTAGAATCTGAGAATTGCTCAGTTTATTTATTGGAACAATTTCATGTATATTTTAATCAGGAAATAATTTCTTTTCTTCTTTTTTCAGGGAACAAGTTCAGTCTTTATAGACCCAAAGAATAATTTCTTAGAGTAGAAGGGAAAGAGGCTAAATTTAGTAAATGCCAAGAAAGAGACTAAATTTAGTAAATGCAACATATATAATTTTATCTTGCAACCTCACTTTTCTTAAGCCAGAAAATATCTTCATTTTTATAAATGAAGAAGCTGAGGCTTTAGTTCACATAGCAGTGAAAATTTGCTTTTCAGAAGTTTCTACCCCATACATTCTTACCAACTGAAGATTCTTTAGAGGTAAACTAGCTCCTCTTGGGATTAAATATTTCTCTTTTATAAAAGTTTTCAAAACTTGCCAGTTTTTAATTAACCACCGTGGGTAACTTTTAAACAGAGATTTCAAGGCTTCTTCCCTAGAGATTAAGATTCTGTAGATGTTGAGAGGGGTCCTCAAATCTGTGTTTAACAGTCAGACCAAGGGTGGAAACACTACTTTACTATAATCAATTCAAAGCTGAGGCTTATTTCCTTTGGGAATTCTAATTGGAGGTGGGGACTTGGAAGTAGAAAATATGAAAGAAAAGAGTAAAAAGAAGAGTTTGCACTTATACATAATTTACCAAGCAAACAACTGTTGAGTCATAACTGCCAGGCTCAGAAAATACAGATGACTATCACCGTCTCCTCTCCTTGGAGCTTTACTTACAGGCCTTGGAGTATAACAAACCTTTCTTCTCTTGTTTTTGCCTACCCACAATAAAAAATCTCTTCAGAATGTGTCTTTTTTGAATGCCAAGGACCTGTGTGTACACATTAAAACTTGTGTGTACACATTAAAACCTGTGTCATCTTCATCCTAAAGAGTTTTGTTTGGTCTCAGGTTATTTTGTTTAAATCTTCACTTATATACTAGTAAGTATGTAAACATCTTTTTTCTTGCTTTTTGGTCACTTGTAATTCCTTTGTGAATGGCTCATTTAGGTAATTGTTCATTTAAAAATTTTTTTCAGGGGCTGGAGCTGTAGTTCAGTGGTAGAGCGCCTGCCTTGCACATGTGAGGCACTGGATTCAATCCTCAGCACCACATAAAAATAAATAAAAATATTGTGTCCATCTACAACTAAAAAAAATTTAAAAAATTTTTTTTTCATTATTTTAAATTACTTAAATACATATATATATAATCTCCTTTTAAAAAATTAGACATTATAGATAAAGTTAAGGTTTTGGAAATATATCTTTATTGAACATAATGCTTTTTGAAAAAATATAAGTGGTCTGTTTTTCATATATTTTGCAAATTGCTTCTCTTCACTAAAAGCAATGTTTTGTCTTTCTGGAATTCTTTTAGGCAAACTTCTTATTAAAGAGATACATTCTCTATAGTATCTTAAGCAGCAATTAATTTATGCCTTCTTAAGAGAGGTTCATATCGTATTTGTAATCCCTTCATATATTGACATCAGATAATACTTTTTTTTTTTGTGGTGGTGGGATTTGAACACAGGGCCTTATACATGCAAGGCAAGCAGTCTACCAACTGAGCTATATCCCCAGACCCCCTAAAAGCAATGTTTTGAGAATAATATATATTAATACATGTAGGCTTCATTCTTTCACTTTTAAGATTTTTAATTCATTTACATATGATACAATTCATCATTTTAAAACATACAGTTCAGTGACTAATATAATATATTCCTAAGTTGTACAGTGAATTCTCTAATTCCAGAACATTTTCATCATCCCAGAAAGAAATCTCATAGCTCTTAGTAGTCATTTTTCACCTTCCTCTCTTCCCAGCCGTGGCAACCATTAACCTAGTTTCTGTCTCTGAATTTGTCTGTTCTGGATATTTCATAGTGGTATTATACAATAGATGGCATTTTTGTCTGGTTTCTTTCAGTTAGCATATTTTCAAGGTTCATCCCAGTTGTGGCATGTATCAATATTTCATTGACTTTATATATATATATATCTATCTATATATATATATATATATATATATATATCTTTATTTATTTATTTTTATGTGGTGCTGAGGATCGAACCCAGTGCCTCATGCATGCAAAACAAGTGCTCTACCACTGAGCCATAACCCCAGCCCCATATTTCATTGTCTTTTTAAAAAAATATGTATTATTATTATTTTTTTAGTTGTAGCTGGACAAAGTACCTTTATTTATTTATTTTTATATGGTCTGAGGATCGAACCCAGCGCCTCGCATGTGCTAGGTGAGCATTCTACTGCTAAGCCACAACCCCAGCCCCTCATTGTCTTTTGTGGCTGAAAATATCCCATTTTTAGCCATGCATCTTTTAATGAACATTTGGATTGTTTCTTCTCATTGGCTATTGTGAGTAATGTTTCTATGAACATTCATGCATAAGTTTTTGTGTGGACATACATTTTTACTTCTTTTGGGTAGATAGGAATGGAATTTCTGAGTCAGCTGGTAACTGTTTAGTTTTTATAGAATTGCCAGACTGTTTTCTACAGCATTTGTGCCATCTTACAATTGATCAGTATATGAAGATTCCAGTTTCTCCACATCTTCTTTACTGCTTACTTTTTATTCATAGTAGCTGTTTAATAATATTCAATGGTGGTTTTTAATTTGTATTTCCCTGGTGACTAATGATGATCATAATTTTTTCATGTGATTATTGGCCATTTTTGTATCTTTTTTGGAAGAATAGCTATTTAAATCCTTTCTCCATTTAAAAATTGGCTTATCTTCTTGTTGAAGAGTTCTTCATATATTTTTGATGCTAGACCCATATCCAGATACATGATTTGCAAGTATTCTTTCTGTGGGTAGTTTTTTCTTTTAAATGTTGTATAGCAAAAGTCAACAAATTTTTACTGTATAAGGCCAAATAGTAAATATTTTAGGCTGTATGGGACATTTGGTCTCTGTTACAACTATTCTACTCTGCAATTGAAGTGCAGAAGCAACAGTAGACAATGTAAATGAATAAATGTGGCTGCTCCTATGAATTTTTGTATGTAAACACTTAGATTTGAATTTTTTATGACTTTTGTTGTCATTTTTCAGTTTTTTAAAAATGCGAAAACTATTTTAGCTCATGGGTCCTGAAGTACACTTCCATCTTACGAGAATAGTTGTAGAGATTTTGCTGTTTTCTTAGCTGATATTGACATCAGGTATTCTTGTTTGATGTTGTGGAAATAAAATACAATTTGTATAGGTACCATATGAATATGTAGAAAATGATCAGAAATTAGGGAGGTACAAAGAAAATCTAAGAATGTTTTTATTATTTTCTTTTACCTATTAAAAATAATTTATCAAACAAGAAGTTTCTTTTATTTAAGATAGAGCCTTTAGTTATTTTTATTTATGTAATACTTATGAAGGCTTGCTTACTTATGTGTCTGTTGAGGTTTGTATTAAACATTATTACATTGGCTTGAAGATTTTATTTTGGACCTTGAAATGTATTTGGAATCATGAGGAACTTTGATTTAAACAAATCTCCCGGTGTTGAGGGTGTAACTCAGTGGTAGACCACTTGCCTAGCATGCATAAGTGTGTTATTTCATTCCCAGCACCACACACAGAAAACACAAAACAGAAACAAAAACCAAAGGAAAAAAGAAAGAAAGAAAAAATCTTCTGAGAAGGTTTTCACTAAGGTGGTCGCTCTTGTTTTTGGCATATTCTGCAAGCATATTTATTGGTGTCAGTATTATAGAAAGGACTAAAGTATGATACTTGTAGTAATCATTTAAAGGAAAAAAGTGTGTATTCTCTAGTAATTTAACAAAATTAAATTTTGTGCCCTCCCCTTGAGGAGTTAAAAAAAAAAGCCTTTAAATTCTTATATTTTTTCCTTATATAGCATTTTTTTGTCTTTCTACAATGTCAGAATTTATTGAATAACAATGAATTCACAGGCTACATCAATTTCTTCAGCTTTAATTTACTGAGTACTCTTGACCCTTATGTAGCATTTTGATAAATAAAATTCATTCCTTGAACTTGGGTATATGTGGAACATGTTTCACTGTAAAATTATATTGCAAATACAGTATTCAAGTTGAATTTAAACAGTCTTTCCACAGCAAGCAAAGAGAGATGTGATATGTTGATGTGTAATCTCTTTCCCTTTGACCTATTTATCTTGGAGAAATATTTTGTTCTTATGTTCTTAGGCCACATTTTCCTGTCACACAGCCCAAACTAGATCAGAGGCGTCTCTGCTCCTTCTTTCCTTGTTTACCATCAGTAACAGTTGTAAACCGTTGCCTCATTATAAAATAAGGTGTTGGCTCTCTTCCCATTGATGGGAAATGGTGGTTACGTATTTGGGCTTATGTTAATTGCAAGTACTTGGACTGGCTCGATCTTTTTCTTTAGGTTAACATTTATAGGTGATCATTAAATAGAAAACATGTATGAGCTCCCCTGGAATTTAAAGTTTTTTTTTTTAATATTTATTTTTTAGTTGGACACAGTATCTTTATTTATTTTTATGTGGTGCTGAGGATCGAACCAAGTGCCTTGCACTGCTAGGCAAGTGCTTTACCGCTGAGCCACAACCCCAGCCCTGAGTTTAAAGTTTTATGCTAGAATTTATCCAGGTTGTATTCTTTAATTGCCTTGTGTTTAAGATTGGAAAAATAAAAATTAAATTGATTGATTTAATAGTGAGTTCTATTTTTTTAAATATGGAATTTTCTATTCTTTTCATTCAGATTATTATTTTTAAAATATTTTTTAGTTGTCAATGGACCTTTATTTTACTTACTCATATATGGTGCTAAGAATTGAACCCAGTGCCTCACACATGCTAGGCAAGTGCTCTACCACTGAGCCACAACCCCAGCTCTCATTTAAATTATTTTGTGAAGATTAGATGTGCTTGTCAGTTATTAGGTGTGCTTGCTTGGTAATTATGGATAGGTAATACTATTTATAATTTTCCCAAAGAAGAAAAATTTTCAGTTTTTCTTAAAATTCATTTTGTCTTTTGTTTTTTACCTATCTAACTGGATCTCTCTCTCTCGATCTCTCTCTCTCTCTCTCTCTCTCTCTCTCTCACACACACACACACACACACACACACAAATATCCCACAAAATTGTATTATCTAGACATTCCAAATCGGTATTCATTATATGCACTTATATGGGATGCTCTACCATGCTGCTTTCTGAGGTCCCTGGTTACCAATAACAGGATTAGGCTTGGAGAATGTCAAAAACATATGTCCATAAGTCTACATTACATATATAGCCAGATTTTAAAAAAAGAAAAAGGGGGGAAAAGTCACTTTTGGTTTAACACAAGATTAATTATAGGGCTGAGGTTGTGGCTCGGAGGTAGAGCACTTGCCTAGCATGTATGAGGCACTGGGTTGGATCCTCAGCACCACATAAAATAAAAAATAAAGATACTGTATCCACCTGTAACTAAAAAATAAATATTAAAAAAAAGATAAACTATAGCTGATGATTTTGAAGCCCATTTTATCCTCATTTTGTTGCTTTCAAAAACTATGATTATCTTTAAATCAAATCAATATAACCAAGGTTATTTTGTTAGTTTCTTAGTGATTTTTCAATCAGAAAAAATAGGAATTAGAGGCTGGGGATGTGGCTTAGTGGTAGAGTGCTTGTCTGGCATGCATGAGGTCCTGGGTTTGATTCCCAGCACTGGGGGGAAAAAAAAATTAGAATTAGTGGAGTAATTAGGGTAAATTATGAAATATTTTGAAATGTTTACCAAGTCACAGTTTGGAATTTTTCATAATAAAACAGTGGAAAAATACTTTAATCTATTTGTGCTTGACTTTTGTTCACTGTTCATTCAAATACTTAGTAAAATATGATTTCTCAATATTCTCAAAGTGGTTTTTGAAACTGTCTTTAATGAATAGGAAGTTGAAATAATCTCAAAATGAAATATATCACAAAATGGAAGCAACCTAGTAAAATGAATAAAGAGTTTACTGAATTCATCTGTCCTTGTAATATACTTCTTATATACATGAGGCTATTATCATGGCTAGTGGAGTGAACTGTAGCTTACTCTTTGTCACTGCATAAATTTTCATTTACCTGAGTCTTTTGTTTTTGTTTTTAATTTTTGAAATTTGTTCAAGTTAGTTATACATGACAGTAGAATTCATGTATGTACTTTGATATGTCATACATAAATGCAGTATAATTTCTCATTTTTCTGATGATACATGTTGTAGAATCACATTGGTCATGCAGTCTACAGTGAGTTTTTAAGGTTAAAAAACACTATTGGGCTCTCAGACTGCGGGTACCTTCTGGTGGCTGCTTCCGGTAGGAACGCGGTGCAAGGCGAGCTGGTTTCAGTTCCTCGTCATGTCCTACGGTCCCTTAGACATGTACCGAAACCCGGGGCCCTCGGGGCCCCAGCTCCGGGACTTCAACAGCATCATCCAGACATGCAGCGGCAACATCCAGCGGATCAGTCAAGCCACTGCTCAGATAAAGAATTTGATGAGCCAACTAGGAACTAAGCAGGACTCAAGCAAGCTACAGGAAAATCTGCAGCAGTTGCAGCACTCCACAAATCAGCTTGCCAAGGAAACAAATGAATTGCTGAAGGAATTAGGGTCCTTACCCCTTCCCTTATCTACATCAGAACAGCGCCAGCAGAAACTTCAGAAAGAACGCCTCATGAATGACTTCTCTGCAGCCTTAAATAATTTCCAGGCTGTTCAGAGAAGGGTATCTGAAAAGGAAAAGGAGAGTATTGCCAGAGCAAGAGCTGGATCTCGTCTTTCTGCAGAAGAGAGACAAAGAGAGGAGCAGCTTGTTTCATTTGACAGCCATGAAGAGTGGAACCAGATGCAGAGCCAGGAGGATGAGGCAGCCATCACTGAGCAGGATCTGGAACTCATTAAAGAGAGGGAAACGGCTATTCGGCAGCTGGAGGCTGACATTTTGGATGTCAATCAGATATTTAAAGATTTGGCCATGATGATCCATGACCAAGGTGATCTGATTGATAGCATAGAAGCCAATGTGGAAAGCTCAGAGGTGCATGTTGAAAGAGCCACTGATCAGTTACAGTGAGCTGCTTACTATCAGAAAAAATCTCGCAAGAAGATGTGTATCCTGGTACTTGTCCTGTCAGTGATTATTGGAGTCTTGATAGTTATTATCTGGCAAGTTTCTAAATGAAGTGTGACTGCCTCAGAGCCTTCTGCTGAGTTGTTTTCAAAAGCAAGTGCTTGTTGGAGTCTTGCGAGAACAAACTGATCACAAGAAGAGAGCATACACCAGAATGTCCTGTAATAATTTAGTTAGAAACTAACTACTAACTAGTCCTTGGAATTAGTGACCTATGGAGACAGTATTTATCAATTTATGTATACAATTTATTGATTTCTCAAATTAGGAATTAACTTATATGAATCTTGCTTTCTCTTGTTTTCTGATTGCCCTTCATTCCAGGCGTTTACTGAAAATTCCATTCTACATATTCTTTTTGACAGACGACACTACAGTCTCATTATATTGTCTTTTTATGTATATATAAAATTTACCTTTTTACTAGCAACTGAGATGAATTACTTTCTGGGACCCAGCATATTGGAGTCTGTCAGAAACTGTACAATATGCCAGCAATTTTTATTATTTAACATTCTAATTTGAATTTATAAGAAGTTTATTACCTGTTTTGCAAAATTTTGGCACTATATTTAACTGGAGAATACCTGTGATTTAAATTGAATGAGAAAAAAGATGAGAAGTTATCTGTTTGAACTGGCTGGTTGCTGGGTATGTGTTTTAATTGAGTTTGAAGTTTACTTTATCTGCTAGTGTCATCCACAGCAGTTCATCCTCATATACACTAAGCCATCTTGCTTCCTTTTCAAAGAGGTTAATTTAATCAATATTAATGTACTCTATGGGTCCTTCTCCCACCTGTCTGCAAAGAAAGGGAGAATTAGACATAGCATGCTTTTGGAAAGCAAATAGGAATTGTTTGGAATGATTTAATCTTTCTGTTGTTGTTGTTCACTTGTGGTTTTACATTCCTGGTGAATGATGAATTTGCTGTCAAAAGGCTGCCCCTACCCTGTAAGGGTTTCTGGGCATTTGATGGCAGAGAGATTTTAAAAGTTAAACTGAAGTGGATTTAAAACTTAGTCCTGTGAACCTGGTGATAAACCAAAGGTTCATTTTTGTAAATAATACTGGTTTGGTATAGTGATGTTAGACTCATTCTAATTTATGAGTAAATAAAACTCCATGCATAGTTTTAGACAAAAAAGATTCAATAAAAGATTGCTGTCCTGTAATATAAAAAAAAAAAAAAAAAAAAACACTATTGGGATTATTTTTAAATGTTCCTTTGCTGATTTCTGTTTTCTTTTTCAGCATCCACCCGCTTTGTAAAGTGTGAAAAATGCCATCATTTTTTTGTTGTCCTATCTGAAGCAGACTCAAAGAAAAGCATAATTAAAGAACCGGAATCAGCTGCAGAAGCTGTAAAATTGGCATTCCAACAGAAACCTCCTCCTCCCCCTAAGAAGGTATAGGTTTTAGCTTGGTCTTTTATAATATTTTGTCTTGGAAACATTACATTATTTTCCTTTCTCATGTTTATACTGAATCCTAACACTGGTATATAAATAAGTATTGTAATTTTTTGTTGTTGTTACCAGGAACTGAACCCAGTATGCTCTACCACTAAGCTTTATCCTCAGTCCTTTTTATAATTCTTTTTATTTTGAGACAGGAGGGTTTAACTTAGTTTTAGAGGCTGGCTGCAAACTTGCAATCCCCCTGCCCCAGAATTCCCAAGTCACTAGAATTACTGGTGTGTGCCACTATGCTTAGCTATAAGTTCTTTTTCAAAAGCTGTAAATGGACATGTGTCTTTATTATGAAATAAGATACCTTTATTTATTTATTTCTATGTGGTTCTCAGAATCAAACCCAATGCCTCACACGTGCCAGGCAAGTGCTCTACCACTGAGCCACACAACCCCAGACCTATAAGTTCTTACTATAGGCTGTATCTGACTAAATTGTTAACTGAGATTTGGTAGTTGGAATTTACATTTGGAGTCCATTGCTTTTTCCCTTGTCATGATTACCATACTTAGTATTAATGAAATATATTTGGATGATTATTAAAATGGTATTAATACCTAGTCTGAAATAATATCCTTAAAAAAGTTCAGCTATTAACTTATTTTGTTAGCTTGGGCCCCTAAGTAACACGAGTTTGCAATTATTCCCCCTTAAATTAGTCTATTTTATGGTAGAAAGGCTTTTAGTATAACAGTGTCAAGTAATTTTTTTTCACAATCACTACTAGGGCTGCCCTGTATATAATCATGGCTTTTGTGGTGTGGGCTCTTGCCAGAAGTCTCAAATAGAGTGTGGTTTGGTCTTGTGAAACATGGCAGAGTGTGCACATGATAGCTCCTTTGGGCACATGATGTGTGGTTTTAAAGAACCAGGAGCCCCTGCCTCCTGGACTTGTACTTACTCCTCTGTGTCTCAGATATGTGTACACTTAAATTATTTCTCACTCTGCCTCAGTGTATCTTTTTTTTAAACTATATCTTATACTATGTATTTGTCTCTATCCCCAAATGTGCTGTGACAGATTTGGAGATTCATATATTTAATTTGTGAGAAGCATATTATATTTTTTAAAATCTATAATAAAATTTAGTTGTGTAGCAGCTAAAGCATTTGTCATGTAACAGTAATGTCATGGAAAATATAGCTAAGAAGAGTTAGGCATGGTGGGGCTGGGGCTGTGGCTCAGTGGTAGAGTGCTTGCCTAGCATGCATTGGGCACTGGTTTCGATCCTCAGCACCACATAAAAATAAAATAAATAAAGATACTGTGTCAACCTAAAACTAAAAAATAATTTTTTAAAAAAAAAGAGCTAGTCATGGTGGCACACATCTGTAATTCCATTGACTCAAGAGGCTCAGGCAGGAGAATTGCAAGTTTGAGGCCAACCTGGGCAGCTTAGTGACATCCTGACTCAAAATGAAAAGTAAAAAGAGCTGGGGATGAAGCTCGGTGGTGTAGAGCACCCCTGGGTTCAATTTTCAGTACCTCATTAAAAGTGTGTGTGTGTGTGTAGCTATTAAGTTTTGTATCTCTCCTAATTTGTGTAGACTTCAGCTGAGTCAAAGGTTTAGAAACTAAGCAGTTTAACTATTTTCAAGGGTTGGTGATTATTATCAGTTCATTTTTATTCACTAAAAATTGAAGGAATTTACCTTGGGAGGCTGAGGGAGAGGTTGCAAGTTTGAGTCCAGCCTGAACAACTTAGCGAGACCTTGTCTCAAAATGGAAAAGGACTTGGGGTATAACTCAGGGGTAAAGTACCCTTGGGTTCAATCTCTTATACTACAAGGGGGGAAAAAATAAGGCATTTTGGACTGGGGCTGTAGCTCAGTGGTAGAGCACTTGCCTAGCATGCACTAGGCAAGTGAGGCACTGGGTTCGATCCTCAGCACCTCATAAAATAAACAAAAAAAATAAAGGCATTCTGTCCATCTACTTCTACAAAAAATTTTTTAAAAATAAGGCTTTTAGATTGCCACTTAGATGAATGAATGCTTTAAGATTAATATCAGAGTAGTGAAACACATGGAAACTGGTAGTATAACTTATGCCTTTTACTTGTATAATGTCTTATTTCTTTTTGTTTTTCCTTTCTTTCTTTCTTTCTTTTTTTTTTTTTTTTTTTAGGGGGGCTGGTACCAGGGAATGAACTCAGGGGCACTTGGCCACTGAGCCACATCCCCAGCTCTATTTTGTATTTTATTTAGAGACAGGGTCTCACTGAGTTGCTTAGCGACTTGCCGTTGCTGAGGCTGGCTTTGAACTTTCGATCCTCCTCCCTCAGCCTCCCGAGTTGCTGGGATTACAGGTGTGTGCCACCGTGCCTGGCTATCATGTCTCTTTCTGAAAAGGGTAGTTTTATAATATAGTATCTATGAAGAATGTTATGTCCATGTGATTGAGAGAGATATAGAAAATATATTTTTAGATTATTTACATTAATGATGATAGGTTTAGATATATGGTGGCATGGTAGGTATTTTAATGACTTTAATATTAACTTTAAAAAAAATAGAATCTATGGCATTATTTACAGAATAGAAATTAGCATAACCCTAATAGGGAACAGTAATACTTTGTTAAGCTAGAAAACTAATGATGTGGTTTTTGTTCATTAAAGATTTAGACCTTTGAATCATTTCTACTTAATGTATCATGTCCTTAGCATTTTATTTTTAATGAGAGTCTGTTCAAATTTAAAACTCTACAAATATGTTTAGCATATAATGTGTATGATTTATGATAACTCATAGTAACTTATTGATACCTAATCATTTTTCAGATATATAACTACCTCGATAAGTATGTTGTTGGCCAGTCATTTGCTAAGAAGGTGCTTTCAGTCGCTGTATATAATCATTATAAGAGGATATATAATAATATCCCAGCCAATCTGAGACAGCAGGCAGAGGTTGAGAAGCAGACATCATTAACACCTAGAGGTTAGTGCTTTTGATAATTGACCAAAATAGAAATTACTATACTTAGAATTAATCTTTTTTTGTAATTCCTTGCTTTTGTCTTAAAATAATTTTCTGGGGATTGAACACAGGGGTGCTTAACCACTGATCCCTAGCCCTTTTTATTTTTTATTTTAAGATGGGATCTTATTTAAGTTGCTTAGGGCCTCACTAAATTGCTGGAGGCTGGACTCAAAACTTGTGATCTTCCTGCCTCAGCTTCCTAAACTGCTGGGATTACAGGCATATGCCACAGTGCCTGCCTAAAATGCTTTTTAGTACAATGTAGCATTGTTCAAAATGCAGGTTGCTTTCCCTTAGTGGATTATGAAGTCATTTTGACAGGATGCTAATAGCATTTTTTTTTTTTTAAAACTAGGAGTGAATAGAAACTACCAGAGTAGCTGGGCATGGAGGCACATTCCTGTAATTCCAGGAACTTGGAAGGCTGAAGCAGGAGAATTGTGAGTTAGAGGCTCAGCAACTTAATGAGACCCTGTTTCAAAATAAAAAAATAAAATAGCTTATGGTGAAGTGCCCCTGGGTTCAATCTCCAGTACCAAAAGAAAGAAAATGCCAGAGTACATTAACTTGTAGATAAGTTTTAAGTTATGCATATATGGGTTCTAAGTCACAAAATAAAATATTTCTTGTTAAAGGTCTCAGGAAAAGATGTTTGAAAGGGGTGTGTAGGTCAGTGGTAGAGTGTTTGCCTAGTAAAGGGAGACTCAGCACTACCAGAAAGAAAAAAAATGTTGAAGACCACTGGGGTAAAGATTGAGTTACTGTCTTTGAATTACAGACTTCACCACAACTAGTTCACCATGAAAATATCAGTTCTCTTTTGGATTCAGGATACAGAATTTCATTTGCCTAAGTCAGAGATATGTGGAGATGGTAACTATTAATACAAGATATCTTGCACTCTTTCTTTTGTGGGCCCAAACTACAGAGTGCAAGGTGAAGGGCAAATTTGTAAGTCATTGTAAGTGCAAATTTTATAAATCTTAGATTCTAAATACCAGTATACCATATAATCTCAACTTACTGTGGACAGTAATGTATATTATATAAATAGAATTCTTTCATTAAAAAATAACTATGAATAAAATGTAAATATTTAACTCTATTTTGTTTTTCAGAGAGTCCTGATTTCTGATTTATATCTACAGTCTATCCTTTTAGGTTCTTTTTTGTCATTACTATACAATTTGAGAAAGTTCTGCTAAATACTTAAATTTATAACTCTATAATATCTTTTGATTACCTTGAGTGGCTGCTAAATAAACAACTTATTTCAGTGAAGACACTTGTTCATCTGTTGAACTGCAGAATAGTTATGTGATAGTATCAGTTACTTTATTTTTAGAAAGTGTGAGTCATAAGTAATGGAAGACTTGGAACCTTCATTTTTATAAGGTCCAAATGGCACTGTCTAGTCATGGAGCAAAAATTTTTCTGTTTCCTTTAGTCAGTAAGTTAATATTGTTTTAGGTACTGAAAGAGCAACAGTTGTGATATTCATAATATGAATGATTTTTAACTCTTATTGAGAATTTAAATCATTATACTCATAATAGATGCCTATTTTTAATCTGACAAATGTGAATATTAGCAACCAGGCAGTCATCATTAAACCTGGTTTGGTTTTGTTTAATATAGAAAGGATATAGTGTACAAATTTTTTCATTTCCAGGAACTTGGAAGGCTGAAGTGAAAAGCTAAAAACAATGTTAATGAATACATCTGTTAAATATATTTGAAAGAGGGCAAGAGATGGGATACTCATTGTTCTCCAAAACTAAACTAATATGTAATATTTTCACATGTTACTATTTCCATCTTTTTCTTAGAGTTAGAAATAAGAAGACGGGAAGATGAGTACAGATTTACAAGTAAGTGATCTCTCAGATCCTCCTCTGTAATCTTCCTTCCTTTTGAGATTTACCTTAGTCAAATGTCTCAACATTTGATAGTAATGATAAACATATATTTCCTTGTATACCAGAAAGATGTGTATTTTTTAAATGTGTTTATCATACATGGTTGATACTAAGTTGGGAACAGTTTATCATACCTAATTTGTGTAGTTGGGTTATTTCAAGCAGTTGATTTTATCTTTTCTGTTATGACACTCTTAAAGCATAGCTTGGAGAAATACAAAGTATTTTATGTAGTTTTTCTCTATAAATATAAATACATTAACAGGTTCTTTTTAAAATCTGTAGTTTGCTATTTTATATCTTTGGTTAAAAAAATAATAATAAAATAAAGATATAAAATTAGAGTTGGCCTGCTTTAAGTGATTAGAACTTTAATAGAGGGCAAAGTATCTTCCAGCTACTCTTTGCTCCATTTCTTTTTTGGTATTTATGAAATTTAAAGTCTTGCAAATTATGAATAAGCCCCAGTTCATTGTTTCTAGCTCTTTGCACCTATAATTAACAGATAGTCTGATGGAGGGTTTGGAATTGGACCTAATACATCAAAGAGAGTCTTATACCATTGAAATTTATACCATTCTTTTGGCTGCTGCACAGAAGGTGAAGGTTCCAGAGGTGTCATAATAAGGTTAACATGTTTTTTTGCTTTATTAATTGAAATAACAGAGGAAAATTGACAGTTTGATACTTGCACCTTTGCCTTTGAACCAAGCAGTACTATATATCAACTCTTTAAAGTATACTACACATACATTTGAGCCATTATAATATAACTGTTTTATCACCTCTGGCATGAATTTTCTGCATATAAGAAAAGTATATTTGTCACTAGTTATTTTTAAATCTATGGAAATGCTGATATATTGTGCATGATAAAATTAAGAAATTTAACCAATTTCAATAGAATTAGATTATATAAGAATGTAAGATCTAAATAATAAACTAAGTGCATGTATAATCTATATTTCATAGTCCAAAAATATAATTACATATTGACTCAGCAGTATATTCATAAGTATACTGATGGCTAGTAGAACTGGTATGAATTAGTAAAGAAAGTCTGTAGTGAGTATTTTGAAAGACCTGTCTTGTAATACATGTAGTAATTTAATGTTATTAAATGTTAACAATTGACAGTATTGAATAACTTAGGTAAAAGCAATTTACTTGTTTTAATGTATCATTATGTACAGTTTAGTAAAGTCTTACATAGGATTTTAGGTTCTAAGTTAGGCCACTAGACCAAAATCATATATAATCAAAATTATTCTCCTGAAACCCTTTGGAAATCTCTTGGAGATCAGCATACAACTTTTATACTGATATAACTTTTTTTCCTCTATCACTGGAACATAATATTGTTTCTTTTTCTTTTTTTTTTTTTTTGGTACTGGAGATTGAACTCAGGGGCACTGAACCAATGAGCCACACCCCCAGTCCTATTTTGTATTTTATTTAGAGACAGGGTCTCACTAAGTTGCTTAGCACTTTCCTTTTGCTGAGGTTGGCTTTGAACTTGAAATCCTCCTGCCTCAGCCTCTCGAGTCTCTGGGATTACAGGTGTGTGCCACCATGCCTGGCAAATTATTCCTCTTTTTAAAAATTTGAATCATTGAGTAAATTAAACACCTATTATGTAGTTAATATAGCATTTGTAATTTTGTTCAAATTATTTATCTGAATCATTTTTTTCCATTGAGCACAGCTAAAATGCAGCCAGATCCCTTCCACATTGTCACAATTCCTAAGTAGATTTTTCTGAAATTAAAAAAAAAAGATTTTACCAATAATTTAATTAAACTCATATAGGAGAGTGAGTTTTCTTACCTGATGCAGATTATGAATTTTTCACAAATCATTATCTCTCAAATGGAGCACAACTTAAATTCAAATGTTAGTTGAACACAAATTTGATGACTAGATTAACCCTTTACCTTAAGTATGAAGAGAGTTTAAAAGTGACAGCCAGATGGAATAGGACCATAATAAGGTATGTCTACTGAACCATGTTTGATTAAATTAATGCATTGAAAAAGCACTGATATTTTTAACCCATTTCTTAGAAACAACTTAAAAATAAATCCAGAAATATAAACAAGTATGATATTTCTCAAATGCTAAGAACCAGGAATAATCTAGATATTTACAATTTTGGATAATCTTTAAAAATTAGTTGGATTCTTTCCCTCAACCAAGAGAAAGCGAGAATGAAGATTGATTTTGGGGGGCTGGGGCTGTAGCTCAGTGGCAGAACACTTGCCTAGCATGTCTGAGACATTGGATTTGATCCTTAGCATTGCATAAAAAAAATAAATAAAATAAAATAAAGGCATGCTTTCCATCTACAACTACAAAAAATTTTTTTGTAAAAGATTCATTCTTTTTTTAAAAAGATTCTGGGATTGTGGCTCAGTGGTAGAGTGCTCGCCTTGCATGTGCGAGACTCCGGGTTCGATCCTCAGCACCACATACAAAAATAAACTAGTGAAATAAAGGTGTTATGTCCAACTACAATTAAAAAATATATATATATATATATATATAAAGAAATCACAGTTCTTTCTTAGTTATTTCTACATGACACCACAGGGATGTCTTTAAAAAAAAAAAAAAAAGATTCATTTTGGTAGGGACCTGAGCTGATAAACTGATACTTACCAGCAATATTAATCCTGTCTAATTAGGCATTGTATCTATATTGAACGGACTAGAGAGCTCCCTTTTGAGACCTGTCAAAATCAGAGATTCAGATAGGGCCAGGAATAGTGAGACTTAACCATGTTTTATATTTTTTTATTTTTTAAATATTTATTATTTTTATGTATCTTTTTAGTTTTAGATGGATACATTAGTTTGTTTTTATGTGGTGCCGAGGATGGAACCCAGTGCCTCATGCATGCTAGGCGAGCACTCTACCACTGAGCCACCACTCCAACCCCTTTATTTTGTTTTTGTTTTTTTGGATACTCATACAATCATTTCGAGATGTGAAAGAAACTATAAAGGTCATATGTTTTAGTATTTTCCCATTGTAAATATGGAAGCAGGTCCAGGAAAGTTAAGTGTCTTTCCATGGTCCCATATCCCTGAAGCAACAGAATTGAGACTAGAATCTAATTGTTTTTTCCTCTTTCCATTCATCATTTCTCTTGCTGAAAAAAAAAAAATAACATCCCATTTTCATCTTTCAGCATGCCCCCAAATCAATTGCATTTTATCTACTCTTTTCAATTGTGTGTTTGAAATCAACAGGACAGGTATTATTGCTATTTGAATCACAGTGAACATTGTGCCATAAACATACACTTGCCAAGGATCATATAGCTATTTGTGTTGTACATTTAGCTAAAGATTTCTGACTCTTAGCACTATTACTGCCTTCCTTTGGGTGAAATATCATTCTTTAACATTTATTAAATAATGAGGGTGGGAAGAATCCATTTTCTTTCCTTGATTCTTTGTATAATTTTGTGTTGTACATTTCTTGCTAGACATAATTGGAGATTTTTTTTTCCTTTTTTAGATAAGAAAAAATGTTGACATTTAAATTTTTCTAAATTGGAATTTAGTTTTAGATATAGAGTTTTATGGAGCCTATTTTCAAGAAAATTCAGATGCAGCTCTAGTAATTCCTTTGGCTTTTTTTTCAGAATTGCTTCAGATTGCTGGAATTAGCCCACATGGTAATGCTTTAGGAGCATCAATGCAGCAACAGGTAAATCAACAAATACCTCAGGAAAAACGAGGAGGTGAAGTATTGGATTCTTCTCATGATGATATAAAACTTGAAAAAAGTAATATTTTGCTGCTTGGACCAACTGGGTCAGGTAAATAACTTCCTGGGAAATTTTACTAGTGACTTAAAAAAATAGAATATAAATGATTCTGTAATTTATATCTGTGATTGAGGGATTCTGGATTTTATGAAGAAAATTTAAGACTGATTTTCTAAATACATTGTCAGTTTTCTTGTTTAGGCTTCAAGCTGACCTTGAGATGTTAGTATTGACCTTCTGGCCAATTCCTAACTTCTTAACAGGAATAATAATAAGATAAAATTAGATCTGAATAATAGTGGAGAAAAGGTCTTCCAGTTAATGACTTTTATTATAAACTACTCAAATTTATTTTGCATTTTTGTAGAAAAACTTATTGTCAATTTATTTTTAGTAAACTTTTAGTTTCTGTTTCTGTTTTTAGGTAAAACCCTGCTGGCACAAACTTTAGCTAAATGCCTTGATGTCCCTTTTGCTATCTGTGACTGTACAACTTTGACTCAGGCTGGATATGTAGGTGAAGATATTGAATCTGTGATTGCCAAACTGCTCCAAGATGCCAATTATAATGTAGAAAAAGCACAACAAGGTATGTTGGCAGCATAGCTTGTCTATCCCCAGATTTAATATTTTGGGAAATTAATATTAAGAAACAACATTTGTTTTGAGTTAATGGTTAAAATTCTATAATTTTATAGAAGTACCTTTGTTATATACTTTCTAGTACATTCAGTAAGGGCCATAAGTTTGCTTTATCTTTTGGTCACTAAGGTGGCTGCTAGGGTCAAGTTACTATTCCATTAGATCCTTAACATTATCATTGTTTTTCCTTGTCTAACTCCCCTCCAGACTCCTAATGCTGGGGTAGGGACAGGAGTGGGGACTTGGGCAAGAGCAGGTGAGTTTAGAATGGGTGAGTCTAGAAACAGTTTAGCCTGTTGACCTACAGGATGGCATAAATGCTTCATTTCTCCATCTATCCTGTGTACTTGTTTACATGAAGAGCATGACAGCTTCCTGTCCAAATTCCTTTAAGACAAAAATGTAGGGGGCTAGGGTTGTGGTTCAGTGGTAGAGTGCTCACCTAGCACATGCAAGGCCCTGGGTTCAGTCCTCAGCACCACATAAAAGTAAATAAATAAAGTAAATAAATAAATATTTTTTAAATGCAAGAATGTAGATGGGAAAGAGCAAGCTAAAGTTTTGCTACTGCCAGCACTGCATGTACCTCATGCTTCCACACTGTATCTCAGCTTCTCATATTAAAGAACTTGAGTATATTAGTGGAGTAGATAACTGTTATCAAAGAGCTTTGCTTATCATACTCAAATGATATTATTGAATAAATTTCAAAGTATTTGCACAAAACGATAGATGAATTAGAGAGCAATATGTTTTTAATATATCAATCCATTGCATATGTTAAGTATGAAAAATTGAACAACCTTGCTCAGTAGTTCTCTAGTCTTTTAAAGCTGAGGCTATCTTGTGTATATCATTTTCATATTATAAATAGAATCCTCCTTAAATTATAGGAATTGTCTTTCTGGATGAAGTAGATAAGATTGGCAGTGTGCCAGGCATTCATCAATTACGGGATGTAGGTGGAGAAGGCGTTCAGCAAGTAAGCAGTTGAATATTTTGTTCAAGCCCACTAAAAGGAAGGGAATACATCAGCTTCCCAAATATTGTACGTTTGGTTTCACATTCAATTAGATTTTTTTTTTTTAATTTGTTTTATTCCTCCCACCCTAAACTTCACATACCATTTTAAAGTAGTTCTGATCTTAAAAGAAAGTTATTAATGATTTTATGTAACAAATTACTTTTCTTGAGAAATTAAAAATATTTTAAAGAACAGAAAAAACAAAACTTAATTTTTATTATTTTTATTCCTCAAAGGCCCAGTTAAGCATTCTAGAAGACTCTTGAAAAAGTTCTGATTCTAACTAGACATGAATGAACTATACATGTTTTATTCTTTCCACTTAGTTAGAAGATAGGTGTCAAATAGTGTGTCATTCCTTCAGAGTCATAATTGAAGTTACAATGATCTATTGGCCAACTTAACCTTTTAGTGGTAATTAATTATGATATAAACTAAAAGGTATAGCAAATTGCTTCACTTTTTAAACAGTAACAAAGATATGTGCTAGATAATTTTATTTTTATGAAGGCATCTCAAAATATATTTCCAAAGTTTAAACTGGAGTAGAAAAGAATTTTAATTTATATGAAAGACAAACCAACTATTTTCAAATTTTGAATGCTCCCACTATGTTTAGGAACCATTTTATAGAATCATAATTCTGTCTTTTGGTCAGAGTTATGGCTTTGTTATCAAAAACAACTTCTTAGATTGACTATTTCCTCACTTACAATGCATCAGGAGTCTTGTATTCATTTCAAATAAATTCATGAATTATTAAGCTGATAGGTACATTTGATTTTTTATGTTAGTTGTTATGTGGGAGTTTTCATTAGTTATGCTCATTGACCATAACCACATATTATTTCCCCATTGAATGCCATTACGTAAATTATGATAAATAATGCACTTATATATGGTGATGCTATAAATCATTCTTTATTTAGGGCTTATTAAAACTACTAGAAGGCACAATAGTCAATGTTCCAGAGAAGAATTCCCGAAAGCTACGAGGAGAAACAGTACAAGTTGATACAACAAATATCCTGTTTGTTGCATCCGGTGCTTTTAATGGTTTAGACAGAATCATCAGCAGAAGAAAAAATGAGAAGGTAAGTTTTTCTGAGGAGTTGGAGCATTACAGAGTTACTTTTTAAAGTAGTTACATTTTAAAGTAGTTCTTATCTTAAAAGAAAGTTATGTAATGATTTTATGGAAACTCAGTTTCTGTTCTCATATCTATGACTACCAGTCATTGAGGGTTAGAGTATATCAGAAGTATATTACAGGTTGTTTTAATTTTAGAGCAGTAAATTAGAGGATTTCAAAATACTAGATGTGGGCATTTTTAAAGTATAATATGATGAATTCAATTTTATATTTATGTATGGAGTTCTCTTATCATTTGAGGTAGCTGCTATATTAATAAAATTTTTATTAATTCCTTCTGCCATGTTTACTAAAGTCTATTAAACAGCTTGTCTCCATTGTTCCTTCCCATAGAGTCTATCATAAATCACTGCTGGCATTTACAAATAGAAGAAACCATTTGGGAGTGGGGTTGTCATTTTACCTAGTTTCATAGATGTTTCTTTTTGTTTTTTTGGAGGGGTACCGAGGTTTGAACTCAGGGGCACTTGACACTGAGCCATATTCCCAGCCCTGTTTTGTATTTTATTTAGAGACAGGGTCTCACTGAGTTGCTTAGTGCCTTGCTTTTGTTGAGGCAGGCTTTGAACTCACCATCCTCCTGCTCAGCCTCCCAAGCCACTAGGATTATAGGCGGACAACACTGTTCCTGGCTAAGCCCTGTTTTTTTTTTTTGTTTGTTTGTTTGTTTGTTTGTTTTTTGGTATTGTAGTTTGAACTCAGGGGCTACTGAGCCACATCACCAGCCCTATTTGTATTTTATTTAGAGACAGAGTCTCACTGAGTTGCTTAGCACCTCGATATTGCTGAGGCTGGCTTTGAACTTGTGATCCTCCTGTCTCAGCCTCCCGAGTTGCTGGGGTACCTGGCAAGCCCTGTTTTTAACTGGGACTGGGACTTAACTTCTTCAGGTCTTCAAATTACATGCTCATGACCTGTCTGTTGATTGATTATATAAAATGTAATATCAACATGGTGGCAAGAAGTACAGAACACACATGGATTTTTCATGTGTTTGTGTTTTACTTAATAACTAGCCACAAATGTTCACTTGTATGTTATTATAACATTCTACCAAAATGAATGTCAAATTAGCGGTTCCCTGTGTTGTTTTCTTTGAGTCTTCTTGGTTATCAGTGTCTAGTTTAATGCATGAGTTTAAGTAGCAGTAGAGTAGTATTTGTTCCCTTGGTAGTTTCTTCGCATACCCTACATGAGAAAACACTTTTACAAATAATAACTGAGCCATGTAATCAGGCCTTATTCAGCATGAATAAGGTTAGATTTTTATTTTTGTATGAATTTATGTAGAATTGCAACAGTAGGAAAAATATAAATTAACTATGAACTGTATTTTTCTTACTGTTGCTATTCTGCATAAATTAACAAATTAGAAGAAATTCTTTTTTTCTTCATGTGTGGGTAAGAGATAACCTTGTATTTGAAATTCTGTAACCAAAAACAGGGACCATGTACTCATATTAATTTACATTTAATATTTCTTTATACTTCTAAAAAGAATTTGATGCTGAAACATGTAGTATAGAAAAATTAAAAGTAATATCAGAAAGGAATAAAAAACATGTAAAAGAAAGATTTAGATATAGTTTTGACCCATTGAGAATTAAATTACTTCATTTAGCTACAAACCTATAAACAAAAAAATAGGGGGAAGTCATGGGCTGTAGTTATTACATAAAAAAGGGAGGAAGCATATCAGATTTTTAGGAGAGAGAGTTTTAAAAGGATATGTTGCATAAATCTTAATGTAATGGAGAAAGAGACATGAGACTCTCCAAGAGTGATTTTATAGAAGATTAAGAACCCCATGCAGGTATTGTTTTTATCAACCCTCATTAAAAGCCAAGAATACAATATTAAATAATATACCTGTGGGGGCTGGGGTTGTGGCTTAGCGATAGAGCACTCACCTAGCACGTGCGAGGCCCTGCATTCCATCCTAATAAGCACCACATAAAAATAATAAAAAAAATATTGTGTCCAACTAAAAAATAAATATAAAAAATAATATACCTGTGTTTCAACCATATGAAACTGTTTACAGTCCTTTTATTCTACTTGCTTTTGCCTCTTTTTTCCCCTATATCAATTCAGTCAGCAAATACCTGTTAAATGATCAATTAATTTCTCTGTGAAGATTTTCTTGGTCACTTCTCCCCAGTATGTGGATCTTTTCTACTGCCACAGTGCCCAGTAGTCATCTCTCATAGTACTTGTAATACTTTTATACTTTTATATATTCTCTCTCTTAAGATTACCCCTTTGGGGATAAAGTCTGTCTTCAGGCATGTATTCTGAGTTTTAACATTTTTATGAGTATATAGATTTATTATTATATATGCTTTTATGTTAGATAAATTTCAATGTTAATAATTTTAATAATTTTGAATGAAAGGTATTTTGCAACTCTTCATGTACATAGCTTGGAGAATCAGAGGAACCGTGTCTTAATTTATTCAGACTGCTGTAATAAAATACCATAGATTAGGTGGTTTGCAAACAACAGAAATTTCTTTCTCACAGTTCTGGAGACTGGGAAGTCTAGGATCAAGCCACCAGTTTATCTGATGTCTTTTGAGGACCTGTTTCCTCATGGATGACCATCTTCTCACTGTAACCTTACAGGGCAAAAAAGACAAAGGATAGTATAGTTAGTATAAGAATACTAACCCCATTCATGAGGACTCCACCCTATGACTTTATCATGTCCCAAAAGCTCATCTCCTAATACCATCACCTTGTGGATTAAGATTTCAGCATTTGAATTTTGGGGAAACACAAACATTTAGTGCAGTATGGACCAGTTTTTAGCTTAGGCTATGTTCTTGTATAACATGCTTCTCTTGTACTTTTAACATAAACTATATGATGTGTAAGGATTAAACCTTCTAACAGCTGACTGGAGTATGGTTCTTTTATGTTGACTGCATCAAGACTATAAACCTTTCAATAATCAACCCTCATTCAACAAAGTTAGCATTGGGTTAGAATCATCCTTAGGTTCCTTGTAAAATCTGAATTATTCTAACTCATAGATTGATGTATGCAGCCCCAAATCATGATTTTAGTAGAATGTTTAACAATGGGATGTCAATGCCAAATGAAGTCCCAAAGCCACAGCAGTGCAGAATCTGATGTTTGTATATAATTTTTTATAAGACTGTTTATTCCATAAGCATTATCCTAATTTATAGTACTACAAAATTAACTTTGATGACAAAAATTGATATCTCAGTTTTCATATTTCTTATACCTTTTAGAAAGCACACTTGTCTAGTGGTCTTGGCTAAACTCTGCAACTTTATTATCTGAGTTCTAAGGGACTTCACTTAATAGGTCTTACATATCTACTTCTGTTAGAATGCTTTGAGAGTTGATTATCCTGTAGTGATTAGGCAGACACAGTTCTGAAGGCAGACAGACCCAAGTTCTTGGTTTGCCCCTTACAGCAAGACTTTGGTCAAAGGACTTAATCTCTATAAGCCTGTTTTACGCCTTTATAAAATGTGAATAATAATAAAACTTTCTTTGTAGAATTGTTGCAAAGATCACATGAGGTATGTATGTAAAGTGCTTAAGCTTTATTCTACTGTTTATAATATGCATGATTTCTTTGGCAGTATCTTGGATTTGGAACACCATCTAATCTGGGAAAAGGCAGAAGGGCTGCAGCTGCTGCAGATCTTGCTAATCGAAGTGGAGAATCAAATACTCACCAAGACATTGAAGAAAAAGATCGGTTATTACGTCATGTAGAAGCCAGAGATCTCATTGAATTTGGCATGATTCCTGAGTTTGTGGGACGATTACCTGTGGTGGTTCCTTTGCATAGCCTAGATGAGAAAACGCTTGTACAAATACTAACTGAGCCACGTAATGCTGTTATTCCTCAATACCAAGCCTTATTCAGCATGGATAAGGTTAGGTTTTTATTCTTCATATTTAATTATTTTCTCGCTGTTGAAATTCTAAAATACCTAAATTAGCCTTCCAGATTTAAAAAGGAATCCTGTTCATCTGGAATGTTCCTCACTAAGTATAAGTCTATTTCTTACTAGGTATAGATCTATGAATCAAGGAAGGCACATTGTGTTACATAGACATTTAGGGGTTCCTTTTTTCCTAAATTAAACATCATTGTGATGTAAAGCCCAAGGATGTATATAGAAAGAAATGATGTCATTGGCCTTCCCCTCTAAACCAAATACACAGCATTGTCCTTTTATCACTGACATTCTAAATACTTTTATTGTCACATACTATATATACTTTCATATATTTTTCCCCCTACTACTGGGGATTGAACCCAGGGATGTTTTACCACTGAGGTGCACCCACAGCCCTTTTTATTATTTTGAGACAGGGTCTCACTAAATTGCTGAGACTGGGCTCAAATTTAGGATCCTCTTGCTTCAGCCTCCCTGTAATCCTCCCTGGGATTACATGTGTTACTGGCACTTGGCTTATATTGTTGTACACTTGTCTAAATAAAACTTTATTAGCTTTCATATCTACATATCTGTAGTAAACACATGATAAGTCAATCTAGCCCACACATTCAACCAGATAGTAAATGTTTTGGGTTTTATGAATTTAACATCTCTAAATATCAGTCATCTTCTCTCTGTTGTCACTGCCTAAAATCAAGCTCCTTTATCATTCTTCTTGACCTCTGCCTTGGTTCCCAATTGGTCTCCCTGTTTCAAGGCTATCTTTTTTTAATTTTTTTTTTTTTTTAGAGAGAGAGAGAGAGAGAATTTTTTAATATTTATTTTTTAGTTTTTGGCAGACACAACATCTTTGTATGTGGTGCTGAGGATCGAACCCGGGCCACATGCATGCCAGGCGAGCGCGCTACCGCTTGAGCCACATCCCCAGCCCAAGGCTATCTTTGACCACTACCACCAGAGTTGTAGTTGGATCAGACTATCCCTCTAAAACTTATTTATCTGGAAAGTCAAAGCATTGGTTTCATTTAGTTCTAAAATTCTATGATTCTAAAAAGAATAATGGTGATAATTATAGTTAATAGCTCAAATGCTATATGATTATATTAGGAAAATATTATCAAGGATTATCTAAGTTTTCCTTTATTTTTAATCTATTTGTAGTGTGAACTGAATGTTACTGAGGATGCTTTGAAAGCCATAGCTAGATTGGCACTAGAACGAAAAACAGGTGCACGAGGCCTTCGGTCCATAATGGTAAGTTGGTGTTATTCTAAAATAGATTATTTCTTGGCATGAGTTTTGAGACTATTAAGCCTCCTGTTTTGCTTTTGCAAATGTATTTACAGAATCAGCCTAAAGTTTCTTTGTATGTGTTTGTGTGACTTTCTTGAGGGGACAGAGAGGATGGAGGTCACAGCAGATTTTCTTTTTTTTTTTTTTTTCCCCAGAAAGGTTCTTTGGGGTTGGGGGTATGGTTCAGTGGTAGAACACTTGCTTAACATGCATGAATCCCTGGATTCAATTCCCAGCACCAGAAAACAAAAAGGAACTTTAAGGTGTTTGCAAACAAGGACACATACATAATATGATAAGTGAAATACAGAAAATCAGGATCATAGAACAATTTGAAGAAATTCTTTGTGGTCCTTTATTTTAAGTACTGAGCCCTTTCTGAGACCAATTGAAAGCCCCATTTTTATTTGATTGAAAGTAAGTTGCAGACACCATGACATTTTACCCCTCAGTTCTTCTATGAGGTGAACTCACATTTTTTTTTTTTTTTTCTGTACTGGGAATTGAACCCAGGGCCTCACATATTGCTAGGCAAGTACTCTGTCACTGAGTTACATCCCCAATCCTTTTTATTTTATACTTTGAGATGAGGATCTCACTAAGTTGCCTAGGCAAGCCTCAAACTTTGAATCTTCCTGCCTCAACCTTCCTAGTAGTTGGGATTATAAGTGTGTACCACCATGCCTACTTTTAAACTTTGTATACTTCCCAGATATACAGACTATTTTTCTGCCATTACCCTCTCTAGAGTTTTTTTTCCCTGCCCTCCATGTCTGACTGTACAATGAATTACTATATACTCAACCTGCTCCCAAAGCAAGCCCATGTTCCTATTTCCTCTTTTTTTTTTTTAATATTTATGTTTTAGTTGTAGTTGGACACAATATCTTTATTTTAATGTGGTGCTGAGTATCGAACCGAGGGCCTCACGTATGCTAGGCGAGTATTCTACTGCTGAGCTACAACTCCAGCCCCGTTCCTATTTCCTTTTAAGGATTTTTTTTCTTTTTCATTTTGTGGTATTGGGGATTGAACCTAAAGGCACATTTACCATTGAGCTATATCTTTAGCATTTTTTTATTTTTAATTTTGAGATAGGCTCTTACTAAATTGCTTAGGGCCTCCCTAAGTTGCTGAGGCTGGCCTTGAACTTGTGATTCTCCTGCCTCAGCTGCCTGAGTTGCTGGAATTATAGGTTGTGCCATTGAGCCTGGCCCTTTTAATGATTTCACTGCTAACTATCATTTCCCTTTCCTTAGTAGGACTTCTGATTGAAACACTTCATCCATCACAGATAGTGTGGGATTATACTCTCTGATAAGGGCTTGGAAATAAAGTGTTAATGATTAAGGACAGTTTTATAAACATGAAGAGAAGGTAATAGAGTTGACATTTTTAAGAAAATTTGAGGTCCCCAGTCAGTATTTTCCTTTAGAATAACACTCAGAGGCAAAGCCCTGACCTAAAGGCAAGTCTGGTTTTCTGTAGTAAACAATTTTAGATCCACTGCAGCATTTGAGACCAGTGTTCATTTGGAGTCGTCATTTGAAATTGAAGAGCTTGGTAGAAGTGATTTAGAATGAACTGTTTTCAAAGTAAGGATTATCTTTTGATCTCCTCAATAATAGAATAAGCCAGGACAGCTCTGAGTTAACATGTGAGCTTGAAAGCATAGTCTTTTTGTACATGCATGTTGACCTAAATAGGCAAAACTACAGACAAATAGCTTATTTGTAAAAAGATTTTTCTGAATTTGGTTAGAAACTGTTTTTATATAAAGAACGCGAAAATTTTTACATTGATTTCAGTTTTGAGTGTATAATAGACAGTCTTTCTTGAGTGAATGGATTCACTTGACCTATAGAACAAAAGTATTTTGTATGTAACCTGTTTTCCATGTAATTTATTACTTTTTATATCTTTAGGAAAAATTGTTACTAGAACCAATGTTTGAAGTCCCTAATTCTGATATTGTATGCGTGGAGGTTGACAAAGAAGTAGTAGAAGGAAAAAAGGAACCAGGATACATTCGGTAAAGTGTATTTCAAACCAGAAAAGATCTAAAGTTTAAGATCCTTTTTGGTCTTTATTATTATAGTTTATTGGTCTGTCATTTTAAAATTGCATAATAATCCTTGTGTTTTTGTAAAGGAAGTAATCTTATGAATTTTCTGAAAAATCTAATCTGGGCCTATGAAATAATATTTTGTGAGTCTTTTTGAAAATTGATCTTCAAAATTAGCATCCATTTTCCCCGTAAGGAAAAATTATCAAAAGAAACATAAAAGTAGTCAAAATTAAGAGATTAAAATGAACTTTACTAATAATTCTTAATTGAAAAAATGACTTTTTTTCATATCTTTCATAAGACTAAAACTTTGTGTTCATAATTTTTTCTTTCAGTAGTTGTACCAGTTGACAAATATGACATCTTTCACTACTTTATTTGATCTGTTCCAAGAATCTGCAAACATTCTCATAAAAGGCTAGATAAATACTTTAGGGCTTTATGGTCCTTATTGCAACTATTCACAACTGCCCTTGTGGCACAAGAGTAGCCATAGACAATATGTAAATGAATAAGCATGTCTGTATTCCAGAAAGTCTTTGTTTACAAAAACAGGCAATGGACTGAATCTGGCTCATAAGTTATAGTTTTAATAAGAAATTTATTAGGAAAAATGTTGGAAAGTGTACTTGGCAACTGTGTTGTAGTTTTTCCCATATTTCACTACTAAGCAATCTTAAAAGTGCTTGTTTTGTGGATTTTTAGATAGGGAAATTAATTTGCTACTTTGAATCTAGAAATCCTGTTTATCTCGGTTTTTATTTAAAAAACAAACATGACTTTCATTATAGGGCCCCAACAAAAGAATCCTCTGAAGAGGAGTATGACTCTGGAGTTGAGGAAGAAGGATGGCCTCGCCAAGCAGATGCTGCAAACAGCTAAACTGTCAGACTTCTGTCCTGTATATAAAGCTTTTCCTTCTTATGTTTAGGATCATAACTGTTTCTACAGTCTGACATTAAAGGCATTGAATCTATCTTGGATATCATACATGATCAGAAGCCTTTAGGATAAGAATCAGATCATGTATATTATTGTAACATCACATTGATTTATACAGCGGACATTATGTGGACTTTAATGGCACAATGTTTAGAGATAAAATGTATATTATTTTGGTTCAGTTTTTAAAAAATATGCTTTAACAAAATTCTTAGGTGTTCTTTTAAGCAATGCAGGTATTGCAATAACTGTGGATTTTACAATAATGTTACTCTACAAATGGGAAAATAAATTCTTTAAAATTGAATATTGGGGTACCATTCTTTAGTGTTACCTTTTTCTACCAACATTCATTTCCTGAAAATATTGGAATTTTATTCATCTTACAAATTGGACCAGGTAGTTTCAAGAAGTTTAAAATTTCATGAAAAAAATAGCCTGAAGACCATAAATTGATTATTTGTTTAGCTACATTCTTAGTCTTATCTGCTATTGTGTGATGCTAACTTCCCATTTGGTACTTACAAAAAAAAAAAAAAAAAAAGACATTCTCTTACCGACTTGTCTCATTTATTTGCCATCTTTGAGCCATTTTTAATACTAAGGGTGAGTTGATGGAATTAAGTCTGATATAAATCTTCAGAAAAAGACCATACATCTCATTCTTTTAACTAGCATGCAGTGTCATAGTAACAGCCATGTGCAGAATTAAGTAAAATACCCTGATAATGTGTACTTTCCCAAAGTACTAAGCTAGTTTCTTGTTTTGTTTTGATGCTAGACATCTAATTCTTTGGCTTCATAGAACATTAAAGAAAATGTGTTTTGCCATCAGCCAAAGTGAATGTGTTCACACTAATATAAGTTATTAACCTTCATTAATAGCAAAACTAAAAGAGGAAATTTTTTGGACTTAACAAATGAAAATTATATTATTTAATTCCATTATTATTAAACTGGGTACCCTTTAAGGTTTTTTTTTTTTCTTTCCTTCTGTAATGACACAGTTTCTATATTATTGTTCAATTCAGTCTCATTTGAAATTGTTTAAGTCAGAGTACCTTTAAGTATTTGTGTTCATTTTTTGGTTTTTAGTCTTTAGTTTTCCTTTTACTCACTTTTTCTTAGGCTATTAACAGATTAGAAATCCTGTTGAAGGCTTGGGCTATGATATAATAAAAAGGATGTGAGGTACCTATTTATGGCTGGGGTAGGACCAGAAATGCACTTTTGCAGAGTATAGCCTGATTGCTATAGTGTGAAATAGAAAAAGTTATCCTTACTCTCCCTAATAATGGTTCACATTCTCTTTAGGAATCTTTCGTATTTTAACTTTGTTCATTATTTTCTCTTATAGCATCATTTTCCTTTTTGTAGAGTGAAAATTGGGAGTAGTTATATTAAGATCCTCCAGAAATGGACTGGGAGACATTATGGTCAACAATTTACCTTTGGTTTCACAAGTTGTTAACAAAGCATAGTTGATATTTTTAAATCAAACACAAATGAATACAACTACAGTTTGTATCTGGGAACTTATGTTTTGGCATTTGAATAAAACAAAAGGACTAAATGAAAGCCATTGTGGTGGTGTGTCAATATTACAACAATGCAGGAACCTCTACATTGAAAGTAAAAAGGACAGCCAGAGCAGCGCTGAGGTGGGCTCTTGCTGTGTTGCCCAGGCTGGCTTTGATCCATGTGCTTCAGCTTCCCAGTAGCAGGGATTACAGATGCATGCCACCATGCCTGGCTAGCAGTGCCATTTTAAAAGGGCACAGATGTTATATGAGCTGCTTTATTCCAGGGATTGGTTAATCCCTGGCACTTTCATGTCCCTCTAACAAATATTCCTAGTTATAGATTCAGAGAAAGTTTTATTAAAATTTATGTTAAACATCATTGCAAATCCTTACTTAAATATCCTGCATGGAATCTGACACTAAGGACGCAGACCAAGCTTTTCAAGAACCTTACTAGTTTTCTAAGGGAAGTAAGCATAGAATTCATTGAATTATAATAGTGGGGGTGTGGTAGCCCAGATGAGTCTGGAAGAATAATTAGGAATTGTCCGGTGAAAAATGAGGATTAAAACCAGTAATGGTATACACCTGTGATCCCAGTGACTCAGAAAGCTGAGTGATCAAGTTGAGGACAACCTCAGCTACATAGCAAGACTCTGTCTCAAAAAAAAAAAAAAAAAAAAAAATGTGGCATTTATACACAATGGAGTATTACTCTGCATTAAAAAATGACAAAATCATAGAATTTGCAGGGAAATGGATGGCATCAGAGCAGATTATGCTAAGTGAAGCTAGCCAATCCCTAAAAAACAAACGCCAAATGTCTTCTTTGATATAAGGAGAGTAACTAAGAACAGAGTAGGGAGGAAGAGCATGAGAAGAAGATTAACATTAAACAGGGATGAGAGGTGGGAGGGAAAGGGAGAGAGAAGGGAAATTGCATGGAAATGGAAGGAGACCCTCAGGGTTATACAAAATTACATACAAGAGGAAGTGAGGGGAAAGGGGAAAAAAAAACAAGGGGGAGAAATGAATTACAGTAGATGGGGTAGAGAGAGAGAAGAGGGGAGGGGAGGGGAGGAGAGGGGGACAGTAGAGGATAGGAAAGGCAGCAGAATACAACAGACACTAGTATGGCAATATGTAAATCAGTGGATGTGTAACCCATGTGATTCTGCAATCTGTATACGGGGTAAAAATGGGAGTTCATAACCCACTTGAATCAAAATGTGAAATATGATATATCAAGAACTATGTAATATTTTGAACAACCAACAATAAAAATTATAAAAAAAAAAAAAAGAGGGTGGTGCTAGGGGATGTAGCTTAATGGTAGTGTCTCTGGGTTCAATCCCCAGGGTCACTAAAATGAGAAAAGAAAAAAAGGGTTAAAATCAGAATCTCAGAAGTGTGAAACAACTAGAGAACCTTAGGAGTTGAGAAATAGGTAGCAACTATGGCTTTCTGTTATTATTTCATAGAGAAACCATCTCTGAACCTACCAACTGCATCATCCAATCTTTCTAGTTAAAACTGAAGGGTCCCCCTTACCAAAATGCAAACACTTCACGTATGATTTGAGTCCCATAATCCCCTCTCATTTCTCAAAGCCTCCAGTTCTTTTATTACATTAACTGTTTTCTTCCTTGTGAATTATTCCTAGAAACATCAAAATATTGCTGAGAATTCCTTATCCTATAGCAAATCTCCCAAGCCTTTTCACTTATCTTTCCAACTACACCATAATTCCCACTAGGGTGAAGACCAAACTTGTTTTGTTCACTATAATGACTATTTACCATAGTGCTTCATATATTTACAGTGATCTGTATACTTTTAAACACTTTGTTCCTGCAGTCTGGCTGGGCACAATTCACGAGCCACTTATCAAGCAGAAATGAACTTTTAGAACACACACTCTGCACCACACAAGCTCTTCAGGAATTCCCTCAGAGCCCAACTGCCACCACCGGCTTCCCACAAGCCTCTCAATCCCCCACTCCTCCTGCTCTTGAGGCTGATTGGCTGGGTCGCGTGGGCAGAGCCAAAAGAGTCCCCCAAAGAGCAGCTCCGTGGTCTGAAAGGGCGGAGAAACAGCCCAATGAGCATCACTGCAGAGGAGCCAATCAGCTGGCAGCTGGAAGTTTGCTGGGGCCATGGTGAGCCAATCAGCTGGAAGTTTGCTGGGGCCCCTTTGGCTGTGGCTCTCAACATCCCCCCTCTCTGTTTAAACAACAAGCATGTGGCTTAGAGACCATGCCTGCCTTAGGTTGTCCAATACTACATATGGTCCTTACCCGTCATCAGATGAGCTGACCTCAAGGTGTCAGCCTCCTGTTTTAGGTTGGTACCATTGCAATTGGATCTTACCCGTCATTGACTACCAGTCCAGCATACAGCCACACCTGTGGATAGGCCTTTGTACCAGTGGGGGGGTGAGGTTCTTGCCTCACCTCTGTTGGCCCCCAAATTTTAGCTGAATGACCATCACAAGCAGAAGGAAGGAGGATACACCAAGCCAATTGACGGCTCCTTTTGGAAAAATTGTACCATCGATGTCACCATCAGCAAAAATACCCCGGCACTACCACAAGTCGCTGCACCAACAGATAGTTCACAATGCATACAAGTGATACATAGTCGAGGCAAGTTCTGCAAGCAGTTCAGTGATAGCTGTCATCTTTGTCTTCACCAGCACTGGGATGAAGATAGGAATTCTGGCAATAATGGCTAAAGAAAAAATTATGTAACATTCCAGCAGGCACTAAAAGAAAACAATTTTCTGAACAATTTACATTATCCTGAACGGAATTATTAAATATAATGAAAAGGAAAGGTGAAAGTAAACAAACAGATCTGTTAACCTCCTTTTTTGTTCACATATTAAAACAATCCTCAACAGCTGTTTACCCAATTTAAATTAAACCATTTAAATCACGTGAATAAGAAAAAAAATATTTGGATCCATTTTTTCATGAGCGCTCGTCATATATGATATATGGACATATGCACATACAAACATACAACACAAAACACAAGTGTGCACACATAATACATACAACACATAACATAATAGTAAAGGCCTTATAACTTTTTACAGGTGAAATCTCCATTGCAATGTTTAAAAACTCCAAAGTCAAAAAATAGAACTGATCAGCAAAACATTAACCTAGGTCTGAATGAGCTCAAAAAACAAAATAGAACTTCATGATGTGGGAAAGGGCAATAATAAAATAGATACTGAAAAAAGCATCCTAGTTTCATTAGCCTCCAGGTGTGGGAGAACCACTGTCGCATATGTAAGGATAGCCAAACTGGAGTTCTGGATATCAGCTGTTATGGATTTGAGCCAAATCATCTTCTTTTGGTCTGTAGAAATCGCTTTAGTTAATCTCTCTGGAATCCAAATCGGCTGCTGTTCTCCCTGTGGAAACACACAAACAGACCCCTGACTCCAGACAATCACTGGGTCAGGACCTTAGTTAATCTCTCTGGAATCCAAATCGGCTGCTGTTCTCCCTGTGGAAACACACAGACCCCCGACTCCAGATAATCACTGGGTCAGGACCTTTCCATTGTCCTGTTAGAATATCACCAAAGTACCTTGGGCTTATGTACATTTTTTGGACACATGCCTTTCCGCAGCACTAAGCCCTGATGAATCCAAATTTAAAAAGTTTAAAGTAAAAAGGGTTATTTTAAGTTTATCTTTGGGGAATATATACCCCTTCCCAATTCCCTCTTTTTGCTTTAATAAGTACATTTTAATAGTTTGATGAGCTCTTTCAACTATGCCTTGTCCCTGTGGATTGTATGGGATTCCTGTTATATGAGTAATGCCAAATGATGAGCAAAATTGTTTAAAAGAGGTAGAAGTATAACCAGGGGCATTATCTGTTTTTAACTGTTTTGGAATGCCCACAGTGGCAAAATTTTGTAAGCAATGAGCTATAATATCTTTAGTTTTTTCCTCTGGCATGAAGGGAGCCCATCAAAAATCCTGAAGAAGTATCAATTGTAACATGCAAATATTTAAATTTTCCAAATTCTGGCAAGTGTGTGATGTCCATCTGCCAAATATGGTTAGGTATCAGTTCTCTAGGATTGACTCCAAGATTAACTTGTGGTAAAAAAGTCACACAATTTTGACATTGTTTTATTATTTGTCTAGCTTGTTCCTTAGTTATTTTAAAATGCTTTTGTAAAGTATTAGCATTGATATGGAACTTTTTATGAAAATTTGTAGCTTCTTCTAGTGTAGAGAAAATATGTATGTCATGTGTAGTTTTATCTGCTAAATCATTGCCTAAACTAAGGGCTCCAGGCAATCCTGTATGTGCCCTGATATGTCCTATAAAGAATAGATCTTTTCTGCCCCAGATTAGACTTTGTGTAGTGGAAAACAAAGAGAAAACAGTAGAGGAAGGGGAAATCCTACCAGCATTTCAAGGGATACTATAGCATTAACTATATACTGACTATCGGAAAATAAATACAGAATCTTTAAACATCACAAAAGTTTGTAATACTGCATTAAGCTCTACCTTTTGAGCTGATTGTTTGGATACTAAAAATGTAAAAGTTTGATCAGGTGTAACTACTGCCTCTGTACCATTATTTGACCCATCAGTGAATATATTTGGAGCATTCATGATAGGTGTTTTTCTTGTCATTTTTGGAAAAATTACAGGATGCGATGACCAAAAAGACAATAAAGGATTAGATGGTAAGTGGTTATCAAATGAAACATTAGATTTGCACATGATTATTGCCCAAGTATTTAACTCGTTAGCTAACTCATCAATTTGATCCATAGTATATGGAGTAATAATTTTATTGGGAGAAATTCCAAACACTCCCTTTGCTGCTTTTATTCCTTTGAGTATTAATTGTCCTACAGCCTCAGGATACCTAGTAAGAATAGTGTTAGGAGAATAAGATAAATGTATCCATAATAATGGACCTTCTTGCCAAAATTTTTTGTTGGTAGTACAATAAATAATAAAGGCAAACTTATATCAATTCTATCCAAATGCATATTTTCCATATATGTTTCAATGATTTTTAATGTCTTTCTTGCTTCAGGCATTAACATTCGGGGTGAATTTGGATCTGATGGACCTTTTAGGATATCAAATAAAGGTCCCAACTCTCCTGTTGGTATGCCTAGATAAGGCCTTATCCAATTTATGACTCCTAATAACTTTTGAAAGTCGTTAAGTGATTTGAGTTGATCTACTCGTATTTGAATTTTTGGTGGACAGACCATGGTTGAGGATAATAGAACTCCTAAATAATTAATTGGAAAATTTAATTGTACTTTATCTATTGCTATCTCTAGATTATAATTTTTTAATAACTTTGTAAGTGTGGCATAACATTCTAGCAATGTGTTTTTATCTTTGTGTGCTAATAATACATCATCCATATAGTGAAATATTTGTAGTTCAGGATTTGATTTCTAAGAGGCTGGATTATTTTGTTAACATAAATTTGACACATAGTTGGGATGTTAGCCATCCCTTGAGGGAGTACTTTCCATTCATATCTTTGATCAGGACCTTCATGATTCAGTGCAGGGATAGTAAATGCAAAACGTGGACTATCCTCAAGATGAATTGGAATTGAAAAAAAAAAACAATCTTTAATATCTATAACTAAAACATACCAGGTTTTTGGCAAAGCAGACAATTGAGGAATCCCCGATTGAGCAGGTCCCATAATAACTATCTCATTATTAATGGCTCTTAAATCTTGCAATAATCTCCATTTACCAGATTTCTTTTTAATGACAGAAATGGGAGTATTATGGGAAGATACAGAAGGTTGTATATGTCCTTCCGCTAATTGTTGTTTGACCAGGTCATGGGCTTGTATCTTTTCTTTAGTCAGGGGACACTGAGGAACCCATACTGGTCTTTCTGTTTTCCAAGTAATTTTTATTGTCTCAGTGACCCCCTCCTGAAAATCCAATCTATGTCTGTCTGTTCCTTGATCTATTTGTATTGGTGCTGCTATACCTTGTTCTTGTTCTCCTAATCTTTTTCCTTTCCTAAAACCTTGTCTAGCCATAATAGTGGACACATTTGAATTGATGTTATTTGTTAATGTTAGTCCTAATTGATCTAGGACATCTCGTCCCCATAAATTTACGGGAAGATGATCCAATACATATGGCTGTATAGTTCCTTCACATCCTTCAGGATCCTTCCAATCTAATACCATTCCACTTCTATGGGGATTAGTTGCCACTCCTAGGCCTCGAAGCGTTTGAGTGGCTTGTTGTAATGGCCAATGTTTTGGCCATTCTTGACGAGAGATGATGCTAAGGTCTGCACCTGTATCCAGTAGCCCATTAAATTCATGTCCTTGAATATTTAGTTTTAGCATGGGGCAAGAATCTCAATTTAAAGAAAGCATAGCTCAATCTACACCTGTAGAGCCTAATCCCCTGGAACCTCTTTCTACAGTATGACTGGAAAATTTATCATGTAGGCTGGGTATTATTAATAACTGTGCTATTCTATCTCCTGGTGAAATTACTGATATACCCTTTGGAGAACTGGCTATAATTTTTATTTCACCTTCATAATCGGGATCAATTACCCCAGGACTTATCATAGTCCTTTTAGAGTAGAAGAACTGAGTCCCAATAATAAGCCTACTGTTCCTTTGGGAAGAGGTCTTTTTACCCCTGTGGGAATGATTTGAACTCCCATCTCTGGAGTTAGTACTGTTCTGGCGGAGGTGCAGCTGTCCAATCCTGTGCTTCCTCTGCTTTGTCTAGTGAGGGATCTAATGGATAATGTGTCCTGGGCACTACCCTGATGGGGTTGCTGGGTTCCTCCAGTTCCCCCTATATTTGTGGTCGTGGGCCCCAGAGCATTGGGCCCCCCTGTCCATTTTTTGGCAATGGAGCCCGATGCCTTTCTCCACAATATTGTGGATAGACACCTGGTCCTTGTTCGTTTTTTGATAACGGAGTACCCTCTATGGTGGTTTGAGAATGGCATTCATTAGCCCAATGTCTCCCTCTACAGCATTGTGGGCAAATACCCGGTATTCTACTCCTTTGATACCTAGATTTGTTAAACCCTCCTATGGGGCAATTCCTTTTAAAATGTCCTATTTGTTCACAATTGTAGCATGTTTTTGGCCTGGCATCTAAAACCTGTTGTACTGCAGCTGCCAAGACTTGCCCTTGTTCATTAATGTCTCTACATAATTTAATATATGTGTTTAAATCTTCATGTTTCCATGGTCTAATGACCTCTCTGCACCAACAATTTGCTTGCTCATAAGCCAGTTGTTTTATTAATGGCATTGCTTGTTCTGGATTCCCCCAAACTCTGGTAGCTGTTTGAATAAGCCTATCTACAAATTCAGCGTAAGGTTCATTAGCTCCTTGTATTACCTTAGATAATTGACCTTGTAAACCTCCATGTCCTTGTAAAGTCTTCCATGTTCTAACTGCATCTTCAGCAATTTGTAAGTATATGGCAGGATCATATTCAATTTGTTGCTGCTGATCCTCATAAGGTCCCTTTCCTAACAACATATCTAGATTTCTCTGAGGATAACCAGCTGCTGCATTTCGCCTAGCCGTCTCCTTGCAAAATTCCTCATTGGCAACCTTCCATAACAGGTATTGTCCTCCATTTAGCACAGCTTTACACATACTAGTCCAATCTGCTGGCATCATGTTCAAGTTGGTAATGGATTCGACCATGCTTACAGTGAAGGGTGCTTGAGGACCATAGGTTGTTACAGCCTCTTTTAGCTGCTTCACTGTTTTGAAATCTAAAGCATGGTGAATTCGCTGCCCTCCTGCCTGCTCAAATACAGGGCATGCTAATATTTGAGGTCCTGTCTCAGGATCCCATCTATCAACTACGGGGGTTGGGGGCCTCCCAGCATATGGAGGTGGCGCTGTTGGTTGGACACTTACGTCCTCTGGTGATAGAAAGATGTTAGTAGCAGTCTCCTGTTGTAACTTTTCCCCTGATGGCTTTTTCTGCTCTAGACTTTCTTTCTCTGTCTAACTAGCTCGAGAGACCTTCTCTTTTACTTGAATTTTTTCCTCTGTCTGACTAGCTCAATAGACCTTTTCTTTTACTTGAATCTTTTCCTCTGTCTGACTAACTTGAGAGACCTTCTCTTTTACTTGAATCAATATGTCTTCTTCTTCCTCTACCATTGTCTGAACTGAAGGCTTTGGACTAAGCAAACAAGATACGAACGTCCACAATGGCAATGTGCCAACTGGCAGAGTTCCTGGGCTTTTCTTTTCTATTCTTTTTAAATCTTCACCATGATGGTTCCATTGTGATATATTTAACAAGTCCTCCTTAAAAAGCCATGGGCTACATTTTTGTATTGTATCAATGTATGCCCTGACTGCTCTTGATTTTACTGGGATGCCTCCTTCCTCTAACAATTTACTTAACACTCTTTTGGTTTGTTTTTTACTAATCTCTGATCCCATATTTCTACTATAAGTATAATACAACCCAACAAGATAATGAACGCCAAACAAAACCGATACAGAATGAAACAAAAATGGAACAACAAAAAATCATTATATCAGCCTTTCTATCCTCCTGAAATGTCCATCCATCCTTTCTCTCTGTTCCTCGGACGCAAATAGTTTTTCCTCTGATGTGAGCGGTTTTTCTTCTGTCTCACCCATCTCCAGGGACAGGCAACTTAAAACAAAAGCAAACAAAACGAAAGAAGAATCTTGAAATGGCTACCCATCCTCTCACCCTGCCCTCAGGGGCGAGCAGTTTACCTTATCACTTACCCTCAGTCGTTCCCGTAGGGGCCACCAAATGCAGCAGTCTGGCTGGGCACAATTCAGGAGCCACTTATCAAGCAGAAACGAACTTTATTTTTAGAAAACAAACTCCGCAAAACACAAGCTCTTCAGGAATTCCCTCAGAGCCCAACTGCCACCACCAGCTTCACAGGAGCCTCTCAACCCCCCACTCCTCCTGCTCTTGAGGCAGATTGGCTGGGTTGCGTGGACAGAGCCAAAAGAGTCCCCCAGTGAGCAGCTCTGTGGTCTGAAAGGGCGGGGAAACAGCCCAATGAGCATCACCGCAGAGGAGCCAATCAGCTGGCAGCTGGAAGTTTGCTGGGGCCATGGTGAGCCAATCAGTTGGAAGTTTGCTGGGGGGCCTTCGGCTGTGGCTCTCAACAATTTACAGTGATCTGTATACTTTTTTTTTTTTTTATAACAATTTTTTAAAAATATTTTTTTATTTTTTTTAGTTTTCGGCGGACACAACATCTTTGTTTGTATGTGGTGCTGAGGATGGAACCCGGGCCGCACGCATGCCAGGCGAGCGCGCTACCGCTTGAGCCACATCCCCAGCCCTGTATACTTTTAAACACTTTATTCCCCCAGAGGATTGTGCACAATGAAAAAAGTAAATCCTAAATGGTTATACACTATATGATTCCACATATAAATACATAACATTCTTGTGAGGACAAAATTTATAGAAATACAGAATAGATTAGTGGTTTCCAGGGATTGAGGAGAAGGTGGGTTAAGGGGGAAAAGTGGTGTGACTATTAAAGGACAAATGAGGAATCCTAGCAGGGACAGAAACATTCCGTATCTTGACTGTAGCAATTGTTTATATACTGGTTGTAATATGTAATTGTAATATGTAATCTGCAATACTGCAAGATGTTATCATTAGGGGAAAGTGGGGAAAGTACACAGGATCTCCCTGTATTTCTTCTTACAATTGCATTTTAATTTGCAATTGTTTTAAAATAGTTTAATCAAATGGCATGGTTTTCCCTTCACCTACTGCTTAAAATCAACGGTTTCCTCTGGATTTTATATCTTCTGTCCACTTCCCCAAGATCACGAGGTTCCTCTTGAAGTAGGATAGAAGGAAAAAAGATAGGTAAAAAGGAGACAAAAGGGAAGGAAAAAAGCCGGAAAAAAGCCTATAGCTGTAACTCTAAAAGCCCCAAGCTTGGACCTTCTCTCCAGATATCACTCCCAGGCCTGTCATTCCCAGATTTCTGAGAAATCTACAAAACCTTTTTAAAAAGAGTTACTATAAATTCACCCATCTATGAAAATTGCCTCATTTGATTAAATATGTGCACTGTTAGCGTACATAATTTAGACACATTCCAAAGATTGATTAGATAGAAGAGATAATGTCAAGCTGAAAATCCTGGATACAGACCAGATAACCATAAACAGCTTGTGATTTATGATCAAAGAACTGAGTTCACCAGGCTGACAAGGGTCCCACATAACCTTACCACATCTACCCTTCATAAAGTTTCCTTTAAAAGAAAAGCCCCAGTCAGGCATGGTGGCCCTCGGGTTTCCCAGCGACTAGGGATTTGAGGCCAGCCTCAAGAATTTGGCGAGGCCGTGTCTCAAAAAATAAAAAGGACTGGGAGTGTAGGTGAGTGGTGGATCACTTCTGGGCTCAATCCCCAGTACCAAAACCAAAACAAACCCGCGTTCTGCTCTTGAAAATGCTTATCTTCACCTTTCACTTTCTAATAAACACCTTCATATGTTCTAAAACTTGATGCTTTCTTAAATTCTCTTCTGCAATGTGTCAAGAGCCTGGAAGGTCTAAGTAAACGTCTCCTCGAACCCCCTTACGGTGACACCCTCAGGTCTTTGCTCCACACACACGGGCATTCCTTCACTTCCCCTTGGGTCCCCCACCACCACTAGTTATACTCCTATCCACTAGCACATGCTGTTCCCATCTGGACCATGCTTCTGTCTCTGCCATATAACTCCTGTTTGTCCTTCAGATCGCAACAGAAGCCTCAAATCCTTAGGACGAACTTTAAAACTCTGACCAAGTCGAATATCATCATTACACTTCGACATTTGTTGCATGATTAATGGGTTTTCTTTTACTAGACAATTCCACGAATAGACTGCCTCATTGTCTCACTTGCACGGAGCTCATAGCTCCGCATCAAGAATATTTAGAAGAGTATTTTTTGATTTGAAAGAGAGAGAATGCAATCAACGCCCACCCTTGCACTGCGCTTCTTGGAGGGACATGTCGTAAGGAGTCGCGCATCGCAAGACGTCACTTCCGCCCGGAAGACTCACGGAGAACCGCTGGAATTCCTGTCACTTCTCAGTATCTCCGTGAATATGGCTTTACCGCCCTTCTTCAACCCGGGTCGCCCGGGCCCGCCGCCCCCGCAGCCCCCGCCTCCTACTCCTTTCGGCTGTCCGCCACCGCCGTTGCCCTCCCCGGCTTTTCCGCCGCCTCTTCCCCAGCGGCCCGGCCCTTTTCCGGGGGCCTCTGTCCCCTTCCTCCAGCCTCCGCTGGCTCTGCAGCCTCGGGCCCCCGCGGAAGCCTCCCGCGGCGGCGGCGGCAGCGCTTTCTACTCGGTGCCGCCACCGCCGCTGCCTCCGCCGCCGCCCCAGTGCCGGCCCTTCCCGGGGACCGATGCTGGCGAGCGCCCGAGGCCACCGCCTCCAGGCCCGGGGCCGCCCTGGAGCCCACGCTGGGCTGAGGCGCCGCCGCCGCCCGACGTGCTTGGGGACGCGGCCCTGCAGCGCCTGCGCGACCGGCAGTGGCTGGAGGCGGTGTTCGGGACCCCCCGGCGGGCGGGCTGCCCGGTGCCCCAGCGCGCGCCCGCCGCGCCCAGCCTAGGCGACGTACGCGCGCGGTTGCGTGGTGCTCTGCGCCTGGTGCGGCGGCTTCGTGGCCTGGGTCAGGCCCTGCGCGAGGCGGAGGCCGACGGCGCGGCTTGGTCCCTGTTGCATGCCCAGGCCGCGCCGCTGCGCACCGAACTAGCTGAGCGGTTACAGCCACTGTCCCAGGCCGCCTATATGGGCGAGGCGCGGCGGAGGCTAGAGAGGGTCCGGCGCCGCCGGCTGCGGCTTCGCGAAAGAGCCCGGGAACGCGAGGCCGAGCGGGAGGCGGAGGCCGCGCGGGCAGCGGAACGCGAGCAGGAGATTGACCGCTGGCGGGTCAAGTGCGTACAGGAGGTGGAGGAGAAGAAGCGGGTGAGAGCAGCGAAGGACATGGCTGTAGGGGTGGTGGTGGTTGGAACCTGAGCGGTGTGAAGTTTTTAAGCTGACATTTCTCAGGGCTTAGCCTGTTTCCGTATTTGTAAAATGTTAGCCACCCTTTCCACCTGGTACTCCTATACTAATTGCGTGTTAATGATGTATGGCACACAAAACAAAGCTCTAGTGCACTGTAAAGGACTGTAAACCAAAATTATAAGGTTTATAAGTGACTTTACTGCCCTAAGTGACTTTAAGAATGCAAAATATAGAGAACTTGGGACCCTGCCTCAAGGAACATACCCTAATTGGCTGGTGGAGCAATAGTGTTTTTCCCAGGATTTGCTTGCTGGTTTTAAAACATCTATCAACCAGGTGCAATGGCACATACTTTTAATCTCTGCGACTTGGAGGCTGAGACAGGATGATCACAAGCTTAAGGCCAGCCTCAGCAATTTAGTGAGACCTGGTCTCAAAAAGTAAAAAGGATGGGGATGTAGCTCAGTAGCAAAGCAGCTCTGTGTTCAATCCCCAGTATCAATAAATAAAACATGTCCCTAGGTTTAGCAATCATGTTTTTGAGCACTTAACTATACATGTACTAGGTGCTACTCTAAGGTATTAAATAAACTAGATCATGAGTTTTTATAACAACCCCAAGATATAGGAGGAATTTCACCAGTTTTACAGATTCGAAAATGAGGCAAAGAGAGATTAACTTGCCAACAATCACAACCAGTTTGTGGCAGTTTAACTTCAGATTTATGCCCCAATTGTCTGTTTCTAAGCCTGTCATCTCAAGCTCTTAAGTAGGACCAGGGTGAAAATGTAAATTGGTAAAATGTTCTACTAAGGCCTTCTCTTTTCCTTTGAATGCTGTTGGGGTTCCATTCCCGCCTCCCTCCACTTTCCCCAGTCAGTTCCTCCTCTTTATGGTCTGCTGCTACTCTGGAGTCTAATATAACTTTGCAGTGAAGTATATTAATGGCAAGCTGTATCATTGCACTTCAGAATATCATTGCTTTAAAGGAGAATGTCTGGACAGGCAGCACTTTAACCCAAGGGAATTTGAGTCAGTTAAGCTGGAATTTAACAAGAGCCCATTAGGTGCCAGAATCGGTGCACAATACCAAGGATAGAGATGAGTAGTCCATAGCCCTTGTGCTTGAGAATCTTAGAGTCTCAGAAGGATCATGTCATTGTAGCATGGTGTGTGTTAGGGTTTCATTTATAGGTGCTATAAGGAGACAAGAGAAGGAATATTCAGTCCAAATGATATAATGACTTGTAAGCTGAGCCTTGAAAAAAATGTCAAAGTAAGTGAAGGCATCAGATACTGTTCCAGGCTGAGGGAATAATCTAAGCAGAAGGGTGAAACAGCATTATCTTCCCTGGGAATCTGAATCTTTAGGCCAGTGTGTCTGCATTTTTAACAAGAGAGTGCCCCATTTAACAAAGTAAGTTGGGAGCAGATACTCCCTGGACCAAGCTTTGAGAAACAGAAAGAAACAAGGACCAAGTGTCAGTGTTGAAGATGCAGAGAAGAGAGGTTCTCCTTTAAGAAAGTTATACAGTCAGTGGAGGAAGATAAGGCCTTCATTGGACCATTGTAGAGGGGAGTAGTTGTGCCAGGCCTATGAAACTGAGTATAGATTCAGTAGAGTCTTTCTTAACCCTGTGACTGTTTGATCCTTTGAAATCAGCAGCTATAAGCCCTGTTGTAAGGTTGTTTCTAATACAGAGTCTTGTGGTCTCTGTTTCTCCTCCAGGAGCAGGAACTCAAGGCTGCTGCTGACGGAGTCTTATCTGAAGTGAGGAAAAAACAAGCAGACACCAAAAGAATGGTGGACATTCTTAGAGCTTTGGAGAAATTGAGGAAACTGAGGAAAGAAGCAGCAGCAAGGAAAGGTAACCAAGGCTTTGTATTTGTACTTTCATTTCTTCCCCTCTTTCTTCTCCTTCTTTATCTAGTGCCTCTCCACTCCAAATGTTTTAATGGAAAAAATATTTGATATTTTCACAGTGTTGGTAACTGGACTTGTCAGCAGTAGCTTAGAACTTTTGAAGCAAAAAGCCTCAGAAGATGTTTAGCCCCAGGTAGACAAAGTTGAAAAGAAATACAGTGTGGGAATCCACTGTACTTTCTTGCCTTCCACTCATCACTCCTGCCACGGGTATTTCAAGCCAGAGTTTTCTGAGTGGGTTCACTGTAGCTGGTCAGCTTTGCCATGTACCAAGGTAAAGGTTTCCCTCCTCTTGTTTGCTGCTTCAGAAAGTGTTGAAAACTTGTGTTTCAAACCTGAATTATTGCTATTTGAAGAGATCTTAGTGATTTAATAGGGCAGGGAGTGCTTTGACTATGGATGTCCCCAGCTTCTCTATGTGTTCCTTTTGAACTCAGAAGACTTAACTGGTCTCCTCTTGCCACTGAATGGAGTACTAGACACCATAGCCAGGCCTCCAAGCCTTTCCACAAAGGTTAGTTCCAGCCACATTGGTTTTCTGGAAATTACCCAGTCATGCTTTCCATTTGCCTATCAGTCTTTGCTCTTGCCGTTCAGTTTGTTTGTCGGCCCTCAGTTCCATCTTTTCCATTTTAAGATTTCGTTATCCTTCAAAATTGATTACAGATGCAACATCCTCCATCCTTCCCTGATTGGGCTGAGATGACTTGCTTCCTCTCACTTGCACCTGGTTTTGACCATATACTGCCTTTTTTAGTAGGTAATAAGCCTTTGACATTCATCAGGAATATTTGAGAGTACACAGATCAGAAGGTGCCACTGTACGAAATGATTTCCCCCCTGTGTGGTTCAAAATAGAAATGAAAACTGTGATTCTTTTAGACCCTTAGTAAAGTTTTGTTGGGATGTGACTATTATGCATTCAGCTAGGCTCATTCACTACTTAAGTGATTGGCTTCAGCATGTCAGCTGTCAGAGCAGCTAATTTCCACTCAGCCCTCAGAATCAGATGACCCCATGGCAGGAAGGGGGTTGAGGACTGAACCCAGGGCATTTTACCCCTGAATTATATCCCCAGTCCTTTTTACAGGGATTTAATTTTCAGACAGGGTCTCCCTAAGTTGCTGATGCTGGCCTCCAACTTGGAGTTCTCCCATCTCAGCTTCCTGAGTCACTGGGATTATAGGTATACACACTTGTGCCCAGTTGATGCCACTCTAATTGAAAAGGAATATAGAGGATGAAGAATTGGATGGGGTATATCAGTTTAGTTGGGGGCCAGTTGAGTTTGAAACATCCTGGATAAGAGTTCATCAGCAAGTAGCCATAAGTAAGAATGGTCTTAAGAGGACTAAGGGCTCAAAAGATGAAATCCTAGAGAATGTCAAAATCCATGTGAGCAAAGAGCAGACCACAAAACAGACCAAGGGAGGTCAGAGAGAGATGAGGAAAAGGAAGTCTCCTAGAGGCAGACATAAATCCTATACCTCCTAGAAAGTGACAGGTGCTGAGAGTGGTTATAAAATCATGAATACCTTACTTTAATTTCTCTGTGCCTTATTTTCCTCATCTGCTAAAGGGTAGTAATGGTAGTTCCTATCCATGAGTGAATATTGTGAGAATTAAATTAGTGTGTGTAAATTTCTTAAAGCAATTCTAGCACATAAAAATGCTATGTAAATGTTTCATATTATTGTTTTTTTATTTCTGAAGTAATATGAAGGCTAGAAAACATCATGGGAATTAATATGCAACAAGTCATTATGACCTATGCAGGGGCATTTCATAAAGTGGTGGTGGGAGTGAGAAACTGGACTAGAATAGGTTAGAAAGTAGATAGGAGATAAGAGAAACAGTAAATTCAGCTTATTAAAAGATTGCCTGTGGGACTGGGGTTGTGGCTCAGTGGTAGACCACTTGCCTTGCATGTGTGAGGCCATGGGTTCAATCCTCAGCACCACATACAAATAAATAAATAAAAATTAAAGATATTGTGTTCACCTACAGCTGAAAAAAATATATTAAAAAAAAAAAAAAAAGATTGCCTGTAAAGAAAAGGCAGAGAGCAAGATTAGTATCTGGCCATATGTCTAGTGCTAATGGTGATGGGTGTTATGTGACTTAGAGTCATGAGAAAACTTGAGCATGTTTAAGTGCTGAGGGAAGGAGCGAGGAAGAAGGGTCAAAGAGAAGCAGGAGACATAGTGATTCAGGTTTTCCCAGAAGGTAGGAAGATTTGGATACCAGGTGGAGATATTAACCTAAGTAAAAAGGACCCATCTCCCTCAGGCATGAAAATGAAGGATGAAAAGATGGGAACTAAGGTATATGAGTGCAGTTGGGGGCGGAGGGTTGATAGAGTTCCTGACTGCTAGTCTGTTTTTTTCTTGGAAATTGAATAGCCAGCTTGGTGAGAATCAGTAGAGAAGTAGGGCTTTGTTTGGGCTGGGGATGTGGCTCAAGCGGCGCTCGCCTGGCATGTGTGTGGCCCGGGTTCGATCCTCAGCACCACATACAAACAAAGATGTTGTGTCCGCCAAAAACTAAAAAATAAATATTAAAAAATCTCTCTCTCTCTCTCTTAAAAAAAAAAAAAAGAAAGAAAGAAAGAAGGAAGCATCTTAAAAAAAAAAAAGAGAGAGAAGTAGGGCTTTAAGAGAGTCATGGAAGTTTGAAATAATGCCGTGAGGCCATCAGGAGACCCACGGAAGGTGGTTAGATGGTTGCAGAGAGATACTGTGGGTCTGGCTGATAAACCTATATATATTGAGGTTACCCACCTAAATGACTTCTTCCAGGAGTACTCTGCAGCTGACAAGTGTGCACAAGACAGCTTGGGGCTGTTGGGGATTTTACTTTATAGAGTTACCATAAATGTTGGTGGTCGCTCAAAAAAGGAGTGGAAGGAGGATGAAATCTGGTAGATATATCAGGTTTGGAGGTTTTGGGAAAAACTAATAGTATTTGGGGAGAAGGAACTAAAAATCTTGAGAGGGTAGAAAGTTATAGACAGAAGAGAATAATCTACCTAGATTTCAGAGATGGAAAGTTTTTTCTGATCATGCCAAGATCCAAAGAGTGAATGAGGTCCCAGAGTGTGTGACTGAAGGGGAATAGAGGTGAACACATCTGTGTTTTACAGATGCAGACTAAGGGTATGTGTGGTGGAGGAGAAAGGAATCTACATGATGCTAGTACATGGGGTTGAGAGGAAGACGGGATGAGAAGTGCCCTTTCCAAAGGAGTGTGTCAAGTGCACCAGGAGTGGTCAGTGAGATGTTAAGAGAGCTGTGTGGGTGGTCCAGACCCAACAGAAAGTATTAGCCTGGCAACTTAGTAGAAAATGAAATTGAATTGTAGAGTTTCATAGTTGGGAATCAGTGAATGGAAATATGTTCAAGCAGAGAGGTATGAGAAAATGATCCAGAGAAATGTCAGCCTAGAAGGTAAAGATAAGAGAATGAGCTCCATAATCATTTAATAGAGTGATTGAGGGAGAAAAAATCATACCGCCAATTAAAACTTTACAAGAAATAGAATTACTAAGCTTGAGGAATCATTATTTTAGTCTTTTTGTCAGCTAGAATTGAAATTTTAGTGTTCAAAGCCAACAGTATTATGTTTCACAGGTGGCAGTATAAATTGTTAAAACACTGTTAAATTATCCATTCATCAAATAAATATTCATTCATTACCTTTTCAGTATAAGTAAATGTATAGCTCTTTTAGGAAGCTGTTTAGTACATTTTGGTAATTTTTGAAAGTTTATTCATAAATATTTCCACTTTGAGAATTTCTTAGAAATAACATATTAGGAATGAAAAAAAATAACACACCCAAGAATGTTCATGGTAGAATTGTGTAACAATAGGATATTGGAAACAGCTAAAGGTTCAGTAGTAGAGAGCTTTTTAAGTGTATTATGATAACATTTATTTGTTGAAATTGGATAGACACTAAAAAACTATAAATACTGGGGAAAAATGGGGAGATGCAAAAATTAAGTACATGTTATGTTGAACTAAATGAACTTGCTAATATATGGATGGAAAGATTAGAAGGAAATATAAGGAAATAAAAATGGTTGATGAAGGCAGTGGGGTTGGAATTTTTTTCTTCCTTGATTCTGGTTTTTCAAATGCTAGGTTAATAAATACAATTTCCTTTAAAAGTGTTCAAGGTGGGGCTGGGGTTGTGGCTCAGTGGTAGAGTGCTTGCCTAGCATGCACGAGACACTGGGTTCGATCCTCAGCACCACATAAATGTAACATAAAGATATTGTGTTCACCTAAAACTAAAAAATAAATATTAAAAGAAAAGTATTCAAGGTTTGACAGAATGAACTATAACCACATCAGTCCACAAGGAATCACTTAGCAGTTTCAGCAGCTTTTATATTGAAAGGCCAATAGAGTAGTGAATGCACAACTGTAATCTATTCACGTATTCATTAAAATTTTAAATGTTTTCTTATAAAACTTGATGAAAAATTTCACACATGCACAAAAATAGAATACATAAGTATTAAAATATTTTGTAATTATAGATGAACACAATACCTTTATTTTATTTGTTTATTTTTATATGGTGCCAGGGATCGAAACCAATGCCATACGCATGCTAGGCAAACACTCTACCACTTAGCCACAACCCTGGCCCCTGTGATATCATTATTACACCAAAAAAGTGACCAATAATTCTTTGATATTGCCTAATAAGTAGTCTGTAAGTAGATTTTCCCAGTTGTGGCTTTAGTTATGTTGATTGTACTGTTAGCTGATCTCCAAGATTAATCAGAGTTAACAAATACCCCAGTTTTCCTGGGACATAAGGCTAAAGAAGGCAAATAGTTGGTCATCTCACTATCAGCCACAGGCTTTGAGATCAGTCAATGTGATTGATTATGTGTATCTTCTACCTCAGGAGTATGCTCTTTCAGAATTCAGAATGGTAGAGAATTGTCTATGAGGTCTGAGAGCTGATGCTGAGGGAATTTCACAACCAATGAAAAAGTTACGACAGATGCCTCCCTTAAGTGAGCTTGCTGTCCAACTGGAAGATCAAAACCATTAGAGACAAAACCAAAGATTAAGTGGTGTGATCCAGAGGGAGGAGATACAGGAGGTTCTCTTGGTAGGGGTCAGCCTTATTGGAAATTCGAAAAGATTAAATTGAGCCTTGAAGACCGAGTAGAATGTCCAAATTCTAAGCAAATTCATACTAAAGGTAAGACATTGAATCTGCTCATTTGAACATGGATTCTGGGATAAGAAAAAATGTTATCTAAAATACTATTTGGTTCTTCTTGCCCAGGGGTCTGTCCTCCAGCCTCAGCAGATGAGACTTTTGAGCACCATCTTCAGCGACTGAGAAAACTCATTAAAAAACGCTCTGAACTATATGAAGCTGAAGAGAGAGCCCTTAGAGTTATGTTGGAAGGAGAACAAGAGGAAGAGAGGAAAAGAGAATTGGAAAAGAAACAAAGAAAAGAAAAAGAGAAATTTTTACTTCAGAAACGTGAAATCGAGTCCAAGTTATTTGGGGATCCAGGTAAGTTCTCTTTACCCAGTAGAGAAAAGGAAAATAATAATTTGGCACCTCTTTTTATCATGTGTGATTTTTCACTTAAGCTAGGAGGTGGTAGGCAACAAATGACGCCTTCTGATTTGAAACTTTAACTATATCATGCAAATCATAGATACAGACAAAACATGTTTGATTCTATTGTCATAATCATAGGCTCAGTCACCCTGCTTCTCAAGTACCCTCAATAGCAAGCATAATGATGTGGTCTCCTTCCTTTTCTCTTTCAGATGAGTTCCCACTTGCTCACCTCCTGCAGCCTTTCCGACAGTATTACCTCCAAGCCGAGCACTCCCTGCCAGCACTCATCCAGATAAGGTCAGAGGGGCAGGCTCTTTCTCTTGTCTTTCCCTGGGTAGCAAGAAGCACTTAATGAAGTGCTTATGTTATTGAGGCCTGTTACTGTACTTTTTTTTTAAGTTCCTTATAGGTTTATGATGTTGCCAAGTTTCATGGAGGCCACATACGTCTTGTTTAGTTCTCATTAGATCCATTTTAACAGGTAAAGAAACTGAAACTCAGTTGTGAGACTTGCCCTTTTGCATAGCTCTTCTGTGGATTTAAAACATTGGCTTCATTTTTTTTTTTTTTTAAAGAGAGAGAATTTTTTAATATTTATTTCTTAGGTTTCGGTGGACTCAACATCTTTATGTGGTGCTGAGGATCGAACCCAGCGCCCTGCGCATGCCAGGCAAGCGTGCTACCGCTTGAGCCACATCCCCAGCCCCTAGCTTCATTTTCTTTTTTTTTTTTTTTTTTTGAGAGAGAGAATTTTATTTTTTAGTTTTCGGCAGACACAACATCTTTGTATGTGGTGCTGAGGATCGAACCCGGGCCGCACGCATGCCAGGCGAGCGCGCTACCGCTTGAGCCACATCCCCAGCCCTAGCTTCATTTTCTTGATTCTCTTCTGATGCTAAACAGATCTAGGAAGAAAAACCCTCCTTTGAGTACTTGCCTGTAGAGACTGGCCTCAGTGGTAGAGTGCTCCCCTAGCATGGATGAGGCACTGGATTTGATCCTCAGCACCACATGAAAACAAAATAATTTGTCTACCTAAAACTAAAAAATACATAAATAAATATTAAAAAAAAAAAAAAAGAAAGACTCAGGCAGACTTCTGAGTTCCTACCGGTCATAGCCCAGAGATCTGGAAACAAGGGACTCATCTGAATCCATGATCTGGGTAAAGTGTTCAGCTTTGTGGGTCTCATTCTTCTCACCTGTGAAATGGAGATTGTGGACTAGAATGTGGCCTTCAAACTGAAACAGCATCATTCTTCCCAAATGCAGTTTTTTGAGAAATCAGTATATAAAACAAATGGAATGCATAGGTTTCCCAGGCAGGTTAAATCTTGCTGATTCTAGATTCTTCAAAACATTTTGGGGTCTAGGAGTCCTCAAATATGGTTTGAAAATCACCAAAAGAGGTGATCTCTACAGGTCCCTTCCAAAACTACAATTTATGATTCTCTGGAAAGAATGCTCTTTAGCACACCAAATTTATTTTCTGGGAAGAGTTTATATAATTTTTTTTTTTTTTTTTTTATAGAGAGAGAGATAATTTTTTTAATATTTATTTTTTGGTTTTCGGTGGACACAACATCTTTATTTTATTTTTATGTGGTGCTGAGGATCAAACAGCGCTCCCCACATGCCAGGCAAGCGCACTACCGCTTGAGCCACATCCCCAGCCCCAAGAGTTTATTTTTAACTCATGTACAAGTTTCAGCTTTTAAACATAAGTACAGTTTATTATTATTCACAATAGCTGTGTTCCATCAGGTCACTATGAACACTGAATTACAGAGTACCAAACCATTGTGTCTAAAGGAAACAAGAGATTAAGAGATTCCTTCGAGCCTCTGGTTTCATTTTCATCAACTGATTGTACCTTGTTTCGTGTGTCTTCTTTTTAAAGACACTTTGTTGAACACATATTGTCAATTCATTAACAAGGACTTTATGGCTAATAGCACTATAACTCATGCCCAAATGAAGCACAAGGCACAACAGTTCTCTGACATGTAGCACACTAGCCAACACTTCACCATTACACTCCATTTTAAACAGAGAGACTATCAGTAAAAAGCACAAAAATATGGGGAGGGGGAAACATGGTAGTAAGTAGACCACAAAAAGGACACTTATATACAGTGAAAGAACTATAAACAAGAAAGCAGAATGAGTGTTGCTTTGACCTTAGCTCACAACAAGTATTTTAGTGACTCAGATTTCTTTGCTACTCTGCATCTATGAGTATCCATGAAAGTACCATAAGTGATGATTTGGGGGTTACAAATAAATTTTAGTGAGTAGGCAAATTTGTATATACAAAATCTAATAATGAGGCTCAGCTGTATGTTAATTATTTGGTTACCCATAAGGTTGTAAGTTCTTCAGAATTTTTTCCCTAAATATATACATTTAAGAAATGTAACCTTTTGTGTATGTCCTGGAAACCATGTTCTATAGTAGATTAATACATTAGTTATTTGAAAGCTCAGTTCTGGAAATAGAATTATTGAACATCTTGCTTGGGAAAAAAAACCAGAAATAAACAATTGTTCTATAATGTTCTTATTAAGGCATGATTGGGATCAGTACCTGGTGCCATCCGATCATCCTAAAGGCAACTCCGTTCCCCAAGGATGGGTCCTTCCCCCGCTCCCCAGCAACGACATCTGGGCAACCGCCATTAAGCTGCATTAGGAAAGATGCTCCAGGAGTGTGGTCCAGCCAACGCTCTTTCCAGCTCTAAATATTAGTGATGTTGCCATCTTATGATGTAGACTAAACCATAACTGCTAAACTCCCTGTGTCAATGCCCTAGCCTAAAGTTATGCTTTCTTATATGCTCTGTCCTGGCCAGAGGTACCTCTTGAATCAGGAGATTAATATTGTTCTTCGGGGAGGGGCTGGGGATATACCTCAGTTGGTAGAGTGCCTGCCTCACATGCACAAAGCCCTGGTTCAATCCCCAGCACCATAAAAACAATATGGTTCTTCAGGAAAGGACCTAGGTGAATTGAGGTTATTACCACAGGTAGTGACCTTGGTTCACTAAATTTGCCTCTGTTTTGAGGGGCTTGGTCTAGAGTGACTTATTAATTTAGTCTAGCTTCCTTGTATGGTGATGGGTAAGTATACTCAATACACTTAAATACTCAGAACAAGTGTGTGCTGGGTAGATTTAGCAGCCCGTCACCAATAACTGAGCGTAAAGGCAAGCTTGATGCAAAAACCTTCTTACCTTCCTACCTAGAGAACACTAACTCCCTGGGGTAAAGGTCAAAAGCCTTCAGTTTTCTTAATCCTAGTTTTTGTGCAGCTTGGGAGATGGCAAGTTAGGAAGATGGCAGTGGCTACAGGCTGGGCTGCCAGAAAACATGATGGCCTAGTCTCAGTAGTCATGCAGAGAACTTAGGAAATCTGAAGAGTACCCATATTCAAATTGGATCATGTTTTAGTGGACATGGACAATGACTGTATTTTCCTCATGTTCTCCGTTCTAGTGAAACCACCTGGTTTTTGAAGTTCCTAGGAGTCTAGTTTTTTCAGAATCTCCCAGAATAGAAAGTTCTCTGTGGGAGTGGGACCTTAATCTCAGTCACATTGTAGGAGGCTGGTTTAGCTGTGGAATTTTCTTAGGAACTCAAGCTTCCCAAAACATCCATGTAGTCATAGTTGGGAGAAAAGGAAATAAGAATGACAAAATTTATTTTTTATATTCATTAATAAATGCTGTTGAGATGATCTGTCATATAACATGTCAACTTTTGTTTTGGTTTGTTTTGATTTTTGCCAATTTTGTTATTTAATTTCTGAAAAACTAAATAAACATCATTTTTATTTTTTAGTTTCAGCCTTTGCCCCCAATTTGTTGCCTCTTAAATCATTTAACACATTTCACTTTCACATTGCTGAAACATTTTCATTCCAAAATTGAAATTTATTAAACAGGCATTTGCTACAGGAAAATGAATCTCAAACACCAAACTTTGTCTGCAACATCCAACTCTGGATAAGCAAGGATGGACACCATCAACTTAGAAATGATTTATAGTTGGACACTCCTGGGTTCAAGATACTAATGCCTTTGTCTCTTTCTATTGTTTGATTTGTATTGTTTGCACTGCACATTATGTGTTTCAGAGTTCACAAGGAATGAGGGACCATACTTTTCCAAAGTGTGTCTAAGCTCATAAATCTTAAAATCTGAAGTGATTGACCTCAAGTAACCCCCACAGTCCTGTGGTGACTTTTCCTTTGAAGGCTCCACCATTTACCCTGATGAACTGCAGTAGGAGCAGAAATAAAAGATGAATTGTACCATCTTTGTTTGGTGCCTGAACAGTCTTGTCACTAAGATACCTGCATTGATGAAGGCGGGGAATGTGAGGTAGGGACTCTGGAGAATCAGGCAGCAAAACCCAAGCAGAGGGAGCATTTATCCTTAGAGGAAAAAAAAAACATTCCTCTTACCTTTTATTTGACCTTTGCAAGGTTTTTATAAAGTGAACTTTATTTGGTTTTTGTTTTAAGTTTTTCCTGATTTATTGCCTTTGTGCTATGGCATTTCTTTACGGGCTTAGAAAGAATCACAGCATCTTTAATGAATTGTACTTTCAAAACTACAAGTGGTGTCATTGTAAATATCTTACCCTATGGTCCAGTCTTTTAACTATGGAAAATTTCATATATATACAGAAGTAAAGAGGTTAGTGTGACCTTTTCTCCCATGTACTTATCATCCAGCTTCAAATAATTATCAAGTCATACAGTCTTGTTTCATCTGTATCTCCACCACTCACCTGGATTATTTTGAAGCAGATCCCATCAAACTACTTCATCCATGAATACTTGAGTATGGAACCTTAGTTTAAAAAAATTTAACCACAGTACTATTATCACATTTAATGAATTTTTTTTTCTGAAGAGTTCCCAGTCTCCATCTCACCAATTACATCTTTGTGATATCATATCCTTCTGTTTCCATACTTCTTTAGTTTAGTGGTTCAACAGCTATGCCATCCAATATGATAGTCACATATGCTAGTAAGCACTTGAAATGTAACTAGTTTGAATTAAGATAGGGATAATGTATGTGGCTCACATTCTTTCTACTAGGTAACACTGTTCTAGAAGCTTGGTGACATTTTGATTGGAATTTTATGGCAAGACTACTTTACATACATGGTATGTACTTCATTTAGCAGGTTCTACTGTCTGTCCCATTGGGCTGTTAGCAGCCACTAATAAGACCTAGATTCATTAATTCATTAGGGGTGGGAAAATAGTAGTAATTTAATTCCGTAATTCTTCAATTATTAACTGGAATACTAAAAAGAGAAACTTCCCCTCATCAACTATTTGGTTATCCTTGAGTATAATTTGTATAGGAAAGCAAGAGATAAATAAATACTTAATTCTTTTTATTTACAGATTCATAAAATAACGAATTGGTTTTTAACATCCCCCAAAGATAGCCAGTGATTTTTGTTTTGCACATTTGTTGTTGTTGTGGGGTGGGGGGTGCTGGGATTAAACCTGGGACCTTTCATATGCCAGGCAAGTGTTCTACAACTGAGCTGCACCCACTGCCCAAGTTTTGTTTTTAAGTATCTTTATGAATTTGGACCTAAACATTTTTCTTTAAAAACCATCAAACCATTGTTGTTATCTTTATTGCTTGCCCCATCTTTTGGACAGTAGGAGGCTCTTCAACTCCTACTGAGTTCCCATACATTCCAGTATTCTGTTTTAAATTTATCTTGTACCATCTGCCACCTCAGACCTGGAGTCAGTGATTTTTTTCCAGTGAGTTCTGGTTCTTCTTTAGAAGAAAAAGTATTTATAGATCATAACCTTCATGTTAGGGGTGCTTATTGTTATTGCTTCCCATTTAGAGTCATTTCTTATTCTTTTTAGTCAACAGAATTTGGAACTACATTGCTGTTGAGCCTTCAGCCTTTTTGAAATCATGTCATTTTTATACTTTTACCTGAATTCTCTATAGATTGAACATGAATGGATAAAAATAGAGAAACCATTCAATGACTAATCAGAAAGTCAACCAATTACTTGTTGATTCATCATATCATATATGCAAGCATACTTTTCTTTTTTTCCTTTTCTTTTGCATGGTTCTGGAGTTGAACCTAGGTCCTCTTTCTCACAAGCTAGGCAAGTGTTCTACAACTGAGCTACGTCCCCAGCCCTGCAAGCATACTTTTATTTCCTAGAAGTGTCATCCCTGGACTTGTGAAGAACTCTGACAAAAACATTTACTTTTAAGAAATGATATAAACATAGGGAAGAAAGCTATGAGAGAAAGAAAATACATTAAATACTAAGAGTATTCCACCCAAGTGGCTGAGTTTATGTTGTCGAAGAATTTTCTGCTATAAGCCAACCAATCACTCTAAAACCAAGCTTCTGTGACCATGTGACTTTTGTAACAAGAAGCTTAGCTAAGATTATGCCATCTGTTGTAGCAGTTCACTTCTACATGTTTTGTTCACAAAGAAGCTCTCCTGGGAATTCCAAGGTAAGTCCAAACTATATCTTGTTCCATTGAAATAAGAGTAAAATTCAGTAGATTAAAGGAATGTGAATGCTGTGAAGTATTAGTAGTGATTTATTTTAGGGAACAAATTAAATGACACATTTCCAACTAACTTTTTGTAATGTTTTGAGCCAATAAATTACCATATAAGGAGCTTGTTACTTTGTGTGTATTGGTATTGTAGTTCCTAACTTGCCACATCTGGTCACCTATGAAGAATTTGTTTTGCCTTTTGGAATAAACTGATTTCTCAACAGTCTCTGAAACTAAGATCACGATCTTTGAAGCAAAGTGGTGTTAGAATGCATAACATTGTTAAATTCATGTTTGTCAGAATCAGGATACCAGAATTTGTTTTCTTGGAATATGATTTTTTAAATTTCCCATTTTCTGGGTACTGTATTAGATGCTTCAAACATTAAAAAGGAGCAGACATATAGGATTCATGCCTTCCTGGAATCTGAATATAGAGAATGTAAAGTTTTAATAATTGTACAGATATTTAGAGTCATTAGTTACAATTATGATTATGCTACAAGGAATAGTACTTAGTAATTGATTTATAGTTTTCATTATCCAAATATTTATTACAAAGTACCCATAGAGGCTAAGCAAAATACCAGATGCTCCCTAACTTCACAGAAAATACAGGTTGTGAGAAAGATATTAATCTAATTATAAAAAAAAATGCACTGAGTACTTTGAAGAAAAGGTATGATTCTAGGAGAATATGAAGTAGAAATTTTTTTCATACATGGTTCTATAATAAGGAGAAATAACAGAAAAAACTATCATCTAGTAGGGATAAGAATTGTTCCATCTACATATGTATATGCTAGGTCATAAAATATATACTCTGTCACCGTAAAATATATATATATTTTTAAATTTATATGTATGGATATATATGTGTGTATATATATATATATATATATGGATAGTGCCACTATATTAATTAGACTTTAAACATTTTATAAAAGCTTTCTTATAAAAGTGATGTTTCAGCTGAACTCTGAAAAATGAACAGCTTTTAATTAGTTGTAGAGAAGAGACAGAGAAGAACACGGCAAGTATTTGGAATAGAATATGCAAAGGTCCTGTGGTGAGTCAAGAGACAATTGGAAATTGAAGGCTATGATGGCTGCAGTAAGATGGGAAAAGAGGGATCAGGGGCTAGAAGTTGCAAGGCTTCTGAAGGAGTTTTTATTCTGAAAGCACCTGGAAATTATTGAAAGCTTTCAAGCAAGTTAGTGGCTTAGTTTTTGTTTTGAAATGATCCTTCTTGCTTCAGCATGTGGAACAAAACCGCAGTAATACAGCATGAGAGGATACATGGGGAACAGTTGTCTAAGTGAAAGAACAGGGGCTGGGGTTCCTATGGTAGCAGTGCAGGAAGCATGAAATGGCTACACTCCAGATTTAAAAGAGAGAACTTGTCACAGGATTTGGCATGGGTAGGAAAGGAGAGGAACATCAGGAATAGATCCTCATTGCCTGGATCAAAGCTGCCATACCCTGGAGTGGGGGATGGTCACTTTGGGGGAGGGGAAAGTCAATAGTTCACTTTGCATACATTGAGTTTGAGGGACTCTTGAGACATCTTGGGAGAGATGTCTTGTAGCTGGTTGTGTTTATGAGTTTGATCTCAGAAGAGACCTGGAGAATTTGTGAATCATTCGTTGGTAATTAAAGCTATGAGCAAGTGAAGTCACTTAAAAGAGTATAGTAGAGAACTTTAAAACCGCTGTCATGACTAGACAACTCACCAGTCTCCACCCAGGCCCATGCTCAGCTCTGCCAAATGGGCACTGGCACATGGACTGGGATTTGAGAAATCCTGGATTGTATAGTTTGTTGAAGCGTGCACAGCCTGGCTTTCCTAATGTCTCCACTCCCATTCCCCCACCCCCAGGCCTCTTCAGGGCTTTCTCTGTCACCTACTGAATGGAGCCGGAACTCAACCTAAAGTTCAAAGTCCTCCCCAGGCAGACCCAAATCTATCCCTTCAATCTTGGTGCAGACTGCTTCCAGCACAAACTATCTACTTGAATCAAACAACTTGTCACCCACTCCCTCTGCCCTGCAGCTTCCTGTCTCTGCTCCCTGGCTCAAGCTGTTCCCTGGAATCTCACTCTACATCTCTCTCCTGATCACAGGCTGTTCTCCAACCTTCTGGGGTCCAGATCAAAGCCGGTTGCTTTCCTAAAGCTTCCCAAGCCCCATAAGGACTAGAACACTCCCCTTCCAGAGGCACTCCCTTGTGCGGGGTCCTGGTAAGCCCTGAAATTGTTATCTAACCATCTATATCTCTTATTTTGTATTTAGCAAGGTGACCCTCATTTTAGACTATGTTCTAACTAGATCATATCTCAGCTCTTGCCATTCTTAAGAGAGATATTCCCAGAATCCTTTAACTCTTAAGTTACCCTGGAAGCAAGTGTATAGTAGATTAGAGAAGACCTATTAGAATGCAGATGCTGGGTCAAAGATGGGGAAGAAGGCTGCCCTCTACCTGCTAAGTGGACAGTACATTCCCTCTGAGCCTCAATAGAACTATTGGTCTTCCCATAGTTCAGAATTCAAGTGATAACTGAAAGTGTGAATGATAAATCTGAGAATGCCAAAACTTGCTGAATTTTCCATGTCTCCTTTTACACTGTTGTACCTCAGAAGTGCCCTGTGAGAACTAGCTGACAGGGCAGATGGGTTACTGGTTACCTGAGGACCTGCCTGGTCCTGTTCGATGGAGGCAGCATGAGGAGCGGCCTCTGCTGTGCCGGGGCGCTGGCTCAAAGCATGGAGTGAATGAGTCATATAGAGGAAGACACTGGCAAGAATGGACAGATGGGGGAGGAGATGAGGGGATTAAAGGATTTGCCCACCTGCCCTCAATTGACCTGTCTGCACTCAGATTACCCACCCACCCTACCTCTCTACATGGTGCTCTGCTGTAGGGAACAGCATGACCGCACAGTGACCCTAAACAGCAGGGTTTTGCGTCATCCTGGCAGGGATGACAGATTGTGTTGAGCCAGAGGCACTCTCTGGTGCAAGTTCCCTAATAATCCCTGATTGTTTGCAAAATGCCAGAGTGTCTTTAGGAGTCTAGATTTATATTATAGGTAGTTGTGAGCTTAAATTCTGTGTGAATTAGGTTTTTTTTTTTTTTTTTAATTGCAAGGCAGCAGACTCAATATTTAATCCCTGGCTCTTGTATTGTTAAACTAAGTACAGATACTACACTTAGGCAAAAGACCTAGAAATGATATGTGAATGAGCTTTTAATTCTGGATAAGTTGTTTAACCTCATAAATCGTCAGTTATGTGCAAAGTAAACAATGAGATACCACTACACACACACAACAATGAATGGTTAAATTAAAAAGCCTGACAATTTCAGGTGTCACTGAGAATGTGATCATCTGTAACTCTCATGCACTGTTGCTATGAAAGTCAAGTAGAATTGGTCCATTTCTAATGAAATGTTTTAAAGATGCTATTTAAGTTGAGCACAGTGGTGCATACCTGTAACCCCAGCGACTCTGGAGGCTGACCAAGGAACATCACAAGTTGGAGGCCAGCCTTGGTAATTTAGCAAGACTGTCTTAAAATAAAAATTTTAAAAAGGGCTGTGGAGTTGTAGCTCAGTGGTAGAGCACCCCTGGTTTCAATCCCTAGTAACACACACACACACACACACACACACACACACATTTGGTTTGGGGGATTAAACCCAGGGCCTTGTGCATGCAAAGCAAGCACTCTACCAACTTAGCTATATCGCTAGCCTCAGAGATATATTTGAAACATTGACCTCATACCCAATGACCTTGATGAATTATGTTACTAATTCTAAGAGTTTTATTCACAGATTATTTTTGATTTTCTCATATAATTATGTCATCCATAAACAATGGTTGCTTGCTTTCTTTCTTTCCAATTGTTACACTCCCACAAAATAGTGCCTGTAGTGCAATATTAAATAGACTTGATGGGGACTCTCTTGTATCATTTCCAGTATTGGGGATGTCCTTTTGAATCTCATCATTAAGTAGGATGTTTGCTATAGATGTTTTAGAGATATTCTTTATTAGATTAAGGAAATGTCAGTCTTCCTAAATTTATAAGGGTTAGTTGCTTAAAATCACAAATGGATATTAATTTTATGAAGTATTTTTTCTGGATCCATGGAGATATAAAATTATATTACTTTGATCTTTATTAATATTTATCTGTATTCCTATTGATTAATTTTGGAATGTTAAACCAGTCTGTCATTTCAAGAATAAATTCAGCTTGACATTGTTGTATGATTCTTTCCATAATTATTTTTGTTAAGATTTTTGCATCTTGGTTCATGAGAGAGTGCCATCTAATTTTCTTGTCAAGTTTGGCATAAAGGTTATATTCAATTATAATGAATTAGGAAATATTCTTTATTTTCTTCTTCTTGCAAGAGTTTGTGTAATTTAGTGTAATTTCTTCCTTAAACTTTGGAATGGCAACTCTTTTGATGAAATGCTTTAGAGCTGGTCTTATAGACAATGATATAAAGCATGACTTAGACATGAAATAGTCAATTCTTGGCATGTGAAAATGTTCTTGTTTTTATTTATATCTTCCCATAAGCAGCTCTGGCCAGTTCACCTGTTCTTTTCCAGTTGTGTGTTGCCCAGCTAAGCAACTGTGCAGGAGACTGGTGAGGCTCCTTGAGGTCTGAGCCTGGTCCACAGGACTCTACATTCTTTCTTTCTGACCCCAGGCAGCCTGCCGAACATTGCTGAGCCATCTCCACACTCCTCTGACAGAATGAGTGCCCTCGATGGTGTCCCCTTCAAGGTACCCAAGGGTTTTGTGATCAGCACAGAGCCTCTCCCTGCACCAGAGTTCAGTGTCCCTGCCTGCAGGGAGCTTCTGCTGGGTTCTGTGGTAAGTGTGCCTGTCTCTCTAGCTTCTTGTCCCTGGGTCTGAGGCCTGAGAAAGGGCAGCTTGATCTGCTTTTGAATAGTCTGGGAAGCTTGAATTTAATCCAATAGAGGGGGGGAAAAAAGTTTCATGAAGAAACTTGGTGGCTAGGTGATGAGGGTTGTTCAGTGGGTCTTGTTTTAAGCTGAGGATACTGAGAGGCTGCTTATATGAAGTGAGGGGCAGTTACTGCAATGGTGTTCCAGTTCCCCTTCTCTACCAACTTGTGGCCATGTCTAAAATTCCACCATTAAAATCACTCTTTTGGGTAAAGACTTATTCTCTGTTATCCTCTTAAAATGCAGACAGTTGCCTAGGGCACATTAGAAGGAATTAGAAGGGAGTGCTATTACACAGACCCACACCTGGAGGTGGCCTAGAAGGACCTCATGCCCCTGGTTCACATCCCTAGATTACACCTTGCTAGGTACACATTCCCAGGGTATATGGTGGTATTAAAGAGCTGTGGAGCTAGCCTGGATCCCCTGGGGCCTGGGCTCACAGACTTGGTGCTCACTCTCTACTATCTGCAGGAGTGTTTACAGAAAAGTTTGAAGGTCTGGTTTGGCTCTCGCTCATTTTACACATGAGAAACCTGATGTTTAGAGAAGGGGGATATTTATTCACAGTTATTGGTAGTGATAATATGAAAATCCAGGTCCTGACTCCAGGTAATTTCATATTAGCTAAGAGTAGAACTTGGAATGAGATATAAGATACCAGTTGGGGAAGGCAAAAACTGGGGCAAGGGGTTGTTGCAGGGAATTCAGGAGCATAGAGCGCAGTCCTGGGGAAAATCAGGTAAAGAGGTTGAGTGACCTCGAGGCACAGGAGAAGACCCAGTGTGAACTTGCTTCCTCTGTAGATCCAGGAATCACAGGCTCATCAGAATCAAGGTTTACAGCTGGAAGTGGTGCCACATGCCTATTATCCCGACAGCTTAGGAGGCTGAGGCAGGAGAATTGCAAGTTCAAAGCCAGCCTCAGTAACTTAACAAGACTGTCTCAAAATACAAAATAAAAAGAACTGGGGTGTGGCTCAGTGGTTGTAAAGCCCAGAGCACAGTGTCTATGGGATGCATGCTGCTGTGTGTAGCAGGTGCTCTGGCTCTCCCCTAACAGCCAGTGCTGCCTGTCTTCTCTTTGTGTTGTTGAGAACAGGAACTTACTTTACCAACCCTGCAATGGAGGTAGATTATCACAATTTTTCCCTCCTGCTCAGCTCTAACCACACTGAGAAGAAGTTGTTCTGAAGCTTCCCTCTCTGGAAGCCCTTTTCCTTCTGTATGTGTGTGGTATATAGTGGTTATAGTAGTAGTCATTTAGAATTATCTTTCCTTTTATGGTTTTGACCACCTGAAATTATAAAGGATTTCTCTTCTGTTTCTCCTAGTACTTTCTCGTGTCATATCATATATTTGAATCCTTTTTGGAATTCATCTTTAGACTGAGAATGAATCCAACTTTATTTTTTCCAGCTAGCTAACACAATTTATTGACTACATCTCCTTTTCCTACAGCTTGACTATCTCTCCTTTTCCTACTGCCACCTTTATTACTTTTTAAAGCCCCATATATATTATGATTTATGTCTGGATTTTCTATTATGTACCTTCAATCTGTTTGGGATAGTGCCATAGTTTAATTATCGAGAACTGGTAAAGCCAGGTCTCAGTTCTCCTTATTTATATTTTTGTTACCAGAGTTTTTATAGCTATTTTTATTTGTTTGTCTTTCATATTAAATTTAGAATTATAGTGTGGCATTTCAGAATAAAAAAAAATGTTGGTATTTTATTGGGTCTTTTATCCCTCTAAGTCCCACTGACTGTCTCTTTATCTCTTAGTCTTTTTCTCTCCAAGTATGCCTCAGTTATGAAATTGCCTTTTTCCTTCCTCTGTCTTTTATAACCTACCTGTTTTTGCTCAAATCTGCTTTTTCTAACCATTTATTCTGCACATGCCTATAAATATCTACTCTGTGCCTGGCCTGCCCCGGGCCTTAAAGATTCAGAGAAAGAAATAAAACCTGGTCCCTGACCTCAATCAGGCAGTCACATTGGAGCTGCTGAGTCAGACTTCTCTCCTCAAGGCAGGGTCATGTCAGTGAGAGAGGCAGTGCCTGTGTTCTGTCCAATATCTGTGTCTTTCTGCCTATCTGCCCCTTCCTCCCTCAAACACTACTTCCCCTAGCCTGTCTCTTCCTCAATTGGCCATGGGAGAGCACTAAAATTGCCCTTTAAAGTTATTTAGCCATTTTTTTCAGTGCTAGTGATCAAACCCAAGGCCTTGGGCAAGCTAGGTAAGTGCTCTACTACTGAGCTATACCTGCAGCCATACAATTTTTAATGGAGTTTTATGTTTTCTATTCTTAACTTTAAAGGTAAGAAACAGGGCTAGGGCTGTAGCTCAGTGGCAGAGTGTCTGCCTAGCACATGTGAAGCACTGGGTTTAATCCTTAGCATGCCTTTATTTATTTATTTTTATGTGATGCTATCAGTCTACAACTACAGAAAAGAAAGGTAAGAAATAGGAATACTCTCATTTTTTAATTCAGTTATAAATTGAATCAAAGTTAGAATAATTATATAGATTCCAGATTGCTTTCGTAGGTGGCCTAATAGTCAGTGGGGTGAGCACTACAGTCAGGTAGATCGAAACACAAGTTCAACACCCATCTATCTGTCCACATCTGTCATCTATCTGTCCACAGCAAATTAAAAAAATTAAGTCTTGCTGTGTGTACTGGCACATGCCTATAATCCCAGTGACTTGGGAACCTGAGATAGGAGGATCCAAAGTTCAAGGCCAGCCTCTCAGCAATTTAGCAAGGTCCTAAGAAATTTAGGGAGACTTTGTCTCAATATAAAAAGTAAATAGGGTTGAGAATATAGTTCAGGGTTAAAGCACCCCTGCATTCAATCCCCAGTACAAAAAAAAAATTATGAGCCTCATTTTCATAATCTGGAACAAGGAATGATACCTGACCTACTAGTTAAATTCAACAAAGGTTAGATTATATATTTCCTGGTCCCCAGAGTATCCCTGGATGAGAGCAAAGTGGGTATAGGGCAGCTATTAACTGCTCCATAGGGAGGTTTGTCTGATGAATGGGCCTCCAAGGCTGACTGTTCAGTGGCAAACTGCTGGGCTCTGGTGAACACTTCTTTGTGAAGAACGAGTTTTATTGGATTTTTTTTTTTTTTTCTGAACTAGAGATTGAACCCAAGAGTGCTCTTCCACTGAGCTATATCCCCAGCCTTTTTAATTTTTTTTTTTTTTTTTTTTTTTTGAGATGGGGTCTTGCTACATTGTTAAACCTGACCTCAAACTTTGGAACCCCTTGCTTCAGTCTCCCAAGTAGCTGGGATTACAAGCATGACCCATTGCACCCAGTTATTTGAGAGATTTTTAATGTAGTTAGCAATGACATACTGAATGGCAAAGGGTTTTAGATATTGCATTTCATTCTATTCAATCATTTCTCATTCTGCTCTTTATGCCAGAGCTTGCCAATAAACTGTTACCGGTATCCATTTGCCCCAGTGTTAGCTAAAACTATTGGTGGGAATGGGCTGTGTAGGATGCCCAGGACTCCGAATCAGAAGCTGTCCAGACCTGGTAAGTCTTTGGCTCATCAGGGTCCCCAGGCCAGCCATTAGGGCGCCTCCCAAGGTCCTTGTTTGCCCCATCTGGACCTCACAAAACCTTCTCTCAGCAGCATGACTTCAGCCTGGAAAGGAACACTCTTTTCTGGGTGGAGGCTGCCATCCGAGGACCCTGCTCGTACCAGTGCAATGATCTGAGGACTGTGTCAGCCCCTCCGGCCTGGCTCTTGCTGGTCAGTCCCGAAAGTGGGCTGGCATTTGCGCCTGACACAGCCAGAGACGAGGAGGATGGACCCCAGGAGCCGCTCGAGGAAGAGGAGAACGAGGAAGAAAGCTTCTCTGCCAGCGAGGAAGAGCTGGACTCCAGCAGCCCGCAGCCCGGTTCTCTAGGGCGCCCTGGCTCCAGCCATGGCCTGCGCTCCCTGGATGTGCTGCGCAGCGTGAGGTCCGAGCTGGCTGGGGCGCGGCGGCGGCTCTCTGAGAGCAGGTTGGCTGCCTGTCCCCGCGCGCTCCTGCACCGCTTTCGCGGTCACCGGGCGCTGAGCCTGTGCCCCTCACCGCCACCCGGGCCTGCACCCCAGCTCCCCAACGTCCCTGCACCCCAGCCCCCCAACGCCCCCGCGCTGCCCCCACGGCCCTCGACAGCTGGCTCCATGCCCCCACTGCGGAGCCACAAGCCCACTGTTGCGGTAAGGACTGCCTGCTCCACCAGGGCCTCTGCTGGCCAGCCTCACCTCTGCAATCTCAGCTCCTTCCTCCCCGTGCTCCTTCCTTCTTAGCTTTACCTGTTCCCATCTGGCCCCGGTGTGCAGCCCTTCTGGCCATTTACCTAGAATATTCTCTGCTTAGCGGAACCCATTCTGTTTCCCTGCTCTGTCTGCTTTGCCTCTATTGGGGCACATTTCATGATGATTGTAATTACTGGTACCTGTCTGTTTCCTTGGGTGGAATGAGTTCTTTTAAGGCAGGGATCAGATGGCATTCATTTTTGTTTCCAGGGCATCTAGCAGCAGATTTGACCCATAGAGGGTTTTTAATGAATGTTGAATTGCCTTAATGAAGGAGACACAATTCTAAGGCCTCCCATGGATGAATTTTACTGTAGACTGGGTAAGCTGGAGGCTCAATCAAGGGATAGTCACTGTAGTAACTTCCTGCCAAACACTGGGTTGGGAGAGATAAGATCCAAACCACAGGACATAGAGAGTTGGTCAACGGGGTGTGGACAAGGCCAAGCCCTGTATAGTAGGATAAGGTGTTGAGAGACAGAGAGGGCTTCTGAAGGATGGTAAGGCTTCAGGCGGAAATAGTGAGCTGGGCAGAACCCGGAGGAGAGGCAAACTTATGGTGAGGCCAAAGAAGCTTCATCCTTGGAACCTTTACTCTGTCCCTTCCAAGGCCTTATACCCAATTTCATGTTCTTCATTAAATGTTCTTTTTCTTTAAGAAGTCCTCTCCAAATTGTTTTAAGTTATCAGACTCCACAAAACCTAGATCCAGAGCAGATGAGTTAGGTCTAAGAATTGGTAGCAGAGAGTAGCACTTAAGCACAGCTTTCTGCCAGTCAAGCCAGGAGATGCTGCAGAATGAGGCCAATGAGGTCTAGAACAGCCATGTAGGGAGGATGGGGTAGATATTCTGTTGATGAGGAAACAAAGACAAGAGTAGACTCTTCTCCTAAAATGTGGATCTCCACCCTTGAGGTAAACAGTAGTCCCTAGAGTGAGGTCATATTAGGGAAACCCAAGAAGAAGGGGACAGATGGGTGGGGAATTCCTATGCCCCACGTACACTTGGCCCCAGGAGCTAGAGCGGCAGCTAGTGTTTCCTCGGAAGATAGAACTAGGGTGCTGTGTTCAGGGCTAGCAGAGGAGTTCTACTGTGTGGAGAAGGGGTGCTGGCAAACCAGCTGAAATGCCTTCAAGTCACCTTCCTTAGTCCAGCATTTGTGTGAGTCTCTCAAGCACAACTGAGGGGTTGGTGTGCCCAGTTCCTACCCTACCATATACCCTGCCAGACCCCAGCCCAGATGAACTCAAGAAGGAGAGTCTGGCTAGGAAGGTCTTTTCCTGCCCCATGAGGTAAAGAACCTCTGAGTAGGGTTCAGCTCCCAAATGTGTGTTGTGTATCAGGGTCATTAACTTCTCTGAACCTTGACTTCAATATCTGTAAAAAAAGATAGCAGGGTGGACATATTATATTCTTTTCCTTTCCTTCCCTTTATTCTTGAGTTAGAGCCTCACTAGTTGCCCAGGCTGGTTTCAAATTCCTGGGCTCAAATGATCCTCCTGCCTTAGTCTCCTGAGTAGCTGGGACTCCAGGAGTGCACCATAGCACCTGGATACCTATCATATTTCTTTTGCAGGGTATTCTAAGTAATAAGTATTAGCCTTCACTGACAGTTTCTGTATGCCAGGCCCCTTTGCTGATCCCTTTATGCCAGGCCCCTTTGTTGATCCCTTTGTTCATGTTGTCTTATTTAAGCCTCGTTACAACCCTGTGAGGTACTTTTGAGATTGCCTCCATTTTACATTTAAATAAAGTGAGTAGACAGTGGGGAGCTGGGGTCTTCTGGGCTCTAACCCCCCCCCCCCCATGCTAACTCCTACACCAGGTATAGAAAGTGGTACACAAAGGCACTTTTAAAATGTCCAGCCCAGCCAGGTGTCACCTCCTTTGGTAACTGACATGCCAGCCTCTCTGTATTTCAGTCTCTCAGTCCGTACACCTGCCTGCCACCCCTGAGGGGAACACCCCAGCCTCTCAACTCCCATAGATCGCACCCTGATTCTACAGCTGACCTGCTGTCTGCACTGAGCCAGGAGGAGCAGGACCTCATAGGGCCGGTGATTGCCCTGGGATATCCCCTGGGAAGGGCCATTGAGGCTCTACAGAAGACAGGGAGACAGAGCCTGAGCCAGGTAAGTGAGGGACCCAGAACTGAGGGGCTGTGAAGCTGGAGCCAAGTGAGTGGCCATGTGGTTTTGTATCTTGAATATGTTTTGAACCTCAACCTGGTATGTATTATTGGGGTTGTAAGCAAACCTCTAGTCCCTATGCTACCTCCTCCATAGGAGTTATCTTCACACCTACTCGGGGAATCTCAGTATTCTACTCCTGTCTAGCTCTTGCCCTAAATACAGGAACTGGAGCTTCGTGTAGTCAAGAATCTTTCTAGAATAGTCCAGTAGAACTTTATCTAATGAGAGATGTTTTTATCTGTGTTGTTCAATATAATAGCCACTAGCCTACTTCATTACATTCAATGTGGCTAGTGTGATTGAGAAACTAATTTAAAATTTTCTAAAATTGTAATTAAATTTAAATTCAAATAGCTACATATTTAGTGACTTGGAGGGCACAGCTCTAACCACTTTCCTCAATGCATAGTTTATCAATACCCACATCCATTTCTCCACATCCTTCCATCTGGCCAAGAGTATTTATTATTTATTTTTTAAATTGATTTTCAAAAAATAAATGACAGTGGAATGCATTACAATTCTTATTACACATATACAGCACAATTTTTCATATCTTTGGTTGTATATAAAGTATGTTGACTGGCCAAGAGTATTTATTGTGCACTTTTTGGATATACATATGTAGCTGGGAGCTATAGGAAAAACCAAGGTACATAAAAACCAGTGCTGTGGGTTGGGTTCCCCAGGAAGCAGAGTCAGATGAAGTTTGGCATGTAGGATGCTTATTAAGGAGGTCCTTGGGACCAGCTGCTATGGAAGGGAGGGGACAGAAGCAGAAGTGGCAGAGGAAGAAGAGCTGTAATGTAGGACCAGAAATAGCATCAGCTAATCCCACAGCTCTGGAACCTCTCTGGCCCCTCAGAGTTGCCTAAGTGAGGCTGATATGACCAGGCTTTCTACCCCTACTTCAGGCAGTCTTTGTTCATGGGAAGGGTGTGACGTGAGAGACATGGATCTCAACAGCTTAGGCAGTCCTTGAGGGTGTCTCCTATCCCTCCCAGCATCTGGGGTAATGAGTCCTTCAGTAAAGGGCCTCTGGAAGGTGCATCAGAGTTTACCACCACCAGATTCTATTTTCAAAGAGTACTCTTATTGCTAGAATTATGGACACTCAGTGATGGCACTCAAAGGGTAGCACTTCAATCTTCTGTAGTTTGGGGAAGTAGGTCTTGACTCCCAATAGAAGCCAAGAATGTGAGAGCACCTGCAAAGGAGTGAGGATCCCCAAAGTACCTAAAAAGAGCTGCTGGTTACAAGATGCCTGGGAGCATAACGGGCATGTATAAGTGCTGCGGAGTATTTCTGTCATCTGCTGCTGTGCAACAAACCGCCTGAACCTTAGTGCCTTAATCAACAACCATGAATTTGCTTATGAGATTCTGTGGGTTGGCAGTTTGAAGTTGGACTCAGCTAGGTGATCTTCTGCTGGTCTCATCTTGATCTCTCTTGTGGCCATAGTGTAGTGACTTCGTTGGGGCTAAATAGCTTAAGATGGGCTTGTTCCCAGTCCAGAGAGGTTGGTGTCAATTGTCAACTGGACCACACACATCCGACAAGCTAGCTCACTTGGTTCCAAGAGTGAAAACTTCAGGGCCTCCTGAGGCCTGGGCTGGAATTGTACATAGTCACTTCTATCTTATTCTGTTGGCCAAAGCATGTCATAGACTAGCCCAGATATAAAGGTAGAAAAATAAACTCCCTCTTGATGGGAAGAACACCCCAAAATTTATGGTTATTCTCAGTCTACCACAAGGAGGTTCTAGTGAGTAGGAAAAGTTTCATGAAGGGACCACACATGGAACAGGACTTCCAAGTCTAGATAAGACCTGGCTTTGAAATAAGGAGAAGAGTAATAGGGATAGTGTGAGCAAAGGAGTTAGAGGCAGAAAGGAAATGTGCAGGAGATCTGATCCAGTCCGTCTTGCTGGAGAAGATGCATGAGGCAGGCTGGTGGGAGATAAGACAGGGAAGGGGAGTTGGGACAGGTTGAGGGTACTTTGAAAACTGGGCTGAGACTTTTATAATAACCTAGTAGGCAAAAGGGAATCATAGAAAGATTATGAGTGAGGACAGGAGGTGGCATTGAATGCTATTGTCTGTGTACCCCTATTGTAGCATCTCCTTTGTATTTTCTAAATATTGGGGCTCTTCATGGCTAGAAAACTGGTCACAGGGCAGTTGGCACTTATTCCTTTTTCTCCTGTCTCCACCCCACCACTGCCAGAGGACTTGAACTCCTTCTCCTCCTTCTTCTCCTTCTCCTCCTCCTCCTCCTTCTCCTTCTTTTTTGGTACTGGGGATTGAACCCAGGGGTATTTAACCACTGAGTCACATTCCCAGCCCTTTTTATATTTTATTTTGAGACAGGGTCTCGCTGAGCGCCTCACGAAATTGCTAAGGCTGGCTTTGAAACTGTGATCCTCCTGCCTCAGTCTCCTGAGCTGCTAGGATTTCAGGCATGTGCCACTTCCTTCACCTCCTCCTTCTCCTTCTTCTTCTTTTTTAATTTGTTTGTTGTAGATGGACACAATACCTTTATTTTGTTTATTCATTTTTATGTGGTGCTGAGAATTGAACCCAGTGCCTCACACATGCTAGGCAAGCACTCTACCATCGAGCTACATCTCCAGCCCCTACACCTTCTTCTTAATCACTGATGACTGCAGAATAGTGAGTGGGTCCCTGAGGTTCAAGACTCAGGCCTGCTCCTGGGTGAGGGAGTGACAGGAGAGTGATTCTTAAACAGGAGCCAGAGCAGAATGTGCTGCTGCCAGGTTGGGAAAGTGGGGAAATGCTCCTGATGTTCTTCCCAACCCACTCCTGCTTTTTCTCTACCCTGGGTTCATAAGTCTATGCCCTATCTGGAGGAACACTTTCAACATGGTGACCCCCATGCTAGCTAAACTGGGTGGGGAGGAGGGGTTACTAACAGATTTTTAATACTTTCTTTGCACTGGTCCCTTAATCTGAAAGTCTTCAGTTAGGTCTCAATTCTACAAAGTTATTATGCTATTACTGTCCTAGGCATTTTGCAGATGAGGAAACTGAGACCAGGGGGTTCAATAGCCTGTCAACGGCAACAGAAGTGTTGAGGTCAGGTTGTCCTGATTCTGAATCTTTGTTGGACAGTGCTTTTCTTTCATTCTCTATGTGAAAACCTCCTAGGACAGCAACCTTGTCTTATCTGAGATTTAAGAGCATATCTAAAGTGGCCCCTACCCTTAGCTGACCTTGGCCAAGAAGCTGGATAGGAGGGCTGTGAGGTTCAGGCCCACAGTTGGGCTTTGACATGCTTCCTCAGTCCCTTTGCCCACTGTGACAAGGCTGAGGTCTCAGCCCATCATTGTGGAATTCTGAAGATTAGTCAGAGCCAACACAGGGCACTGGCCTCCCAATGTGTTGGGTTTAGATCCTTCTCCCCTTGAAAGGAAGGAGAGCATCAGATGATGGAGATAGTACACTTAGAAGAGTCAGGAAGAGGAGATATAAGAGGAGATTCAAAAGATAAGCTCTGTGGTCTGGGGTTGTAGCTTAGTGGTAGAGTGCTCTCCTAGCATGTGTGAGGCACTGGGTTCAATTCTCAGCATCTCATATAAATAAATAAATTAATTAAAGGTCCATTGACAACCCAAAAAAATTTTTTTAAAGGATAAGCTCTGTGGGCTGGGGTTGTGGCTCAGTGGTAGAGCTCTTGCCTAGCATGCATGAGACGCTGGGTTCAAACCTCAGCACCACATAAAAATATAATAATAATCAAAAAATAAAAATATTGTGCCCACCTATAACTAAAAAATAAATATTTAAAAAAAAAATAAATAAAAGATAAGCTCTGTGCCTCTCTCCTTCCTTTTACAGATATGATGTGCCCAAAGGACAGGCTTGAGCAGCATGTGTAAGGGTCCAGGGTCCAAGCTCAGAACTTGCTATAGGACTCCAGACACACCAAGCTCCCTTTTTTGTGCTTCCCTGTTTATAGGACAGAGGAGGAATAAGTATGTGTTTGGAACCAATGACTTCTGGAAAACCCATCCTGGGGTCTGAAGGTGACATTTAACCTAGGGCCTCAGGCAAGCTTGGTACCCTCTACAGTCCCATAGACCCAAAAGCTGACCAAGCAGCAGAATCTTTAAAGTGCAGACCCCCAGGCCCTGTCCTGAAGAGCCATGATCTATCTGGACCAAACCCAAGAACCTATAATTTTAGAAGATCTGCAGATGGTCTAGGTATGCAGCCTGGCATGGTGTGGAGGTGGTCAGCTGTCCCTTCAGCCAGTGATTCTTAACTTTGGCTGCACATTAGAATCACCTGGAGAACTATAAATACATCCCAATGTCCAGGTTACGCCTCAGATCAAATATACTGGAGCCTCTGGTGAGGCCCAGGCACCAGTAATTTCCAAAATTCCCAGGGTGGTTGTAATGAGCACCAAGGCTGAGAATCATTGCTATGGGCAAGCCAAAAGGTAAAGGGAGCATCCACCATCTGCCCTTGCCTTTGCCCTCCCACCTTCTGAAGGTGAAGTTTTCTTCAGAACCCCTGTCCACTGCCAAGCTACCTCAAAGCTTTTCCTCTAGCAACCAATCTCCTTCTCAGACAAGAGGTCAAGTTATCCTGGAACCCTGGGCAAACCACCTGCCCTGCCTTGACCTGTTTCCCCAGTTGTGAAAGGCAGCCTTGGGTGTGTGATTTTCCAAATGTGCTCAGAGCGAGGTCTAGACATTCCAAGCAGAACTTCTGGCAGGAGTGCTGGATTCTGGGCTCCCATGGCCTTTGCCCTCTGTTCTTCCAGGCAGCTCTGATCTTAGCTTATTATTGAAGCCTCATATGCTAGGACAAACAGCTCAGGAGTGACGACAGTTTGAAAACCATTAGGTTAGATGATCTGCACTTTCTGCCCCACTCTGCAGAAACCCAACCTGCTCCTTCTCGGCATATACTCATAATTCTTGTGGTCTGGAGCCTTCGTTTGACACCTACTCCCTATAAATCCTGCTTTGATTTGCCTGGCACTGATGTTGTCCTGTGTCTGGTTTATCTCCCCCACTAAGCTGTGAGTTCCTTGAAGGGTAGTTCTTAATTCAGTTTATAAACATAGCATATATTTATTGAGCTCCTTCTGCCGCCATGCTGGTGCTGGAGACCCAGTGAACAGAACTGCCCAACCTCTCCCTGTGGAGCAAAAAGCGAGTGGGTAAGGAAGATTAAGTGAAGCAATTACAAAGTTGTATGTGCTGTGCCAGGGAGCACAGGGTGGTCTGGGCGCACTAGAGATGGCACCCAGTGAAGACAGAGGTGGCAGAGAAGCTTCCCCAGGAGAGCACTGAGGCTTGCTTTAGCTAGGGGAGCCAGACAGGCAGAAGCCTGGAAAATATTGGATGGAACTGAGCCCTAGTAAAGAGGCAGCACTTTATCCTAAGAGTAAAAGTAGCCCCTGGTGACTTAGGCAGGGAGTGACTGGAGCAGGTGTGCAGCCCTGTGGGATCCTCCTCTCCCTACCACCCCTCCCTCTGGTTCTGGTGCAGGACTGTTAAGCCTCAAGGAGCTCTGGATGGCAGAGATGTGTCTGGGGTAGGGTGGTTATGCATAGGTGTATATGGCTGAGGAGACTCCTTCTCCAAGGAGGGTGGGCAGGCTGGGGTGAGTGGTGCACATGTGCAGGATTGCCTAGGGGTGGCAGGTGAGATGCCCATCTGAGGCCTGTCATGGTCCCCACTTAGGTTCTGTGAACATCTTAGCCCACTCTGAAAGTCCTTTTCCTGGATTCCAGCCCCCAACTTGGGACAGCCAGTGAGGTGAAGACCCATTGTCCACCTGTCCCCAGGTCCTTTTTTCCTCTTCTGTTAGCCCATGGTATCTCTGGGGCCCCATGGGATGTGGTGGGCTGGCCAATCTGCCTAATTCTGAGCTCAGGCCTTAGTGAGGCCCTGGGTGCCTCTACACCTCGTCTGCTGCCTCTGCCTCTCTTATCATCCTTCCCTCTTTGCCTTCTTCCCACCCAGTTTCTCAGCTACCTCGGTGCCCATGAAAGGCTTCTGCAGCAGGGCTACGAGGAGGCCCTGGTGGACGAGGCCATGGAGATGTTCCAGTTCTCTGAGAGCCAGGTCAGCTGGGCCTCCTGCCTGGGCTCTAGGGGCTGGGAGGTATGGGTCACACCAGTTCCCAGAGCAGCCTGTGGGCTGGACAGGAGATAGCCTGTAGCCTCAGTCCAGGGGAGAAAGAGCCAGCCCAGGGAGATGAAGCCGAAGATAGAGGGAGAATCCCGAGATGTGGGGAGGACAACTGGAGGCGAAGAAAGCAGGGGTTTTGTTTTATTTAGCTGAATCAACACAACAGACATTCGTGAATGCCCATTCTTTGTCAGACACCCAGACAGGAATCAAGGGCCACACAGAGATACTTGAACTCCCCAGAATGCAGGCAGCTGCAGGCCTCACAGAAAATTCTAAGTGCTTGATGAATACTGCTTGCCTCCAACCCTATTCCTAGCCAGAGCACCTGTTCATAGAGGCAGCCAGAGGGACAGAGGTGCTGAGGAGGAAAGGGGTCAGAAGAGGAGGGCAGGCAAGGGCTGCATTATGTGAAACCTCAGCGATGCTGGCGCACCTGGCGCCATTGTGCACCCTTCTTCCTGCCCCAGTACCTGAGCACAGGGGTCAAGGCCAAGTGAGAGGGGAGAGGTGAGGCCGGGCAGAGCCAGTGGCCAGGTCAGAACTTCTTTCCCTGGTAGAAGAAGAGTTGGGAGCCACATCACACTTCCTACACATAGAGGTACAGGAAGACGGCAGATGCTGCCGAGGATTAGGTTCTTCTGGTTTGGGGGGCCACAGCTTTCTGGGATGAGGTGCAGTAGGTACTGGGGAGATGCTTCCAGGGTGTAGTTGGGCCTTGCAGAGCCCCCTCCCATCTCCTCCTCCTCAGGCCGGGGAATTCCTACGCCTCTGGGAGCAGTTCAGCGACATGGGCTTCCAGCCACACCGGATCAAGGAGGTGCTGCTTGTCCATGGCAACCATCGTGATCAAGCCCTAGAGGAGCTGGTGGCCTGTGCCCAGTGACCGCTGAGGCATTCTGCAAGGCCTGGGCAACCCCGTCCAGCCTGTTACGAAAACCTAACAAGACTAAGGAAGCCGTGCATTCTCACTGTGTAAACAATGCCAAGGGTGGGAGTTGAAAGCATTGCCCCCTTGCCTCCTGGAAGGGGCAGAGGGGAGAGGGTGGGCAAGGAATCATGTTTTTCATATTTGTATTTGACTCTTCAAACTATGTGCATTAATCACTTTGACTTTGAGAAAATTAAAACAAATAAATCATGGCAGTTCTTTTTTTAATATTTATTTTTTTAGTTTTAGGTGGACATAATATCTCTATTTTACTTTTATGTGGTGCTGAGGATCAAACCCAGAGCCTCATGCATGCTAGGCGAGCGCTGTACCACTGAGCCACAACCCCCAACCCTTGTGGCAGTTCTTTTGAGTCCTGTAGGCTCCTGGTTTTGGTTTGGAAAGAAAATCTTAACTGTGGGTTAGAAGCCTTGAGTTCTGATGATGTCTGGAATCAAGGAGTTTTTGAGCCTTAGATTCTCAAGAAAAAGTAGAAAGATTTGACCAGGTCAAAATTTAAAAATTTTCAGACCTAGCTGCTCTCCATAAGGTATTCTGATTCAAAAGGCATAGCTTGGCAGCCATCAGGAATCTGTTTGCTTGCGGGTTTCTTTTTTTCTTGGAGATAGTTCTTTCTGTTATCCGGGCTGATCTTGAACTCCTAGACTCAAGTGATCCTCCCGCCCCGGCCTCCTGAGTAGCTGGGGCTATCGGTGTGTGCTATCATGCCCAGCTTGTTTTGTTTTATGTAAGAAGCCCCCTGGGTATTCTTTACAATGTACTAGGCCCACAGCTAGTGTTTGTGAACCTCCAGAACAGCCACTCTATGCCCCCTGCTCTGACAATCTGGGGTCCTATGTCAGTCATTCCTCCTTGGGGATAGGGAAGTTGGTACCAGAGTAGCCTCTAGTCACCCCAGGTCTATCCTTTAGAGGTCCTCAAGAATTGAGATGGCCAGTTGCTATAGTGGCCCATGACTCAGGCAAGCAGAGGTCACAGGCCAAGATGCTGGTGCCCTGCCATCCCAGCTGGCCCACACAAAAACCTGTGGCAATTACCACAAAATCCAAACCTCCCAGCTTCACTCCACCCTGCAAATGGGGCTGGGCATGGAGCTGAGGTCTGTTAAAAAAAAAAAAAAAAAAGGAAACTTCCACATTTCTCAGTTCATAGAGACACTGTGTTTGAATGTTTAACAGGGACTTCTGCAGGTATACACTGCAGAACTAGAACTCAGGTCTCCTAAGGCTGTCCAGCCCCTTGATGCTTCCTAGTAAGCCTCAATGTCTGCCAACTTGAAATCACATTAAAAATATTCTTTGGTCTTCAAACTTGTTTTGAATAATTTGCAGGCAATACAAAACTATTAGAAAATCTGAAAGATGGCACCAAGTTGGTCATGTGTCTATTGTCCAAAAGAGAACTACACTTGGAAAAGACAGTAAAGTTCAATTTCTAAGATACAATGTTAGCTCCAAAGCTATTTGTGTTCTGATTAACCTGGACTCAGTCCATCACTTTATTAAGTCCCCTGGATTAGAGGTGACTAGTTGGCAGGCCCTCACACATGCCACTATTCCCATCCTTCTTCCACCTGCCCCAAACCTTTCCATCCCTAGAAAACTATTACTTGATTAAAAATGAAATGGCAATGGGCAAATTTGTTAGTTCAAAATAATTTTTTAGATGATAGAATAATGAAATCACATCTAAGCTGGAACTACATCCTAGATCATTATCTAGTTATGTGACTCTTTGAAATTGTTAAGCACCTGCTCAGCCCTGTGTTAGTCTCTCTGAGATGAGATGATACAACCAGCATTCCAGAAGCTACTTACAGCTAAGTTGATGAGCCAAAACTACAACCAAAGATCCATTCATTCACTGATTCTTCCACCCCACAAACCTTTATTACATACCACACCAACTCAGCCTGCAGTGGGGGAAGGTGGGACAAAGCATGAGAAATGGCCTCTGTCCTGGAGCGGGGCTTTCTGGGGCTGGCCTGGCTTGTGGGTCAGTCAGCAGCTCCTGTGGGCAGGTCAATGCCTGTGCTGGTGATAATGGCAGGCAGGCAGGCTCTGGCTCAATAAGGGCCTCTGAAGGTTATACTTGGCCAGTTCCCTGGTGGAACTGGATCCTGGCCAGACACCCTGGCTGGCTCTATCCCCAGCCCAGCAGTGGGGTACCCACCCCAGCCCAGCCTCCTGGCTCCTAATGGTGGCCCTCCCTCCTGCCCATTCTCCTCCTGAGAGGAGAATAACCTGTCCTTATAAGGCCACCCACTCAAGAGACGTGCATTCTGTGTCCTCTGGGCAGCTGCCCATGTGATGTCATCTGCTGTTTTATTGCTCAAGACTTTTAACCTATGGTTTTATTTTTTTGTCATTAAGAAAATGTTTCCAGGTTGAGCAAAGACATTAACTGGGTGTCAGATGAGGGCAGAAAGATGGAAGGAAGCCAGAGGATTAGGGAGCCAGAGACCCAGGACAGGCCAGCCTGGGGGCATGGCTTAACCACAGATTCCAAATACCCCCAGCAGCCTTAGTATTCCAAGGACTCCAGCAAGCCTCATGCTGACCATTGCCCCTTATTAAGTGACACTCAGTATAGTTGGGAGAATGTCCCCTCCCTCAGATATAGTCATCTTCGTTGTTGTCCAAGTGTCCTGTCATCCTCAGACCAGGGATAGGCACATGTCACATCCACACAGAGCCAGTGGGCCTGGGCCTATAACCTCAGAACCCTGGGGGCACTTGATCTGGCTGTGACCAGGAGTGGACACAGCTGCTGGAGTCCTGGAGTCTGCAGCTGCTGGGCTCCACCCTTCCCCAGCAGGTGCTCTGGCCTTCCCAGGAGCTAAGCACCCAGAGTTCTTCCAGTCGGATCCTGTTCTCCTTAACTTGGCCAAAGGTGGTTCCACCTGCTGACAACCAAAACACCAACAGGATACAGGAGGACAGGGACACAGGCAGCAACCAACTGGGGTAGAATTTGTCCTGTCTCCCTGTGAACCTGGGGAAAGTCTAAACTTAGGGAGGAAAAGTTGGGCCTGGACTGTCTGCAAGGTTGTGGCCTCCAGTGGGCAACTTCCATCCTGGGCCTGTAACTGCTGAGGGAACCCTCCCTCCTACTGGAGGCCCTGGGGACAGACACTGAACCCTGCAGTCTCTCTGCCCCTGAGCCTGACACAGCTTGTAGTTAGACACTCAGGTGTGTTTGCTGAATGGGAGAGAAGGAGGAAAAGAGGGAGAGAGGGAAACCCAGGAATGCTGTCCCTCCTTTGGGGAGTACGTGGCACATTTTGCATGGCAGCAGAGTGGAGCGGAGACAAGCCTGGGTCATGTCCCTGAGCAGGTCAGAAGCAGTGGCCACACTGTGGTGTAGCAGGTCCAGCTGAGGAGAGGGGTGGGTGCTGCTGGTCAGGAAAGCCACCACCCCTGCCCCTGTGATGAGTTTTGCTCTGACACCCCAATCCCTGCCATATGGGGGCAGGTGGCCAAAGAGATAGCCTGGAGGTAGTCCAGAGCTGTTTGGGAGGTTCAAGGTAGGAGGAAGCGAAGCTAAGAAAAACATTTTTATCTCCTCAGGGGTGCGGGACCCTCAGGGACCTTCCATAGGTATGACACTTCATCTGTATATTTGGTCAGACCCAGCAGTGGGGAGGGCTCTCTGTACATCTCAGGTCAGAGGACAGGGCCCTGCCCCTGCACCTCACACACCCCTCCCTTCCACCTCCACCAGAGGGAGCACTGCTCCAGGTCCCTACAACAGTGCCAGATCAGGGTTACATTCTGGAGACAGTGCACTAACAAGAGGAATGGCAGGCCCCAACCCCTCCTTAGGGCTCCCTCTATTGCTACAGAATCACCTTCTCCAGACTAACTGCTCTTGCCTGGAGGGTCGAGATTCTTCTGGTTTATTGACACTGTGGGCCCAGCACCGTTTGTTCTAAGCTCTGTGTGCTATTTTATCCTCCCAACAGCCCTTTGAGTTTAGGCACACTTATGCTCACTGACAGAAGCCCATCTGAGATCCCAAGAGGTTAGATTGCCCAAGGTCACACACTCTAAAAAGTGCTAGAACTGAATTAGAATCCAGAAAGTCTGAGTTAGCAGCTGAAACATTCCTGCTACCTCACTGGCTCCCGTCACAATGGGGCCCTCACCTGGTCCCATAGCAAATATGGGCATCAGACAGATGTCCTCTCATCTTCAATGACAGACACAAAGCAGCTCAGAGAGGGATGTAACCAGCCCAACATCACCCAGCAAATGGGTGATAGGGCTAAACCTGGAGCAAGGGTTTCCAGAGCTCTCACTGGGGAGCCTGAGGACCCCTTGGTTAAATTGGTGAAGGTCAAGTCTGGTCAGGGCAGTGGAGAGCCAGGCCCTGCCTCGAGGCTGGTGCTGCAGTTCTGCCTGGTCCCTCACCTGGAAGTGGATGGCAGAAGCTGTGTACTCTGGAGCTCACGCCTCTGGTTCTGTTTCCATTCCCAGCCAATCTTCAGAGAGCTTCTAAAGGTCATTTTTTTCCCTCATATTAAAGTGTTTTGGGAGGTAAGGCCCCAGCTTCCAGTCACAGTCACGGAGGCACTGCCCTTGCCCAGAAGACATTCCTCTGGTTCCCATCACCGTGTAATCAGGCTGAGGCATGAGATGGACATATTCCAGTATCCTTTACTGTGCCCAAGCCTAGCCACTCAGTGACCATGCCCATAGAGATGGCCAGAAGGGACAGGGCACACATCCAGCAAGCTCCAGCCAGGAAATAGATGACAACTCAAATCAGGTCCTCAGGGAAAGTTGAGGAATGAGGCCATTTACAAAGAGTGAAGGGCCACTCCAGGAACTGCAAGAGACAGCCTGGCTCTCGCCACTCCTAGACCCTGAAGGAGTGGCCACCCCAAGCCAGAGACTGAGAGGACTACACAGAAAGGGCCACCTGTCAGGTCCTGTGATTGGGTCAGTGGAAGAAAAAGCACAAGACAGCCACGCAGAGAGGGAGCTGGGAAATGAGTCCCCTGACCTCACACTCCCCCATCCCTACTCCGGCTGGTGCTCCCATTGGGCAGCTTCCAGGGGCACTGAGCACCTCTGTCGTCTACTGCACTCACTGCCTCAAAAATGTGCCATGGCTCCCCATTCCTGTAGAAGAAAGCTCAGGTTCTCCTGCCAGGCATTCAAGGGTCCCCACACTTAGGCCCCAAGCCACCTCTCTGGCCTCGCAACAGCAGGTGCTTCACATAATCTGCACAATGACTGCATAAGGTGAGTACCACCATCATCTCTGTTTTATAAAGAAACTATTTGCCAAAGATCACCCATCGGTTCGTGATGCAGCTGGAATAGGAACCCATGACCCCCTGAAGCTGAGGCCTGGGCTTAATGGTTCTGAGTGCTAAGTACCAACTGCAAGGCTGTGCTCCACTCACCAGGCCTGTGCCCTCCTCACAGCAAGAGCTCAAAGTGTGAAGAAGAGAAAGGAGCACGGAGAGGAAGATGGCATGCTGATGGGTAAACTCTCATTTCACATGTGTATTAACCCTGTGGGGGTAGGAATTAGCTCTGTGTAGAGTTGAGAGCCCTCAACTTCAGAAAGATTAAGGAACTTACCCAAGGTCAAACAGCAGTCACTCTCAGCCAACATTTGGCTCCCAAACCAGCTGGCTGATAGGCAGGCCCTGTGGTCTCTCTGCAGAGGATGCCCCACAAGATCTTCATTTTCTTATTTCCACCCCAACCCAGTGCTAGCACCCTCTCTGAGCACCTGGAATTCTCTCTGCTAACTAGCACTTTGGAGTTAGGCACATCATTAGAAAGCCCCAGTTAGAATGAAAATAAGTTACCCCCGAAAGAGAAGCATACTGAGCCAATGGCCGTGGGCCACTCTTAGAATTGGCGAAACTGTGTGTGTGTGTGTGTGTGTGTGTGTGTGTGTGTGTGTGAGAGAGAGAGAGAGAGAGAGAGAGAGAGAGAGAGAGATTGTGTGTGTTAGGCTTTGAAGGGCCCAAGTACACAAATATCACCCACTCCTTTGTCTCTCCTTACTGAATCAAAGCAAGATGCTAAGAGAACAGGACATAAGAGGAGTGAGCTTTACTGGACAAAATAAGGATAGAAGTATGGAATCCAAGTTGGCAGCCTGATGGGTCATTGTGGGGAACCTCCCTCTTGGGTGTCCTGGCAGACAACACAAGAGATCAGCATGGTATGAGGAGAAGAGGATTCTAGAAATGTAGAATTCAGCTCAGGAATTTAGCCTGCTGTATGCCCCGAGGCAAATACTCCGTCCCCCTTGACCTCATATTCCTCCCCTGTGAAAAGAGAGGGGTCAGACTAGACGTTTGTACCTTGCCACCCAATAAAAGACCCCTTTTACCTTTCTCAGTTGCTGAGATGCCAGAGAGGGGCTCCCTCTTTTCAAGCTCCCCTGCTTCAGCTGGGGCCAAAGCCTGTGGGCTGTGAGAACACTGCTGGGTGGAGACCTCCTCCACCAGGGTTCCGCATCCTGTGTCCATGATCAGGATGCTCAGAGGTGGCCTGTCTTCTGACAGCTGAGTCTCCCACCAGCACAGTTAATTTTCTGCTGTTCCTGAGAAGTGACAGCAACTTGAAGCATAAAGCAATTAGGATGAAAAAGAGGCCCAGCTGCTTGGGGCCAAAGGAAAATAAACAGACAGGCCCTGTGTGTACTCCACTGCCAAGAGGAGCCATTCTTCATGGGATGATTAGCATTTCCAATCCCAGCTTCTTCCCCTCCCTTGAAAGAAGAAAAGTGACCCATGAGCTGCTGCTATTTTCAGATCCTCTCTTCCCAGAATGTCCTGAGGACTTGATAGCTTGTTTCCTTATGGAAGTCTTCCCTGGCCACCTGCCCAGCAGCCCTGCCAGAAATGGTACCCCTCCCCTCTGAAATCTGATTCTTGTTCTGTACCTCTCCTGTGGGTTTTCCCTTGATTGATCAATTGACTCATTCATTCTCTCTTTCAACAGACATAAATTGGACACCATTCATCCATTTGACAAGTTTAAGCCCTTACTATGTTCTAGTCACTGTTTTAGATCCTGGTGTTTCAGTAGTGAATGAAACAGATGAAATCTCTGCCCTTGGGCCAGGGATGTGCTTTGGTGGCAGAGCACTTGCCTAGCATGTGAGAGACCCCTAGGTTTGATCCCTTGTGCTTTAAAAAAAAAAAATTCTACCATCATGGAGCTCAAACTTTAGTAGGAGGAACAAGTGAAAATATAGCATGGAAAAGGATGATAAATGTTCTGGAGAAAAACAATCAGGAAAAGGAAGAGGGGATGCAGAGAAAGGGGAGGTAGATTTTAAGTAGGGAGGTCAAAGAGGCCTAAGAATCAAAGTGACGTCTGAGCAAAGACCTTGCGGGAGGTGGGGGTGTGAGCCAGATGTCTAAGTGAGGGAGGTGTATGCCAGGTAGAAGGACATTGCTCAAAGACCCAGAGCTGGGAGCGTGCCTGGTGTGTTTCAAGAATAGCAGGGAGGCTGGGAGAACGTGGTAAGAGATGAAGTTGGGAAGGAACGGGGTGGAGAGACTCTGAAGAACTTTGGCTTTCACTCTAGTGGATGGGGAGCCCCCCACAAGGGTTCTGTCTGGAGGAGCAACAGGTCTGACTAGCATCTGGTTAGGAGGCTCTGGCTGCCATGGGAACAGGCTGAGGGAGGAAATCATAGAAGCAGGCCAGGGGCGTGGGGCAGTGTGGGAAGGCCTAACTTCTGCCTAACCTCTGTCAGGCAGCTACATAAACAAGGCAGGGTAATCTCTAGGGAGAGGAAAGCTTGGGGTGCAGGGTATCTAGAGTCAGGGTCAAGAGAAAAGCTTGTGGAAGACTGGAGAGAGTGCCAGAAGACATTTTGCAGGGTGGCCACAAAGGGTCAGAAAAACGTCCCCTGTTGCTTTAAGCTCTGTGTGTGTGTGTGTGTGTGTGTGTGTGCGCGCGCGCGCGCCTGCATGCGTGTGTCTTTGTCAGGACAAATTTTTCAGTTGCCTCTGAGCTAGACAGAGAGATTTAAAAACCAAAGCCTCTGGGCTCAGTAATTCCTAAAACCTCTGTAATTTGCCTACCTGTCCCTAGTTTGTGCCCCAGAATACGTTCTTCAGTGACAAGTCTAGATGTCAGGGTATGAGAGGCTGAGAATCCCTTGTCCTGGGTTCAGGTTTCTGCTCTTCAACTTAACTGGCTGTGTGACTTTGGGTGACTCAAGCTGGCTTTCTGCTGGTTTCCCCACCTACAAAACAGCTGTGGTAACTATCCCTGCCAAGGGCAATGGAGACAGACACTGGCTATAGGGGGAACTACAGAGCCTTAACTCTGAGGACCCCTGAGCCAGAGAAGGTGGGCTGCTTCTGAAAACTTCTCCTACCCTTCCTGAGAGGGAGGGAGTCTCTGTGAAAGTGTAACTCCCACCCCACCCCATGGCTAGTCGTGGAAACCCTCTTGAAGTGGGCCGTTAGTTTCCTGGCTAGGTCCTAAGGCAAGAGAACTGAGGAGAAAGGGCTGGATCCAAGGGAACTGATGAACCAAAAAAGAAGTAAGGACAGACAGAAAAGGATGAAAGGAAGGAGATGTTAAAGAGATGGAAGCAGGTCCATCTCAGAACGTCAGCTAAGCAGGGATGCAGCACAGAAAACAAACATGTAGCCCTGGTTCAAAGTCAGGCTCTGCCACTTACCAGCTGGGCCTTTTCCAATCATGTGACCTTTGGGTTGGTGGGTGGTTCCTTGAGAGGAGGAGCAGGAGTACTGTGGAGCTGTCTAGCCTTGAAATTCTTAAATATTCAAGTAAGTGAAGTACGGGAAGGCTCTGTATGAATAACTGTGCTATTATTATCATGCAGAAAAGAGCTCAGGAAGATTCCTCAGAGTGAAGGAACAACCAAATTCAGGGAGTTCGCCGAGCAGCCGGAAGTGCAGCACACAGAGTTCTATAAGTGAAAAAGCCTGAGAGCTGATTAACAAGCACCTCCATGTCACAAATCTCACGTGTTCAGCACTGGCAGAAGGCAGGAGCAGGGGGAAGAGTGCTCCGCACTGTTAAGAAAAATTATCGTAACTTGGAAAAAATGCAAAAGGAGGACTGGGGTCCTTCAGCGTCACTCTGGGACAATGCTGAACAGTGAAGTGCTATTTAATTACTAAGGGGCATGTACCTTTGTTTAATAACTCACCGTGGATTACAGCTCAGATCATGTGAGGCCCTGTACTAACTCATGGATGCCTGCACAAGTATGTGCGTGCATGTATGTGAAGATGCAAAATATTTTTTTTTTCCAGGAAAGAACCACAAAAATGATGGTTTTATTGCCCAGAAGACATTGTCCAGCAGAATCTCTAACTTAGCAAACTTATTTCAGCATGTTTTTGCCAACTAGTTATACAAATTCCTGTCTCTCAAATGTTCTTTTCAACCAGCTTTGCATTCTTTTGGTCCCCTTATTAGCAAATGAAGAAATTATTGACATGATTTTTAAAACATTCTCTGACAGAACCACAAGTGAGGAACTAACTCTGCTGTGCTGTGTGGCTTTGGGCCAATTACTCAGCTTCTGAACTTGCCAATCTCATCTGCCTTATAGAGGGTACCAATGTCCAGCATTGTGGTGGTATGAATGGGGAGATGGATGTGAAAAGACTTTGCACAGCATTCACAGGATACAAAAGTCAGGGTTTATTGTTAAGACTTATCAGACTAGGCTGTTCCAGGGTTGGAAGGTCCGAGGCTTCTGAGGGTAGCATTCTCCAGGCTTGGGATATAGGTCAGGGGAAGAAGCTGCGAGGCTATCTGACACTAGGCTCCATGCCAATGCTGTATTCTTCACTTCTGATGAGGCCAAAAATTCCCATGGGTCTCAGGTCCGGACAACAGAGACCACTCAGGACCACTCAGAGAAGTCTGCCCAAGTCCACAGATGGGCTGAAGGGCTGGGCAAGCATCTGCCCAGAAGCCAGAACTGGGTATTCTAAAGGAGGACAAGTCCTCATCTAGTACTACCAGCCAACAGCCCTAACCAGTGGACCCTACAGCCTGGGTTCTTGCAAGCCCTCATCATTTTATTCTGCAAGTGAGGAAGTGCCCCAGCTCAGTGATAAGCACAGGATCTCTGCCCTTACTATATCTGTGCATGTGTGTGGCTACACACATGCACGCACACACACACAATGGTGTCAGGGGTCCGTTGAGCAATGCAGGCAGCCAACATCAGGAAAATGAGGAGCTGGATCAGCCAATCCTGCAGAAAGGAGATGGGTACAGAGCTGACAGAGGAAAATTGGGAGGACAGGAGGGGGAAAGGAAGAGAAAAGGGAAGAGAGGAAAAGAGGAGAAAGACATTCTAGGCCCAGGGAATGGCAGGAGCAGAGGCTAGGAGGAGAGAGTTGGAACCTGCAGAATATAGTGGAAGACATACAACCAAAGAGATAAGGCAGGATTGGGCGCATACCTTGAGTGAAGTCATGGGGGTTAACAGTCCACTGTCCCTGTGGTGATGGTAAAAAAGGGGATTAGCAAGGGGCTTACACCTGTGTGCCCCCTCCCCCAATGTTCCATCTCCCCAAAGGGAAAGTAGGAAACCCTTTCTCTCTTCCACAGCTCTCACTCCAGGCTAGGCTGTTTTGTCTGCTACAAGTTGGCTCAGTCTCACCCCATCCCTAAAATATCTCCATCGTCAACTGGTTGCCTTAAAGGCTGGGTTCTCAGAGATTTACCATATACTCCGGTTTTTCCCCAGCTCTCTTCCTGAGCTCTCAGTATCTATGAACCAAACCTCTCTTTTCAAACAGTATCTTATCTGTCTCCTCCTTGCAACTTGTATAATCTCCACCTTCCTAAATATATCTCTTCCCTTCCTTATTTTTCCTTTACCCTGCTGATTCCTTCAGTAATTCTTTTGTTATATTATGATAACAAAGTAATTCTTTATGTTATATTATATATAAAGAATATATATATTCTTTTGTTATATTAAAAACATGTTGCCAGGCACAGTGGCACACACCTGTAATCCCAATGGCTCAGCAAGCTGAGGAAGGAAGATTGCAAGTTCAAAGCCAGCCTCAGCAAGGTAGGGAGGCCCTAAGCAACTCAGGAAGACCGTCTCTAAATAAAATACAAAAAAGGAATGGGGATGTGGCTCAGTGGTTAAGTACCCCTGAGTTCAATCCCTGGTACCAAAACAAAAAACAAAAACAATAAAAAAAGAAAAAAAAAAAACATGTTGCTTTGTGGATGGAGACAAGTATGTGTAAACTTTGTTGTAACTGGATTGAGTTTTTTTGGGCTAGACTCAAAGCTTTGTGGACCCCTGCTTAGCAACTACAGCTCTCATTAGGCCTAGCACTGAGTTGGGAAAATGATAGGCACCTAATTTGTGCCTACTGATTGTTAGTTTGGCTAACAACACTTAACCCGCTCCTAGCCATGCTCAATTGCTGGCCAAGTCCATTGTCAGGCTGGAGGACTGGGCAAGCAATAAGCCTGGATTATTCAAATCCTAACCTTCCTACCCCTTTCACTGACATCATGACCCACCATCTCTCAGCAGAGTCCAAGTGATTTGAGGGCTCAGACCCCCGTGTCACTGTTGCTCCCTGAGCTTCTTGGGCATGTTCACACCACCAGAAGGCTCGAGAACAGAGTCTCTCGATAGGGAACAAGAAATTCCCAGGAGCTTCTCAAATCAGTCTCGCACACTCAGCCTCTGCTCAGGGGAGACTCAGGGTGTCCTTTCCTATCGCCAGCTCAGGGCTCACAGTTCTGGCAACGCCGTGGCCACAGGCCCCGGAGCGCCAGGGGGCAGCCTCAGGAGAAAGGTCTGCAAAGAGCCGGGCCGGGGAAAGCCTATCTTTTCGCTGAGCAACCGCCAGGTGCCACCCTCGATGGCGTACAACAGCGTGACCACGCGGTTGACAGTATAGACGGTGTCGCCGCGCACTACCGCAGTGAAAAGTGCTCCCTTGCTGTTGACAAACTGGCCAGGTAGCTCCGTCCACTGGCCCGTGGTCAAGTTGAGGCAGTCGATGGCGCAGTGCAGGAAGTCGTCGGAAGGTCCATTGCGCACCACGTAGAGACTGTCACGATGGGCCACCATGAAGTGGCCGTAGCTCTGCGGATGCCGCAACTCGGCCACTGGCAGCCACGCGTCAGTCCGCGCCGCATACTCCACAACTGCGGTGATGTCTGCCGGCCGCCACAGGCACACGAAGAGGCGGCCACGCGCTTGGGCGCAGGGCACCCCTGTGGCCGGCTGTGGCAGGTCAGCCATGAAGCTCCAGCAGCCAGTGGCCGGGTCGTAGCATTCCACCGAGCTTATGGTCATCCTCTGGAACTCGCCTCCGATGGCGTAGAGGCGGCCGTCGAAGCCCACCAGTGCCGTGTCATAGCGTGGCTGGTGTGGGCTGGGGAACTCGCGCCACGTGCCTCCGTCGGGGTCGTAGCAGAAGCCCAGCTCCACCACCTCCTTGCTGGGGCCACGCACGCCACCCACAATGTAGAGTTTGTTGCCCAGCGTGGCCACTCCTGCCAGCATTGTGCTGGCTTCCAGGGGCAGCGCGGCCAGCGTGCGCCACACGTCCTCCTCCTCGTCCAGGTAGCACATTGTGCGTGACTCATCTTCCAGGAAGCCAGGTGCAGGCGTGTGAGTGCTCAAGGCCACATAGCTGCTGGGCCGCAGGGTCGCCACGTAGGCGCGGGCCTCGGGCAGCACCAAATCGGCCGCCAGCTCGCGCTCGCCATCGCGAATGAAGAGCGCAGCGCTGTGGAACAAGTCTCTCAGGCCAAAGGCGGCGGCGGCGTCGCACAGCAACGCACAGTTGTCCGACGTGAGGCTGTGCTCCAGAAAGCGCGCCAGCTCCGGCGCCTGCAGGAAGGCGGCGCACTCCACCGCCTGCAGCAGCTCATCGTCGGCCGCCAGTGCCGGCCGCTGGCCTCGCAGCACCTCCAGCGTGGTGCGGAAGCCACCCGCGCTCAGCGCGCCCAGGCGCACCTCTGCAGCGCGAGCCTCCCGCATGCCGGAGCGGAAGAGGCCGCGGAAGAAGCCACAGTGCTCCACCAGCAGTGCCTGGTCAGCTTGGAAGAGCTGGCCTCCCACCCATACCTGAACTGGGACCTCAGGGCCCCGCGGCATGGTGAGCCAGAGGGGCAGAGGTTGCCGCTGGGGACCTGGATTCGCCGAACCACCAACTCTGGGGCTACCCCGTACTGGGAAAAAACGTCCCCCAGGGATATAAATACTTCCCTGGCTAAAGATAGTAGGCACATGTGATGTGGTGGCCCGCAGGCTGGATGGCCCCGGGCCCAGAGGGCATCAGGAGAACTGTGTGGTCACCTCCATAAGAGAAACCGTGATAAAAGTGACTATATACTGAACATCTACAGCATGCTGGACATTGCGAGGCCACTTGTAAAGATACCCCGTTTAACTCGCACCGTATCAGCTGTGTCACCTTGGTACAAAGCAAGTACCTTAACTCCTTGCTTTTCAGTTTCCTCATCTTCAGAATGGGGCTAATTAAGCGCCAGTGAGGGTACACGCCTGTAGACCCAGCTACTTGGGAGGCTGAGGCAGGAGGATGGCAATTTAGCAAAGCCCTGTAGCCAAATGAAAGATTTTTTTAAAAAGGGCCCAGTAACAGAATGCCCCTGGATTCAATCCCCAGTACCACCCCCCCGCCCCCGCAAAACACACACACACACACACACAAAAAAAAAACAGTGTAGGGGAGGCAATAATAATAATAACACCTATTTCATTGTGTAGAACAATATCTATAAAGCATTCTGAAGGAGGCTCACAGAGTTTAGGTGAGTTGTCCAAGGTCATTTAGCTAGGAAGAACCAGAACAGGGTAAATATCCAACCCACCCCATCAGCTCAGAGGGGGTGGGACAGGCAAGTTGGAGGGAGAGGCAGAAGTTGAGCAAATTGAATGGTCCAGGATTCTAATGTGTCCTGAGCTTCTGGCCCTGTATTTGGAGCTCAATCTGTTTTTTTTTTTTTTTAATGTGTGTGTGTGTGTGTGTGTGTAAGCTGCAGATTGACACAATACCTTTATTTTATTTATATGTGGTACTGAGGATCGAACTCAGTGCCTGAAACGTGCTAGACAAGCACTCCACCCCTGAGTTACAACCCCAGCACCCCCCAGTCTGTTTTTGAACCTCAGCTTCCTTTTGTGTAAAATGGGAAGAATAGCAACTCTTTTTTGCAGGTGTACATCCAGTCATCCCCTACCTATGGAACTTATTTCTGACTTGGGATGGGAATAGAAGTAGATGTCTGTTCTCTACTTGCCTAACCCTTTCATTGCTGTGTGACTTGGACCTTGAGAGAAAGAAAGTGGGGGTACTGCAGACATCTTATGCCTATGGATGGAAAGAGTGGCTTCTTGGAATAATAATAGCTAACATTTAAATTGCATTTTTTGTCAGGCACTGCAATAGCATTTATATTAACTTCTACAATCCTTGCAACAATTCTGAGTGGATACTATTTCTCCCATTTAATAGATATTATCTGCTCACTGCTTATAGCAACACTATGAACTGGATAGTATTATTAATGGCTCCATTTCATTGATGAGGAGACTGAGTCACCAAGAGGTTTAATCACATGGCCAAATCTAGACAGACCTAGGACTGGAATGCAGTCCTTTTAATGTTAGACTGGGACCCTAACCATTGGTGCTGTGTTACAAATGCTGGGCTCTCAAGGTTCACCATTTTCATTTATAGTGGAGGACCTGGGTCACCGGGACAGGAAGTTACCCAAGGTTTGCAACTTGGAGCAGAGAGCCCCAGACCTCTTGCTGCCCAGTCTATGACACTTTTCCCAATGCACAGGACCCTCCTAGGTGATTAGCTGAGACTCTGGGGCCTAAAAAGTAAATTATCTTCTCCTATCATCTTCTTCTGTAGGTGAGCAAATGGTATCTGCCTTTTGGGGGATGTTCAGCTCGCCCACCTTCTCCTCAGGCCTCCTTTGGGAGGATGAGTAGCTTACAGTGACCATGCAGGAACTGGGAGGAGGGCAGGGGAGCTTTCCTCCGTTTAGGATACACTTATGCACAGACCCTCAGGATGAATCTTCAGACCCAAAGCAAATGTGCCTCCCCTGTTAGGGAACTAGTTTGACCCTGTCAGACTGGGACTGGGATATGGGGACCACTTGTGTGAGCCTGGGAAGCCAGAGGCCTGGAGGAGGCAGCCAGAAATATCTCAGACACTCTGCCCTAGGGACCAGACAGGAAGAAGAGGAGGAATGGGGTGGGGGTGGAGGACAGGAGTCTTCATGAATACTATCCCAGGCCCTCTGCCAGCTTCTCTCCTTCCCTGAGACCAGACTTTGGCTGAAAGGGCCTGCAAGTTCCAGGTAGCAGACATGACAATCCCTTCTTGGGGACAAGTGGGCTCTGCAGTGCTAGGTTCTTACTAGTGGCCTTAGTGGGAAGGGAGAAGGTATCTAACTGTTACCATCGCACGGAACAGGAAGGGAGGCTTAGAGATGGGAGGGGGTTTTCTTGGTTATGAAGGAGGATGTGGGACTGGACTGAACCCTGTCCACTGACCCTAGGGCCTGCTCACCAATTCAGCCCGGCTGCCACTCTTCACTGACACCGTGAGGCTCGAGGGGCAGGGCTGGGGAGGGCTGACCACCCAGGGGGTCAGGGCTGCTGCACATTCCTAGGGCCCCAATTCCCTCCCAGCTGGCCTGTTCCAGACACCTAGGAACCAGGCGCCACAAAGATGGAAGCATCGCCAGCCCTCCTGAGAGCAGGAGGCAGCAGAAGCACAGACCCCTGGTTGAAGTTTGCTCTCTGCTTGATTTTCCCCCAGTCCAGCCTCCTTGAGTGGGTTGGGGCTCATGCACACACCCAGTGTCCAAGTTCAGCAGCCAGACAGTGGGGAGGGGTGACCCAAACTAGGGGTTATGGTTCTGAGGCTGGGCTGTGGATCAGCAGTTTGGGCCCACCCCCGAGGCCCTATCGGGTGCTGCCTACAGCTGAGGAGAGTTTCCACCTCCCAGACTCGGAACATCCCTCTGGGATTTAGAGAGGACAAGGAACCATCCTGGCTGTGGGCAGCCCACAGAGTTCCCAGGCTCTGCCCGACCCCACACTAACCTCCTCTCCACTGTGCACCCCCGCACTGTGCAAGGCTGGGGGTAGGGACAAGGAAAGGAGTCTGCAGCAGACTTTGAGCCTTTCTAGAACACAGACTCGGCCTTGTTCATCTCTGTTCACATGATTGGCACACAGTAGGGGTCTGTTAAGTGGAATCCCAGGCCCTAACCTAAGACAGTCCCCACCCAGTCTGTTTGGGAAGTCACAGCCCCTGTTCCAGGGGGACCCTCAGTCTGATGGGGGAGACATAGCTCTTGCCCTGGGAGACAGCCCCCACCCCACCTCCAGGCTGATGGAGAAGTTTCTTCATACAGGGAAGCCAGTAGCTTGCATTGCCTGAACTGGGAGTCAGGATTCTGGCCTGTGCTTTGATGCTGTACTGCACTGACTTGCAAGAGCTACCCATCCCCTCCAGGCAAGTTCTTCATCTTAGACGGAGTTTGGATCTGATTTCAAAGGTTCTGTTCAAAACAACCCAATCAACAAATGGGCCAAGGACCTGAACAGACACTTCTCAGAGGAGGACATACAGTCAATCAACAAGTACATGAAAAAATGCTCACCATCTCTAGCAGTCAGAGAAATGCAAATCAAAACCACCCTAAGATACCATCTCACTCCAGTAAGATTGGCAGCCATTATGAAGTCAAACAACAACAAGTGCTGGCGAGGATGTGGGGAAAAGGGTACACTTGTACATTGCTGGTGGGACTGCAAATTGGTGCAGCCAATTTGGAAAGCAGTATGGAGATTTCTTGGAAAGCTGGGAATGGAGCCACCATTTGACCCAGCTATTCCCCTTCTCGGTCTATTCCCTAAAGACCTAAAAAGAGCATGCTACAGGGACACTGCTACATCGATGTTCATAGCAGCACAATTCACAATAGCAAGACTGTGGAACCAACCTCGATGCCCTTCAATAGACGAATGGATAAAAAAAATGTGGCATTTATACACAGTGGAGTATTACTCTGCATTAAAAAATGACAAAATCATAGAATTTGCAGGGAAATGGATGGCATTAGTGCAGATTATGCTAAGTGAAGCTAGCCAATCCCTAAAAAACAAATGCCAAATGTCTTCTTTGATATAAGGAGAGTAACTAAGAACAGAGTAGGGACGAAGCGCATGAGAAGAAGATTAACATTAAACAGGGATGAGAGGTGGGAGGGAAAGGGAGAGAGAAGGGAAATTGCATGGAAATGGAAGGAGACCCTCAGGGTTATACAGTAGAGGGGGTAGAGAGAGAAGAGGGGAGGGGAGGGGAGAGGAGGGGAGGGGGGATAGTAGAGGATAGGAAAGGCAGCAGAACACAACAGACACTAGTATGGCAATATGTAAATCAATGGATGTGTAACTGATGTAATTCTGCAATCTGTATATGGGGTAAAAATGGGAGTTCATAACCCACTTGAATCAAAGTGTGAAATATGATATATCAAGAAATTTGTAATGTTTTGAACAACCAACAATAAAAAATTTAAAAAAAAAAGGTTCTGTTCAGCTTGGACATCTGAGTTTGACCTCAAACATGTTGTTTCTCCAGGAAGAGTAGTGACATCACAGAGGGCTTCCAAAAGCTTAGCTTTAGGTGGAATGGTTCCTGGGGGTTAGTGGCCTGAAGCCATCTAGGACGTGGCATCAAGAAACCTTCACGTGGTTTCTTCATGCCTACACCTCTACATGCCCCACTTGTTCACTCCAGGGACATCTATTGAGTATCTGCTTCGTGCCCACTACTGGGAACTGTGCATAGCTTCAGTATATTGGGTGCCTGAGGGTCATCTATGAGACCCATGGTAGGGGTGGGGTCAGGAGAGTTGGGATACTTGTCCAACAGAATAACCTCTCGTGATTTTTTTTTTTTGTGTGTGTGTGTACCAGGAATTTAGCCCAGGGGCACTTAACCACTGGGCCACATACCCAGCCCTTTCAAAAAATTTATTTAGAGGGGCTGGGGTTGTGGCTCAGTGGTCGCGTGCTCACCTAGCATGCATGAGGCATTGGGTTCAATTCTTAGCACCACATAAAAATAAACACAATAAAGTCCATCAATAACTTAAAAAATATTAATTTAAAAAAAATTTTATTTAGAGACAGGATCTCACTGAGCTGCTTAGAGTCTCCCTAAGTTGCTGAAGCTGGCTTTGAATTTTCGATCCTCGTGCCTCAGCCTCCTGAGCCACTGGGATTACAGGCCTGAGCCACAGCACCTGGCATAACCACTCTCTTGAGCTGAAGTGTCCACGTTTCTACTAACTACACTGCCCACTGACTTCTTGGCAGGTGAACCAGGAGTGTGTGCTGTTCAGGAAGGTAGAGAAGAGGCAACTATCAGTTGCTTCTTTGGGCCATTGGCGAAGCTCTGGGTGGGGTGTTTCATATTACCTCACCTAACCCTTAATACCAGTATTTTAAAGCTGAGAAACTGAGGCATGGAAAAGCAAAGCAGCTTATTCTAGGGCCTGATGGTAATTGGACTTATTCCTGAGATCTTTCCAGTCCACAGTGGGTACTCTGGGTGCTGGACAAGCAGCCTACAGAAGAGGAGGCTGAGAGTAGAGAAAGGATCCGGGCACTCTACTCCCAAGCCTCAGACTTTGAGCCCTCAGCTGTGACAGCTGACAGCCTGAGTAACTGACTAGCAACCAGCTCAATCTCTAAACTAAAATGGAATTAAGAATCATCTCAGCCCATTGTGAAAGTCAGGCTGGAATCTCCTCTACAAAATCTCCTTGAAGTGTTCATCCCCTTGGTTGTTCTCAAGGTCAGGGGGTTCACTTCATCCAAGGACAGTCCCACATGGTTAGAATTCACCCTCATACTGAGCTAGAATCTGCCTCCTTGCAACTCCCATCTCCTGGTTGGTCTGAATTTTATTTATTTATTTATTTATTTAATATTTATTTTTTAGTTCTCGGCGGACACAACATCTTTGTTTGTATGTGGTGCTGAGGATCGAACCCGGGCCGCACGCATGCCAGGCGAGCGCGCTACCGCTTGAGCCACATCCCCAGCCCCTGGTCTGAATTTTAAAGAGGAAGAAACTGAGAACAGAAAGACATTAAATCATTCCTGCCCCAGTCCCAGCTGGGGAGTAGCAGAGTTCGTTTGCAGGGCCTGTGTGGATCCACAGTTTACTTTCTCCCCAGCAGCCCTCCAGGAAGATTGGTTTTCTCGCCACAGACTCCTTCTGGATCCAGTCTCTTCACAGGACTGTGGCCAGCCCAGGGATGAGGCTGGAACTTGGCTCCCACATTCTCAACTCCTACAACTAAAAGGAAAACCCTTGGTCATTAGCTGTGCTAGCATTTCTGGCCTCAGGGTGTAATCTAAACAAATTCCTCCCTGTACCTTAGAGTCGTAATAACACAGCTGTTTTATTGTGGTCTCCCCCAAACACAGGCTGAGCCAATATTCATGTCCTATACAGGAAAACTGTTTTCCTTCTTGGTTGGAGAGAAGTCATTCCCATCCTGCTCTGACCCAGGACCCTCTGCTGCTGACCTGGGTTTCTATGGTTTCTTTTGTGGATGGGTGGGTAGATTGGCTAACCATCTGGGGGAAGGAGAAGGGAACTGGTTGTAGTTAGGTTCCCATACCCTTCCCAACTCTACCCTGGAGTGTATTCCAAAAGACAATCTCCACAGCCTTCTAGAACATACTCAGATCTGGAGCCCAGGTCCAACTCTATCAGTCTTTATTAGATGAGTGACATCATAGAATTTTAGATTTCTTTTCCCTTCCTCTAGTATTCATAGCTGGGAACACTGAAGCTCAAAAAAAGTAAAGTGATGGTGTAGCCTGTAATCCCAGCAGTTGGGAGGCTGAGGCAGGAGGATCCTGAGTTCAAAGCCAGCCTCAGCAACTTAGAGAGTCCCTAAGCAACTAAGCAAGACCCTGTCTCAAAATAAAAAAGGGGCTGGGGATGTGGCTTCATGGTTAAGCACCCCTGGGTTCAATCTCCCCCTACCAAAAAAAAAAAAAAGACTTGTCCAAGGTCATGGGAAGGAGCTGGCCCTAGATCCTGTCTATATTCTTGGTATGGGCCATTTTCTCCAGCAAGATCAGGTTTACCCTGAGATCCAAGGGAAATGACCAGGTGACTCCTGCCAAGCTCACCAATTTCAGAACTGTAGGCAAGAGGGGTGCCAGGTTTTAGAACAAATGCCCCATTTACACCACAGACCACAAACACATGCAACTCATTAGGTCCCATAAGGAAGAAACAGTAAGGCTGGATGAATCCAGTTTCTTGAAGTTGAAAACATAGTGGTCATGAAGTCTTACTGAGGGACTCTCTCCCCCTGAGTTCTGCAGTGATGCCACTTAGAACCCCGACACAGAAGAGCAGGTTGCAGAAGTAGAGCGCCAAGGCTGAGCCCACTAACCTAAAGAAACGGCAAGACCGGGAGGCTTCTTGGAGGCGGCGGCGGGGATACCCCGGTGGAACAAAGGAAAGGGTGGATTTCCTAGCTGGTGCAAAGAAGTGGAGGTTTGGGAAAGTCTTTCTCTCTATCCCTCTGCCCGAGAATCTCTCTCTCCGATCGATCCTCCGCGGCGGGGCCTGGGGCCTCCCGGGTCCTCAAGGCGGAGCCGGTCGGTGGGGGCGCGGGCGGCCGGGCGCGCGCGGAGAGGGCGAGCGCGCCCCGCGGGGGGCTCCCGCAGCCCTTAAAAGGAGTTCGTCGCAGTTCGGCGGCCCCGCCCGCCGGCTCTAGGGCCCCTCCTCCGGCCGGGTCTCGCCGGGCCGCGGGAACTCTGCCGCCGGCGCTCGGCTCGGGTCCCGCGCGCGGTACCGACGCGTCCGCCCCAGGGTGCCAGGACTGCGGCTCCCGGGGGCCCCGACGGGCGGGAGCGCTCTTCGGGACCCGTCGGCCCAAGACACGTGTCGCACTCACCAGTGTCGCCATGTCCTCGGTGTTTGGAAAGCCCCGTGCGGGCAGCGGGCTGCAGATCGCGCCCCTCGAGGTCAACCTGGCCATCCTGGGGCACCGCGGGGCGGGCAAGTCCGGTGAGTGGCGCGGGATTGGGGAGCGGAGGGACGGGGAACGTGCGGTGGGAACGGGGCGCTGTGGACTTGTGGGCTTCTTTTCCCAGGAGGGTTGCGTGAGACCTTGTGCTTTCCTTCATCAGGGAATATTAAGGCCACAGTTAAAAGTTCAAAGAGGGCCCCTTGGGCTGGAGGCCAGCATCCAACAGGTCCCTTTGCTGACACTCATCAAGATATCTCTGGATATCAGGATTTCCCCACTCCACACCCCAGTTCCTGGGGATTCCTGGACAAACTGCATATTCTTATCAAACCAGACCCCTCTATTAACTTTCTGGAAATACATTGGACTGTGGTCCTCTGTGCCTGGGACTTGTTGATGAACCAAGGTCTTGGGCTTCTACTAAGATAATTTCTGTCACCACTGAACTCTGCCTTCACCACTCTGGCATTTGTCGCCATAGGCAGAGAAACCTCAGAAAAAGGGTTTGCCCCTCTGCCTGCCATTTTAAGTCCCAGGCAGCTGAAAGTGGAGGGCAGAGGAGGGCTTCTCCACTGGCCGTTTGTCCAGTTAGAGCCATTAGTGAACGGCCAACAAGAGCTTAGTAAGCTGTAGGCTCCCCACTCTCCAGGGTGTTCTTTGAGACTCACTGAGGGTGTTACTTTCTGATTTTGAAGCCAGCCCCTCTGACTTAAAGAGGGGACTCGGAATCTGGTCACGCAACCAGAAAGATTTGCCTTTGCCCCTTTGAACATTATTCTGGAACTCTGTCACTGGTACAGTTTAGCCAGAACTACATGAATGAAGGAATTTACATTTTAAAATATGTATCCCCTGGGTATTAGTTTCCAAATGGACACTGGTAGGAATCCTAGGAAAGAATTTTAAGGATTTTCTCAACAATATCACATTACTTTTTAAGAGCCCAGTGTAATAAATAGTTGGCCAACCCCTGCCTTTATGTGGCTAAACTCTGAGCAAAATCAGAAGCCTCTTGATGCACCCCACCTGGGAGAACTTCGTGCTAGAGCTTTACATTCTGCGGAGATACCCATGAGGGGTGTGGAGGCCAAAGAGAGAGCCAGGATCTGAGATGTGGAGGATGGGCACTAGAGTGTTAGCTCAGGACAGGGATCTTGCCAGGCCCTGGGGACTTCATACCCTCCCAGGAATGGCTCACTGCTCAACTCTGCTCTTACTGTCTCTTTGGCTTGCAGCCAAAGCTGAAATAAATGCCCCAGCTTCAGAATCTGTGTGACTTGTCCAGGGTGGGGAACATGTCCCTTCTTCTGGGGTCTCACCAGGCTGACCCTACAGTAGCTGATTGCAAGGGTCCTGATCCCTGAGTTAGGGTCTACACAAAAATTCCTAAGCCTTGCCTCTCATTGTTTTTCTTGCCATTAAAACAAAACAAAACTCAGGGTGCACCTAGTGGAACTTGGCACCCCCTATTTCTATGTTTTTCTGAGCTTCTCAAACCAACTCCTCAGCTCTCCAGTGTGGTTCCCCACAAAAACTTAGCTTGGTGTCAGCCAGGGGTCACAGAAGTTTAGATAAGGCCTCCTTAAGAAGGGCAGCTTCCAGGGACCCACAGCCAGGCACTGCAGGCGAGACTGAGGCCACCTTTTTCTGCTTCTTGCAGCCCTGACCGTGAAGTTTCTGACCAAGAGGTTTATCAGTGAATATGACCCCAACTTGGGTAAGAAACCACTCTTTCCTAGACCTCTGGCTGCTTGTGCCCCACCTGGAGCACTCCCCTGGGACCTACCCCGTGGGTGGGCCCTGACGGGTACTGCATACCTGGGGGCAGAAGGGAGGAGTCACCAGGATCACCCACCCCATGGAGGGAAATGTTTTAAGTGTAAGACATACCCCTTCCACAGCCCACCCTAGACAACTTGGGGGTTGACCCAATTCAGAGAATTGTGAGAAACTGACTTGCCCAAAATTTTGAGGTATGATGAAAGCTGAAAAAAAAAAAAAAACAGACATAGGAAGATATCCACATACAAAAAGATATTGTTCTTTAAGATGATCACTCGGTGTTCTTTTCCAGAAAAGCTGAACTACATGAAAAATTCTCTAGTGATGCTGGCTTCTGAACCAATTTTTTTGAACCACATGAGTAAACCAGCCTTGCTTTTTTAGCTGTATCATAGCATACTGAAAAAGAGGATGTATTGATGCCCATCAGAGCTGGGTTTGAATCCTGGCTCTGCCACTTATTAGCTGTGCAATTTTGAGGAAGTCACTTAACCTTTCTGGGCTCCTGTTTCCCATCTAAAATGGGCATCAAATACCTATCTCAGAGAATTACTATGAGGATTAAAGAAATAACGCATGTAAAAGATCTGGCCTAGAACTTGAGCCGAAGTAGATTCTCAATGTATGTCCGCTCTTCCTTCTTCCTCAATGGCTTCCCATGCATGGCATCTGAGATTCCCTCAAATGAATCATACCAGTGTTTCTGAAAATTATTTTTAGCAGTAGGACCTTTCTCTAAAATAATCTCTTACATGGAACCCTAATACCCAAGACAAATAAAAGCAGAATTTTGTTAGTATCAATGTGATTTTTTTTAAAGAGAGAGAGAGAGAGAGAGAGAATTTTTTTAAATATTTATTTTTTAGTTATTGGCGGACACAACATCTTTGTTTGTATGTGGTGCTGAGGATCGAACCCAGGCCGCACGCATGCCAGGCAAACGCGCTACTGCTTGAGCCACATCCCCAGCCCAGTATCAATGTAATTTAAAGCTCACATTTATAACATTGTTATTATGAATGTCCACTGACACAGTGGGGTGTCTGAATGACCTTAGCATTTTGAAAATGGGTGTTGGATTATTTCCCCATTCACAAAGATTGAATAAAGCATTGGTGGGACTCCCAAGGGCTCTCAGAGGAAACCCAGGGCTCTGTGACACAGGTTGAAAACGCCTACAATGCAGCACTGCCCACAGCCTGCCCTGATGGCTGGCTGGAGGAAAGAGCTCCTGAATCCATTGGTGCCCATCAGCCCCTCAATTCAGCAGAACTAGGGTACAGAGGAGACCCAGTGCCAGAGCAGGGGGAGTCCTCAGAGCCACTTAGTCATCAGGTTTAATTTTTTTTTTCTTTTTTTAAATTGTTTTAGTTAGTTACACATGACAATACAATGATCTTGACATATCATACATTTGAATCAGTTTTTTTTTCTTAAAGAAAAGAATCCCTTCTTCCAAAGAGATCTTAGAATGGTAGTCGTCAACAGGGAACGTGGAGGGCTTCCCTGGGTAAGTCAGGGGGTGGGACAGGTGGTGAGTTGACAGTCCTCCAGGGGTTTGTTCCTCACAGTTGTTCCTTAGCACAGTTCCTTGGTGCTGCACCGGAGGGAACAGGTCGAGGAGCCAAGTTCACATGGAGAGGCTGAGGGGAGCCCCTTAGATCAGCAGAGGCCAACCCCTGAGAGAGCAGGACGCAGGGGGTAGCGGTGTGCTGGCCGGGGCTGTGCTGAGTGTGGCAGGGTGGGAGGCAGGAAGGAAGAGCACAGGAGCAGGCTGGCCATCCGGGAGGGACCCAGCAATTCCCAAGGGCAGTGCCTCAAAAGACTTTCTGCTTAGTTCATCTGGCGCCTGGGTCATGCTTACACCAAAAATCACTCCTTGTGTATCTGAAATTCAAAGTTAACCACATATCCTGGATTTTTTCTGGCCACCCACTTCCAGTGTCCCTCCTTCCCTGCCCCCAATCCATTCTTTTCACACAGGTCCCACCAGATGAGCCCATTACAGAGCTGCTTTGAGCTTCCTGATTGAGTAATTGTGGAATTCTGACCTATCGGTGGGATGTGTGGTCACACTGTCTGAGGGGGGGACAGCAGTCCCGCAGTGGTTAGTCACCTTGGCCTTTAGTCTCTTGCTTTGCCGAGACAGTCTCTGCTCACACACGCTGGAGGCCACTACCATTCCTCAGAGGATCCGTCCTGTTGCTGGAACAGCCTACACATTCCAGCCACTGTCCCATTTGCTGGTTTCAAAATATTTTCCCTTCATTTATAGTAATGACAACTTTTTAAAAAGCACCAAAGAAACTAGGGGACCAGAGCCTTTCCTCCTGTAGAGAAAGTTCTGGATGTTCAGGGCAGAGCGAGTGTCAGGAAGATGTTGCTAGAACAACTCCTCAGCTTCCTCTAGGGTGTCCTGAAAGCGTGATCACATTTGGGAGCCTCTTGAGGGAGAGGCTTGTGCTCAGTTCCAGCACAGTACTAGGCACAACGTAGTGCTCTTCGCTGTGATTTTGTTTTTGGATTACCAAAAACAAAGAAGAGAAGAACTCCTACAAATGTCATCCCCATTGTATAGGTTGAGAAACTGAGGCAGGCAGGGCTCAATAATTTGCATAGGATCAGGAGACCCCCCTCCTCAGGTCTTCACTAAGGACAGCCTTCTGCTATAGAGGGCTCAGAGCCAGAGGTCTATGTGGCACTGGTCTCTCTGAGCCTCAGTTTCCCCATCTAGAAGATGGGACTAATAAACTGGGCTCTGTCTGTGTTAGAATCATGCTTTGTGACAGGCTGTCACTCTTACAGCCAGTAGGAACTGAAGATTTAGTGCCTATGCTGACCCTCGAGTAGGGAGCCAGTATCTCCAGGGAAGGTTCTCCTCTCCCAGAAAGGCTGGGGCATCTCACCTGGCTTAGCCAGGGGACAGTGCCTGCTTGTCATCCCATCTTTGCCTTCATCCTGTTCCAGCAAGGACATAGTTATCATTTCTGAAGCAGCACCCTATGCACACTCTGACCAGAACTTCTTTGGTGCTTTTTAAAAAGTTGTCATTACTATAAATGAAGGGAAAATATTTTGGGAAAGGACTCTTCTCTCAGCACTGAAGTCCACAGAATATTAATTAGCACCTGTATTTAGGGAACCAGAGTGCCCCAAGTCAGGGAAGACTACGTTACTGTGAATGGGTAAGGATCCTCACAACCCCGCCTCTGAGGCCAGTCACCTCCCCGTAAAGGGGATGCTGGACAAGATGCCCTCTGAGGGCATGTCTTTCTACAATAAAGATACAGCTAACTCAAAAGGCTGTTGGAGTTGGGGGCAGAGAATGGCCAAGTTTCAGCTAACACCGTTTACTGGGCTGGGCAGGATACTATGCCTGTTTGGAGGGAGTCCCTAAAAGGGGCGCATTGGACAACGTTGGCAGGAAAATAAAGATAAATCTGAGCAAGATGTAGGCATCTAGGGACAGCTCTTCTTGGGCCAAATATAGTTAAACATTTGGGGCATATTTTCCATTCGATTTTTTTTTTTTTTTTTTGCATAAGAACAGCTATTTATCCAAGTCCCCAAAGCAGGCTGGGGACGAGGAGCTGTCTGTGATTCATGCTGGATGCTGGTGGACCTGGATTGTGTCCAGGCCTGCTCGGCTGCCAGCAGCCCTCAGAGAGAAGTGTTTGACTGCATTCATCCAGGGCTGGGGTGCTGTTCTCACAGAGACTGCTGCCGGGAAGGCAGAAAGCAGCCCAGTTCTACCCAGAGGGGGCTTGGGGTGACATGCCACAGGGGCATCCAGGGAAAGGTGGGAACCTAGTGCATTCACATACATGTGCCACCTGCACAGGGGAAGATTAGGAGGAGAAAGACCCATTGCTAATATGGCAATGATGTCCTCTATGCATGCGGACCCCTGGCCATTTGCTGCTTTCTTAGGTTGGAGGTCATAAGAACTGAAAACAAAAAAAGTAAAAAAAAAGGAAAACTTGTGAAATCCAAATAAGGTCAGTAGTTCAGTTCATAGCACCGTTTCAATGGCAGTTTCTTGGTTTGGAAACTGTACTGTGGCGGTGTAATGTGTTAACGCTGGGAGAGGAGTACACGGGAACTCTGTAGCATTTAGCAACTTCTATGTGGGTCTAAAACTATTTTAAAAGTTCACCTAGGAATGTGAGCCTGCTCTGTTAATTTTGGAGGTCCACAGTCCCCACTGCCCTTTCCAGGCATTTATGGCTGGCCAGGCCCCATGCCCAAGGGTCCATCAAGTCCTCACGCAGCTTTGGGAGATGGAACTATTAAATGTGCTAATGCAAGGACAAACACTTAGCACTGCGCTTGGCAAAGGGCAAAGACTTGGAAACTATTAGCAATGTTACTATATTATTCCCATTTTAAAATGAGGAAACAGCCCCCAGGAGTTGAAGTGATTTGGCCACTAAAAAGTAACTAAGATTGGCCGGATTTCAGATTTTCAACTTAAAAATCTTCTGCTGTCATGTTGACAAAGACTATTTGTAAAACCTCCTTGGAACGTCTTTTTTTTTGAATTTTTTTTTTTAAGTATATGAGGTCTCAGATATTTTTTTAAAAAATATTTATTTTTTAGTTTTCGGTGGACATAACATCTTTATTTTATTTTTATGTGGTGTTGAGGATCGAACCCAGAGCCCCGCACATGCCAGGCAAGCGCGCTACCGCTTGAGCCACATCCCCAGCCCTCCTTGGAACTTCTAACGGAGGTCTGATGGCCCTCCCTCCATCCATCTCATGTGGGTCTCTTTTTCCTCTTCTCCCACCAGGGGCAGGAGATTGTCCTTGGGGGTTCGTACAGGCCTGATGCTGTGGTCAGAGGGGCAGAGGGTAGAGAAGCTGGGGCTAGGGGGACTGGCAGTGCAGTTCCTGAGCCTCTTCTGCCACTGGGGCTCATGGTCACACACTCAGCCCTGCTGGCTTTGTGCACAGGCACACAACACAAGCTGTCCTGGGTTATGTTATATGAATGGCCTGATGCTCTGAGCCCTATAAGCAAAGTAGCATCTCTTTGGTGGGAGGTTCTCCTGTGTCCCCCATGAAGGTGAGAGTAGTCCCAGCTCCTCTAACCTTGTAGCCTCTTAAGGTCCCCTCAAGGCTGCACAGGGGGAAGCTGGGACATGGACCTAGTTCATTATAGAGTGGCCTGCCCTGCCTCTGATCTGCCTGACCGTCTGTGTTGCAGAGGACACCTACAGCTCTGAGGAGATTGTGGACCACCAGCCTGTCCATCTGAGAGTCATGGACACTGCAGACCCGGTAACGTTACCCTCATACCCAAGGAGGGCCAAGAATCAATGCAGCCTTCTGGGAAGTCCTGGCCTCAGAGGGGAATTTGGATCCCTTTTTAACCTCCAATTTGCTGCATGACCCTGAATGACTCCCAAGGGCCTGAATCCTTCATTTGCTACCTGAGAGGATGGGATGGAACCTGGGGGGACCTGATGATTGCTGGTATCAGCTCTGATGTCCTGTGCTATGGGGCATTTTGGTCACATATGCAGAGACTGGCGCACATCTATTTATACAGATGTCCCTGATGAGAGCCTGTGGACCCAAGTGCCTCCAACATATCCCCCTCCCAGTTTCACCCCCAACTCACCAGCACCTATTAAGATCAGATGCCAGTTACTCTCAGAAGTCAAAGGGGAAGCATGAACCTAACCCAAACCAGTGGTGCCCAGGGATAGCAGGTCCCTATAGGGGCCATGCCAGAGTCTTTGGCTTTGGGCCCAAGGGGCCAAGGTCCCCTGCTCTCTGGCTGTGTGGTGGGAGGGAGGTTCGTGAGACAATGTCTCCTTTCATGCCAAGCCAAATCCACACTCAAGTGCTCCTTTGAAAAAGGCTGTGCTGGGGAACAATATACAAAGACCTGGGAGTAGGGGGTGTGGGGCAGCTCAGGTGAAGGCCTTTACCCCCACCTTCTTGCCCCTGAGGGGGGGACTCCTCTTCTTCACCTCAGGATACCCCCAGGAACTGTGAGCGCTACCTGAACTGGGCCCACGCTTTCCTGGTAGTTTACAGCCTCGACAGCCGCCAGAGCTTTGAGGGCAGCAGCAGCTACCTGGAGCTGCTGGCCCTGCACACCAAGGAGACACAGCGCAGCTACCCCACTCTGCTGCTGGGTAACAAGCTGGACATGGCCCAGTACAGGTGAGAACGGGCAGCATGGCCCTCACTCCAGAGCCCACACTCTATATTTGTAAAGGCAGAGTGGCATCTGCAGGCATTGGTTAGCAATCCCCCTGGAAATTAGGAAAAAGGGACGCTGGGCATTGGTCTCCCAGCAGACAAGGAGAGACAGGGAAGTGTATCTGGGCCACACAGGAGCTGAGTTTCCCAGAAGTCAGGAAAGAAGCCACTCCTATCCTCCTGTGCCTCTGTGGTCTGTCTCAGCACCACCCTTTCTTGCTTCAGTCGATGTGACCTCTGGTCCCACTCCTAGCAGCTGACTGGTCATTCAGTGCCCAATTCCAGAGAGGAGATCTGATTGGCTCCTCGGGTCAGGTGTCTGCTCTGGACCAAGAAGCTTCTGCCTCACCCAAGCGCAAGCCCTGGGCTCACTCCCCCAGTTGGCTATGCTGAGGGCAGGTTCTCTCAGAGAGGCTTGGACTTGAATCAGAGGTCACAGACTGGGCCAAAGGGCAGATGACCACAGAACACTGCAGCCATATTTTGCTTGGCTGGCACAGTGTTTTATAAGTTCTGGAACTGGAATGCTTTGAGGTGGGGCCTGCTCCCTCCAGCTCACCAGAGGCCTTGCCCCACTCCCCGTCCTTTATCTCACCCTCTTCACACATTCAAGTCACCTGCCTGGCTCTGAGGCATTGGAGACAGTGGTGCCTATACTCGATGAGCAATCCCACTGGACTCTCCACCTGCCAGGTATGGCACCTTCCTCCAGCCTTCCCACCACCTGCCCTGCTTGTGGCTGCTCTCTCCTGATTTCCCAGGCCCCAAAGGCCTGTGACTGGCGTTAGCAGGGAAGAGACCTTTTGTTCAAAATGGGTCAGATAGGCATTGGCAGGAGGGAGTTGTTTTTTCATGAATGAGGTCACAGTAAGGCCTCTTCACAGGCCACCCAGTCCTCAGACCCAGACAAATTCTTGTCTCAGGGAATGCGGAAAGTCATGTGATGTTAAAAACACCAAGGCTGTCTTTGAGGAATTGCAGAACCTGTAAGGAGGGGGTCAGAAGACTGGATTGTGAATAGGCCAGATTTTAACATGGGGGAGAAAATTACAGACCACTGTTTTGACCCCAGTCTTTGCCAAAGGGGATTGTCTAAAAATGGTGTGGGATTTTAGCTAATATGGGGCTTGAGTGAAACAACATCGGTTCCCTAGGAACATGCTGTGACAATTCACCTCCACTTCCTTCTTTGGTCAAGGCCCAGCATTGGTAGATCAGGGCTCCCTGGCACATTGACTCTTTCAACTGAGCATTTGTCAGTGTCTCCATGATTGTCTTGCAGCTGAGAGAGAATGGGGTTTAGGGCAGTAGTTTCCAAACCACTGACAAAATGTTCACTAGGCTGCAAACAACAATTAAAGAAAAGAGTAATGTCATGTGCCTGTATCACCCCCATGTGTATATGTTTTTGAAAATTCATTATTGAAGCCCCCACAATGGCAGAGTTGTAGACTCAAACTCATCATAAAAGCAAATATATCCAGTTCTCTTTCAAAAGGGGATCCTCAGGAAGCAGTGAGCGCACAGACAGAACACCAGCCCCAGGTGGGAAGTGATTAGATATTCTGCCCCTGACCCTTTTGGTCCCAGTCACTCTCTCTCTCTCTGATGCTCCCACCCACTATAAAACAGTATGCTGGGCAACTAGCCTAACTCCTGCCAAACTAGTCTCGTCCCACCACTACGCACCCTAGTGTTTCCTCTCATCTCACGGGCTTGCCATTGTCCTCAGGAGTGCTGGGTGGGACCTTCAGCAGTGCCCAGCAGTCAGGTGGTGGTCAGAAGGATCCAGCCAGGGGAACCTTGGCCTCAGCCTTCAGGGACCTCCACCACTTCTCTCTCTCCACCTCACCTACCCAAAAGCCCTTTTTTTTTTCACCCCAGTTCCCCACAGTTTTCAGGTCAGAAGCTTCCAGGACCTTCCCAGTTTCAGATATCTATCCTGTCACCTCAGGAGACGGTGTCAGACCCAGCTGGAGTAGGGGTTGTTCCTCCTTCCTGTTTCCCTCTGCTAACCACAAAATGTCATCACCCTTGCTCTCTCTGACTCTCTACCCAGGCAGGCAGACAAAACTCCCCATGAACCCTGAAAGCTATGCCCTGGGTCACTTCTGTGGCCCATTTCCTGACCAAGGGACCCACTTTGGGATAGAGGAGAGATGGGACTGAGAATGGTCTTCTTATTCTGGCCATTGACAGGTCTAGCAGCCTCTTACACTCCTGCTCCTTCCTGAATTCTGGCTTTGGCAACATTAGCTAGCATTTATGGAGCACTCTCTCTGTGCCAGGATTGTTATGCACTTGACACTAATTATATTTCTTAATTCTAATACCCCGAGAGGCAAATGATGTCATCCCATTGTACCGATGAGCAAACAGAGACTCAGAGTGATGAAGATGGGCAGAGGCGCCCAGCCAGAGGGTGGGAAGCTGGGCACAGGCCCCACTCTGCCTGACTCAGAGCAGCACGTTCCTGACTCCCTGCCTCGCCCTGCTTTCTCACCAGGCAGGTCACCAAGGCCGAGGGTGCGGCCTTGGCTAGCAGGTTCGGGTGCCTGTTTTTCGAGGTGTCTGCTTGCCTGGACTTTGAGCACGTGCAGCACGTCTTCCACGAGGCAGTGCGAGAGGTGCGGCGGGAGCTGGAGAAGAGCCCCCTGGCCCGGCCCCTCTTCATCTCTGAGGAGAAGGCCCCTCCCCACCAGGCCTCACTTGCCACCCGGCACGGGCTGGCCAGCTGCACCTTCAACACTCTCTCCACTGTCAGCCTGAAGGAGATGCCCACCGTGGCCCAGGCCAAGCTGGTCACTGTGAAGTCATCCCGTGCCCAGAGCAAGCGCAAAGCTCCAACTCTGACCCTGCTGAAGGGCTTCAAGATCTTTTGAGAGCCCTCCTCAGGAGCCCTGGCTTGACTGCTGGGCAGAGCTGCAGAATAGGGGCTGGTTTGTCACCACCAGTTTTTCCTCTGATGGACCTCACCCTCTGGTGGAAAGCTGGCCCCACCTCCAGCACCAAGCAGTGACCCTACATTCAGTTCATTGTGTGAGCCAGAGGGACAGGCAGGGATGCTGTTCCTGTTCCTGTCAGACCTCGGTTCTCATGGTAACCACTACACCTGTGACCCTGGAGGGAAGGAGCTACTGCGACAGCTCAGAAACCTGGGGTCAGCCTTGAGCAGGAAGAAACTGAAGTGTCCATCCTGCTGCCAGGATCCCTGCCTGCCAACTGTGGACCCTAGTGGATGGACAGCTCTGAGAGGCCCTGTCCCCGTGAAGGCAGTAGAGATGGCCCTGAAGGCCTAGCACCACCTAGTGGAGGGGAATGGAAGAGCGGCTGCTCAGAGGCCAGAACCTGGTCCTCCCACTGTCATCTTCTGACCTCATAGAAGCCCCAAGCAGCAAATTCTACAGTTTTTCCTGAAGAAAATTTAGTTAAAATAATTCTATTATTTTATCTGTTATATTATCTGGAATCAGGATACTCCCTGGGATCCCACTGTTAGCAAGAAAAGGCTCTCAGCTTGGACAGGGAAAAGTCCCAGGCAAAGGTATTTCCAGCACTTTGCCTCTCCATGCGGGTAAAAGGGAGGGGGCTGTGGGTTGCCCTGGGTAGGAAGACTCTAGCTCTCTCTCTTTTTTTTTTAACCAACATCTGGGTCTTCTTGTACCTCCTTTGTTAAAGACAGTGTCCACAGACCCTCATGACCAGCCTCCTCAAGTTGAATGACCAAGGCTGCAGGATAGATTTGTTCTCTCTAGTGACAGTTCCCCAGAGCCCCAGGGAGCCCACAGCCGGTGGGATCAGATGCCACCTGGCGGATACTCATGGGTAGAAACAGTATACATGTCTGTAGCCTGGCTTGGCAGGACCCAGGATTCCTAGCAGTGGGTCGGAGACAAAACCTAGATCATTTGGGGTTAATAAAGCAGACTTTTGCATAAATTATTTGGTGTTACCACTGAGCTTATGGCTCAGATCTGGAATCAGGATACTCTCTGAGATCCCACTGTTAGCAAGAAAAGGCTCTCAGAGGCAGGGAGTGCAATCGTTTCCTAACTGTTTACCATGAACCCTCAGCAGATAAGCAGGTACAGGAGAGGGCTCTGGTGGATAGAAGGGCCAACAAGGGAATTCTGACCCTGAAATCCTGCTCCTTCCCCTCTTAATCAGCAGTCCCAGGAGCTTGGATTGGAAACATCTCTAACATAGTTTTCAGCCCCACTCCAAAAAACGGAGAAGCTGAGGTTAGGGGGAGCCCACGAACTATTCAAGACTGCATACTGAGGGTCCTGGCCAGGGTTTCTGACCCACAGGCTGGCTGGGATTGTACACTTTACTCCAAGCCACTGTGTGTTTGTGGACCACCATTGTTTGAACAAACTATGCAATTCCAGCTGCCCACTCCCAGAAGCCTTTTAATAAAAGATTGTTTAAATAACAAATTTTAATTTGATTGAAGCTCACTCATTGAATCTGCTAATGAAAACATTAGGCTGCGGGGGGTGGGGTGGACTAAAACCAGAGACGTTCCAGGCCATGAGGTGAGCTCAGGTTGGGATCCTGAGCCTGGGAGGGGGATGACACATGCTCTGAGCACTCACTGGATCTCAGTTTCTGATGGATCTGGAAGGAGGACCGTTGAGACATCTTTCTCTTTTAACTCAGGTCCCACCTGGGCCAAGTTTGGATTTCCTGAGAGCAGCATCTCTGTTAGGTTATTTAGGCTGTTGTTTTCTTTGGTTTTGGACTCATCCAAATGCAGGGCTTCTGGTGTTACCTTTTCTTGTGGCTGCATCTTTCGATTTCTGAGAGGAGAGGAAAGAGTATTGATCAGGGATGCTGAGGGAGTGGAGCAGGCCTGGCTCTCCCGAGTGGGTTAGAGAGTTTGAGGAGGAAATCCAGTGTACAGTCTGGGAGCCATTTGAGAAGAGTGGCCATGGTTTGATGTCCCTTCAATAAACAGCTTATACTTGCGTGTGCCTCACTTCATCAAATCCTTTACTGCCACTTGTGAGCCCAGCATTATTACCATCCCCCCTTACAGATGAGGAAATGTGGCTTACAGAGGTCAAAGAAGGCCAGGTGTGTGGTGCAAGCCTGTAATCCCAGCAGCTCAGAAGGCTGAGACAGGAGGATTGTGAGTTCAAAGCCAGCCTCAGCAACTTAGCGAGGCCCTAAGTTGTGGACCACCACTGTTTGAACAAACTATGCAATTCCAGCTGCCCACTCCCAGAAGCCTTTTAATAAAAGATTGTTTAAATAACAAATTTTAATTTGATTGAAGCTCACTCATTGAATCTGCTAATAAAAAACATTAGGTTGCGGGGGCGGGGGGGGGGGGTGGGGACTAAAACCAGAGACGTTCCAACTCAAGATCCTGCCTCAGAATTTCAAAAATATATTAAAAAGGGCTAGAGATATGGCTTAGTGGTTAAGCACCCCTGGGTTCAATCCTCTTTACAAAAAAAAAAAAAAAAAGCCCAAGAAGCTCATACCTGAGTTGTATGCTTCAGTCTCCCCACTCTGAGTCCTGTTTCTCACCAAACCACACTGTACTCCCCAGGACTGTCAACTTAGTTAGTACAGGTCCTTGTCCTTCCACATCCTATCCCCTAAGATGCTGCAGGAAATTTCTATTTAACCTGTGTCTGTGTGTTTCCTTCTCCAAACCAGCCTATCCACACCACCAGTCCTGTGTATACAGCCCAGGCCCCCACACCTCACTCCCTGGCCCAACACCCTCATTGGCTTCCACCACCCACTTCCACAACCTGATATTCCTCCCACAAATCTGTCCTCTCTCCAAGTTGGTTTTACTTAAGATACCCCTAGAATGGAGGGGTCTAGCTCTGCTAAGAGCTGAGTATCCAGAGAATTCCTTGAGCCACAGAGGGTACAGGTCACTTTCTGTTGCTCCCATGGATGGCCACATTGATTCATTTGACTTGCTGAGGGGATGTTCTCTGACAGGGGAAGAGGGGCAAGGCCACCTTCTTAATGGCTACCCTCCTCTGGATCATGCCATTTGCTGGTCAGCTCCAGGGGGTGGAAGTCAAGAACAATTGCTGGGTTTTCTTTCTTTCTCTCCTCTCTCTCTCTCTTTCTTTTTTTCTTTCTTTCTGTTGTAGAGGGACACATCCCTTTATTCTATGTTTTTTTAATGTGGTGCTGTGGGTTGAACCCAGTGCCTCACACATGCTAGGCAAGTGCTCTACCACTTGCAATCGTGATCCTCCTGCCTCAGCCTCCTGAGCTACTGGGATTACAGGCCTGCACCACCACACCTGGCCTTCTTTGACCTCTTTAAGCCACATTTCCTCATCTGTAAGGGGGGATGGTAATAATGCTGGGCTCACAGGTGGCAGTAAAGGATTTGATGAAGTGAGGCACATGCAAGTATAAGCTGTTTATGAAGGGATGTCAAATCATGGCCACTCTTCCCAACCACAACCACAGCCCAGTTGCTGGTTTCTTAACAGCTTTGTGTTCTCAAAGGACCCTGAGGCAGCATTTTGTCCAAAAAGGCAGATAGCCATGGACTCTAAATGACCCCTTCCTAGATTTCCTCTGGGAAGGCAGTGCCCCTACCTCCAGGACCACCCCAGAGCAGCTCCTCACCTGTTTGCCTGGATGCTCCTTCCCAGGAGGGCAAGGCTTATGACCACCACCACAGCCGCCAGGGCAAGGATGGAATAATTCCAAGGAGACCCTGAGGAGGGACATGCAGGACAGAGCCTTGAGGAGAGGCCAGGTGCCCCTCAGGCCCACTAACAATTGGGGCTTGGGCTCAGACCAGCTCACAGCATCGATTGTGCCCTGCTGTGGAGACCCTTGTCAAGGATGATGAGCCCTCTGCACCAGGGCAACTGCCAGTGGGCAGGGGGATGACACCATGCCTACCCTAGAGAAGCCCTGGTCTAAAGGGGGGGGGGGGCAGCAGTGCAGTTGGAGAATAGTGGGGGAAAGAGAGTCAGGGGGAAAAGAGGTAAGCCAAGACAAACTTCCTAGTCTCCCATTTTGCCTCCTGTGTACTTCAAGGAAAGAAAGAAAGAAGGAAGGGAGGGAAGGCCGGGAGAGGAAGGAGTGATGGTCAAGCTGCCTAGAGATGGTACATAAACTGGCTAATCTGAATTTGGCTACTCAAGATTTGACCACAGTGGGCTGGGATTGTGGCTCAGTGGTAGAGCTCTTGCCTGGCACTTGTGAGGCACTGAATTCCATCCTTGGCACCACATAAAAATGAATAAATAAAATAAAGGTATTATGTCCATTTACAACTAAAAAAATTAAAAATTTTTTAGAAGAATATTACTCAAAAAGAAATTGTCCACAATATCAAAATGAGGTGGGGTCTGGCCTCAGGACATTTACATGTGCTGCTCCTCTGACAGGAATGTTCTTCCCCCATATAATCTGCATGGCCAATTCCTTCCTCTTTCTCTGCTTAATTTTTCATCTTATTACACATCATCAATACGCTGTGCCTGTTAGTCATTTGCCTTGTTTATTTTCTATCCACTAGAATGCATGCTTCGCAAGGGCCGAAATTTTTCTGTTTTACTCACTACTGTAATCCTAGTGCTGAGAAGAGCACACAGTAGGAGCTTAATAAATATAGCTGTGATGACTGGGTGGCTGAGTAAATGACCACACCCTGAAAAAAAGAGGGTGAGATTCAGCCAAACCCCTCTGGGTAGCAAGACATCTGGTCTCAGTCCCTGTCCTGGAGGGAATGTGCTGACTGATGTATGGGAGGGGGCTTTGGCCAAACCCTGCTCTGTGAGTTGGGGAGTGCCACTGCCCCACCCACCAGCCAGTCCCTCACCACTTACCATCTTCTACACGAAAAACCCAAACCATTTCTTCCAGCAGTTCCTGAGGCACCACAGTGCCAGCTGGGACTCCAATAACCTCTTTGCTGAGGTCCATGTTCCTTGTCCTCGTTAGGGTATGTTTCTGGCACTGAAATCCTTAGGCCCCTTAGCCACAGCTGCTCTCCTGGCCTCTCTTGGGTTCTGGTCCCTGAGCAGAGAAGCCCTGAAGCCCCTGGAAACAAAGCAGAGAGCATGACTGGATATCCCAACGCACCTTTACCTCCCTTCTAGGCAAAAACGCAGGTTTTCTCTGGCCCAGGGTTTCAGGACCAAAACAGCCTCAGTCCAGAAGCAGGTGGGACCTGGGGCCATAGAAGTAGGAATGACTCGATTCTTTATTAAAACTCATCACATGGGAGAAGAGCAGCACCAGTCTAGGAGGGAAGAGGACTGGCCCAGTGACAAGCCATGGAACCCTGGCAGAGGTTGTATGGAATCCCTGCCTCTCTAGCCTGCCCAGCACCCCCACCCACCTCTACACCCATAGCACTCCTAAGCAAACTGTCCCACCCAACGCACTTCATCTCCCATGGTAGCCAATCACAGGCCTTTGTCTCATGTGTTAAAGCTGAGGCTTGGCTCACCTGAGACCAAGAGCTGGGAAAAGAAGAGCCAGAGAAAAGTCACTACCTTACCCCAGGCCCGACTAGTGAGTGCTGCCTGCAGTTTGGCAACACCCTGAGAAATTTTTCTTTTCTTCCTTACCTTCCTTCCTTTCTTCCCTCCTTCCTTCCTTTTTTTTTTTTTTTTTTTTTGGTACTAGGAATTGAACTCAGGGGCACAGGACCACCGACCCACATCCCCAGCCATATTTTGTATTTTATTTAGAGACAGAGTCTCACTGAGTCCTTTTTCTTTGGTACTGGGGATTGAATCTAAGAGTTCTGTAACACTGAGTTATATTCCAGTTATTTTTATTTCTTAGTTTGAGACAGAGTCTAGCTAAGTTGCTGAGGCTGACCTTGAACTCAAGATTCTCCTGCCTCAGCCTCCTGAGCTGCTGGGATTATAGGTGCACTCCACAGAGTTTCACCTATACCCTGTCCTTTCTCTCTCCACCCACCTCCTTTCTTTCTTCGTCTCTCCCTCTCTCCTTTTTGCCTTCCATTCTTCCCAAGAACTGGAGCCTATGTTCCCTGGATAAATCCCTTCCTTAATTTGAGTTTATATCCATCCCTGAAAAATAAAGCAGGTTAAGCTATCTATGTTGACAAAACCTCAGACAATCTCAAAACAGTCACAAATTTTGACATATTTATGTATTACCTTACTATTACTACTTAATTAAAAATTTCTAATATCCATAAAGAAATAGTAAAATTCATTTTGACAATATATTTGGTTGAAACCAATATTTCCCAAATATTTCAACATGTGATCAATATAAAAATTTTTGAGATATTTTATATTTTTTCGGTACCAAGTCTTTGATATTCAGTGTAAATCTTATATTTACTGCATATTCCCACTGGCCACATTTCAAGTGCTCAATGGCCACCTGTGGCTGGCAGCTCTTGTACCAGACAGCTCAGGTCTGTGCCTCAGCCTGGGGACAAGGCTTGACAGCTGGTTTTATGCCTCTGGCATAAAAGCCACAGGATGTGATAGGTAGGCCTTGGGCAGAGAGCCAGCTCCCCCCCTGGCTCCACCTTTGGTTAATGGTGTTTAGGTGTTCTGCTCTGAAGAACAGAAGAGGAATTAAAAAGGTAGATGCAGAAATTAGGAAAGTAGAGATGAACAAAGCCAAAAGCCAGTTTGTTTTTGTTTATATGTGATACTGAGGATTGAACCTAGGGACACTCCACCACTGTAATATATCTCTAGCCCTTTCATAGAACTTTTATTTTGAGACAGGTTCTCACTAAGTTGCCCAGTCTGACCTCAAATTTGAAGATCCTCCTACTCAGCCTCCTAAATTGTTAAGATTACAGGCATGTGTTGCTGTTCCTAATTCCAAATACAATTTTCATTTTTTATTTTTTCACCTGTCCAAGATTTTATTAGCGGGACCATAGCGGTCAGTCGCAGAAGGGAAGGGAGTGGAGAGAGAGAGGAAAGAGAGGAAAGGGGGGGGGAGAGAGAGAGCCCAAACACAGAGAGGGGGAGAGGGGGAAGAGGTGGGGAGAGGGAAGGAGAGAGGGGGGAAGAGGGAGAGAGGAGGAAGGGGGGGAAGGGGGGGAGAGGGGAGGGGGGGAGGGGAGGGGGAGAGGGGGAGGGGGAGGGGGAGGGGGGAGAGGGGAGGGGGGAGGGGGGAGAGGGGAGGGGGGAGGGGGGAGGGGGAGAGGGGAGGGGGAGAGGGGAGGGGGAGGGGGGAGGGGGAGGGGGAGGGGGGAGGGGAGGGGGGAGGGGGGGGAGAGAGAGAGAGAGAGAGAGAGAGAGAGAGAGAGCGCGCGCGCGCACATGCACACTAGCAGGGTGTTGATATTTATGGGCTCAACGTGGGATGAGGAGGAGCCGGGCGAGTGGGCTGTTACTTCTTTATTGGCTGAGAGTTCGCGCCACTTCAGGGATTGGAGGTGCGCCATTCAAAGTTCGTACCATTCACCGGGATTGGAGGTGATGGTTCGCGGGTGTGTCATGGACCTGAGCTCCCGGAAGACAGCGCTCTGGGCGCCATCTTTACCAACATTCCTCCTTTTTTGGTTTTGGTTTGGGGGCGCCGTACTAGATGTGGCTACTTCCTGCTGAGTAGGGGCCTCGTTTAGAGGGAGGGAGGGAGGTCAGTTGGTTGGAGCAGAAGGGCCAGGAGGCCCCATATCCATGCACTGAAGGCATGGATTTCCTCTGGGGAGAAGTCCATGAAGTTGCCCTGCAGCTATGAAAAGAAACAGCATTAATTTCTGGCATGTCGTCCAGTCTGTAGGGCTGGTAGAAAAAGGCCTATGCCCAGGAGAAGGCAGATTAGAACATATAAAGCTGAAAACCAAGGAATATTTCTTTGGAATGGTGGGGTAGAGATGGCCCTTCAGTGGAGTTGTCATTTGGTATCTTCATCTTTCAGCACTTGGTGGAGGTTTCTTGGGATGAGTGGACATGAGTGTCGTCCAGCTCTTTGGCAAGTAGCTGGTAATCCCTGAGGAGGAAAGGTAAATCTGGGCGATTGTGGGGGTCCTGCAAGGTTGGGAGCTGTGGTGCGATTGTCCTCTGGAGGGCGTGCAACCGGTTTTAACCAATCCGCAGGCTGGTGGTGGATGTCAGGCAGGTGATCAGACAAGTGGACTGTGACAGGAACGGTTGGGCTAGGAGTTTGGGAACAGGGTTCCGCCTTGAGTGACGGGGATCCCCATCCTGGTTTCGGCACCAATGTAGGAATGGCAGAAAAGCTCCATAAACTCAACAAACCGAAACAACCATTTACCTGTCGGAGATTTTATTAGGGGGACCATAGCGGCCAGTTGCAGAAGAGAAGGGGGGAGAGAGAGAGAGAAAGAGAGAGAGGAGAGAGAGAGGGGGGAGAGAGAGAGAGGAGAGGGGGAGAGAGAGAGGGAGAGAGAGAGAGCCCAAACACAGTTTTTAAAAGTATTAATAAGACTTGGGTGTGGTGGTGCATGCCTGTAATCCCAGAGACTTGGAAGGCTGAGGCCAGAGGATGCAAGTTTGAGACCAGCCTCAGCAACTTAGCAAGGCCCTAAATAACTTAGCGAGACTCTGTCTCAAAATAAAAAATAAAAAGGGCTGGGGATGTGGCTCAGTGATAAATGACCCTGGGTTCAATCCCTGGTACTAAAAAAAAAAAGTATTAATAAGATGGATCTGCATCAAGATGGATCCAGACCTTAACAAAATGCAGACAAATTATAGAAACAAAGTGGCATCAGAAGTTTTAAAATAATAGAAGTGTATTTTGAATTATATGCTAATAAACTAGGCAACCTCAATGAAATGGATAAAATCCTAGAAAAACAAAATATCAAACCATCCAAAGCAGGAACAAAAAAGTTTACAGACCAATAAATAATAAAGAAATTAAAATGATAGTTCACGACCTCTCCAAAAGTTAATCCTAAATCTGGATGGCTTTAATCATAGGTTCTAATAAGCTTTTTTTCTTTTTTCCTTTTGTTTCTTTCTTTGTTTTTTTTTCCAGATGAGATCTTACTATGTAGCCTAGATTGACCTCCAACTAGAGATTCTCCTGCCTCAGCCTCCCTAGTAGCTGGGATTATAGGCACATACTACCACCCCCAGCTTGTCTAATAAACTTTCAATAGGCAGCTCATTCTTATTTTGAACAAGTTTTCCCACAAAATAAAAAACTAGATGAGGACAATATGAGGAGAGAGCATGATAGGCCCCATTCACCTATGAAAGTGGATGCAAAAATCCTAAATAAAATCCAAACAAATCATAAATAAAATTTAAATTCAATAATGTATTAAGAAATCATTATCAAATAAATTTAATGCCAGGAATGGAAAAACAATTTGACATTAAAGTGTATCAATGTAATTCACCATATTAATAGGCTAAATGAGAAAAAATGTGATTAACATGTCTGATAAAATCTGCTAAAGGGCTGGGCATGTAGCTCAGTGGTAGAGCCTGGGCATGTACAAGACCCTGGGTTCAATATTTAAAATTCCTACATCAGGAGTTCTTATTTAATAGACATAGTTTTAGTTTTATAAGATAAAAAGAGTTCTAGGATGGCTGGTAGTGATGGTTATTCAACAGTGTCAATGTTCGTAGTACTACAGAGCCATACACCAAAAGATGTTTAAGATAAAAAAATTTGTTATGTGAAAAAAAAAATTCTAAACCGGGTGTGGTGGCACATACCTGTAATCCCAGCAGCTCAGGAGGTTGAGGCAGGAGGGTTTCAAGTTCAAAGCCAGCCTTAGCAAAAGTGAGGCACTAAACAACTCAGTGAGACCCTGTCTCTAAATGAAAGTACAAAGTAGGGTTGGGGATGTGGCTCAGTGGTTGAGTGTCCCTGAGTTCAATATATATATATATATATATATATATATATATATATATATATATATATATATATATATAAAACATTAAGTGGGGAAACTTTAAATATATTTGCTTTAAGGCAACAGCTTACTGACTGCACTTGACCATTGGTTTAATCTAGATCTTGGGATCTTGGCAAATACTCTAATAGAGAAAAGAAAAAGAAGTGCAAAATGGATAGGAAAGAGACAAACTTGTAATTTGCAGATACAAATTATTTACCTGGAAAAACAATTAGAATGAGTAAAAGCATTCATTAGGGTTACTATATCAGTAGCATTGCTCAGATTATTAGTGGGTTGGGAATTAGATAAAAACAAGATATCATCTGCAATAGCTTCTAGGTTAACCTAGCCAAAAATATAAAATACCTGTATGATGAAAATCTTAACTTTAGAACAAGAAAAAGGTGATCTAAATAAATAACAAAAATGTCATTATCCTTGTGTCAATCAAATTCACTGCAATTCCAATCAAAATGGATTTTTGAGGACCTTGAGTAATTTGATCTAATAGTTACACAGAAAAATAAATGTCTACAAGTAACTAAGTCAATCTTGGGGGTGGGGATGAAGAGGAGAGATTAGCCCCACCAAATATGGAGACACAATAATAAAAATTGTGGTTTTAACACAAGACCAGACACTAGACTGAGGAATCAGAATAGAATTTGAGGAAGACCTATCTACACATGGGAACTTCATATACAATATCTCTATCAACTGCAGGGAAAGGAAGAATTATAGTAGGGACTTGGAGGCTGTTTTTGCAAAAAGCACTGACTCTTCACTTGGGCCTGCAGATGCCTGATGGGTAACTAAAAGTAGGACAAAAACTTGCATCTCTGCCTTTGCTTTATTTCTGTCTCCTTTGCCTTGAACTCTGGGTCAGATTCCTGTACTTAAGCATGTTAATCATTTAAGGAGCATCCACTGAAAGCTGGTAATCCTCTCCAAGAATGAAGATGTCAAGATAAGAGTAACTTTAAGTTATTTTCAACAGATTATCAACTGCCAGCTTTACGACATCCTGTCCCAGACCCCTGGAGTGGCGCCTAGAAGTCTTCAGTCATTGCCCTAAATTTATTTCCAGAAACAGTGAAGCCTTGCAAGCAGATCACCCCACGATATGACTGCCCCCTAAATAGGAGCAATCATCTCATGGGAAACAAATTGCCACCCTTTCCAGGATCACAGATCAGATAGAAACACATCACGTGAAGAAAAATGAGATTGCTCCTGAGCAGCAACCAGGCAATTTCCTAGGCATCCAAAGCAGACTCCTATCACTGCCCCCTCCGCAGCAGTAATTTTCTTAATACTGATGAGACTCAGTGCCATCAGAACTGAGATAATGATCAAACAGACCCATCTGACCAAGTCTGCTTGGCTGTGTATACTTCTTGTCCCCTTCTCTACGTAATCTTGGAGCTCATGTCAATACCCTCCAAAGACAGGACTGTAACACTTGATCTGCCTTGTCTTCCCAATGTAGTTCTACTGATCAATCCTTTCCTGCCTTTCACCATTACTCTTTCCATTTGATTTCCAGGGTGAGCTCCCCTGTGGCCTAGGTCTCTAGTAACAGAATTATTTAGTAGATAGTGTAGGGAAAACTGGCTCACCATATGGAGAAAACACCAAAGAGGTGCATGTCTAACAAACTGCACTTACAAAAAACAGACTCAAAATGAATGAAAGGCCTAAATGTTAGAGGAGTAATACAAAGTCAAGGTCAGATGTAGTAGTGGCACACAGCTATAATCCCAGCTACTTGGAAGGTTGACACAATTGCAAGTTTGAGGCCAACATGGGCAATTTAGTAAGACTCTGTTTCAAAATATAAAATAAAAAGGCTGGGAGGGGCTGGAGTTGTGTGTGGCTCAGGGGTAGAATGCTCACCTAGCACATGTGAGGCCTGGGTTCAATCCTCAGCACCACATAAAAATAAATAAATAAAATAAAGGTATTGTGTCCAACTACAATTGAAAAATAAATATTAAAAAAAAAGGGCTTGGAATATCTCAGTGGCAGATCATCCCTGGATTCAAATTCCAGTATCACAAAAACAAAACAAAAAGTTAAGAGAAGGTAAGTAGGACTTCCTAAATAAAACCATGAAAGTTCAAATCATTCAATAACAACATACATTTATGAATTTGCATCAAATGTATACAAATATTTTATTTATTTTCCTGAATAAAACTATGAAATTTCAAGCCACTCAATAACAACACACACGCATGAATGTGCATCAAAAATAAAGATACCTATTCGTGAATAAAGTAACAAAAACATTTCCATTTGGGATAAGGTACTTGCAATACTTAATACCAAGATGGGATTAATATCTAGAATACACAAAGAATTCTTGCAAATCAACAAGAAAAAATCATGAACCCCAATAGATAAACTGATGGAAGATGTAAATTGGCAATTCTCAAAGCAGGAAACTCAAAAGGCTTGGAAGCATATGAAGAAATGTTCAGGGTTGGGCTTGTAGCTCAGTGGTATAGTGCTTGCCTACTATATACGAGGCACTGGGTGTGATTCTCAGCATGGCATACTTAAATAAGTAAAATAAAGGTCCATTACTAACCAAAAAAATATTTTAAAAAAATGTTCAGACTCCTTGGTAATCAGAAGAATGAAAAGAAAAAATGAGATGCCACTTGACATCCATTGGAGATTAGCATTGTTTGAAAGCTGGATGGGGCCACCTGTTGAGGGGTTATATAGCCTTAGGAATTGAGTGATAGAGGGAGTGGCAACAAGGCAACAACCTGGAGAGAAAATTAGTCAAATAAGATGTATACACCTCCTGACACTGCAGTCCTGCTCCTGAGAATGTACTAAAGAAATCATCCTCAGGAGGGTGTCACGAGCCATCCGTGGTTTGCATGTGGGTCACCCCACATGGAAGCCTCGTGGACAGAGACATCTTGTACCTGGAAATGGCCAGTGGACATTTCCTCTGGTCAGTTGCCCAGGGACAATGTGAATCTCTTTCCCACTCTGGTTTGGCCTACGCAGCACTTGAGGTAGGTGTGACCTGCCAAGATGTCAATCAACCTTCTGACTGCAAGACATCAAGAAGCGAGACTCCACTCTTGAAATCTTATCCCTGCCTTTGGTGTAACCCCTTAAATAAACCACCAGAGCCATTTTCCCTTTGTCTAGTTCCAGAACCCAGGTGCACTAGATCTATCAGGGGCTTCGTGTTATGTAAATATATTTCTGAGTATCTGTGTTTTGTTGTTTATTAGTTATCTGAGATTGTAAGTTTTAGGGTGACTTGGATTCCCCTGGGCAGAAAGAAGAACCCCTTCAAGAGACACTGGCTGTTGTTAATCCCCTGGAAAGGAAGGATCTACCAAATGTTTGTGAATATTCAAAATATATACACACAAGCAACAACACCTATTTTTACAAGAACCCATTTCTAAAAGGATACACATTAAACACATTAGGACAGTTGTCTCTGGGAGAGGAGGAAAATGGGAGCAGGAATGGAGATAAAAGTAATCAGAGAAATTAAACAAAAGGGTAAGGAACAGACTCACCATGAATACACAGCCTGGAACCCTAGTAAGAAAAAAACGGAAGGTAAAGAGAGCAAGCCAGGTGATGTCAAGTTCATGAGCTCAGCAATCTCAGCCTGAAACAGAAATAGCCTTTGGACATTAGGTCAGACTTGTTCACAAACAACTGAATGGCCAAACTGAAAAACGGATATTAACCAAAGGACTAAATTGATACCAGTGTTTTCTCCAGCACTAAATGCTCTGAGAAAACTGAAGGAACATCAAAAGATTTTAAGGGAAAATATTTTGACATGAATATAATGCCGAGTTTTTTAGATTTTTCATGAATGATCACATGTCAAGGTGGAGATGTTCACTACCTACTTCCTCATCAGAAGGATAACATGGAAAGACAGAGTTACAGGACGGCTAACAGACGTGATCTTGTCTTCCAGCTGCAATTGACTGTTCAGAACACTGTTCTAAGGATCGAGCTGGTCTATACAATCTCAGCACCTGGGTTAATTAGTAACATCAGCCACAGGCCCCTGTCCCATATGCTAATCCCCCGTGCCCACAGAGAAAGGAGTGTGGAGGTCAGGACTGACAACTGTCTCCCTCTGGGGAGTGGGATGGGGCCTAGACAAGTGGGATGTTCACTTTGAACCCTTTGGTATTACATAGACCTTTTGCAAGTATGAACTACATTCATGACAATAAATGTAATTATAGTTTGTGATACTGAGGATTTAACCCTGAGGTGCTCTACCACTGAGTACACCCCCAGTACCTCCCCTCTTTTTTTTTTTTAATTTTGATACAAGGTCTTACTAAGTTGCCCAGGCTGGCTTGGACTTGCCATCCTCTTGCTTCAGCCTCCCAAGATGCTGGGATCACAGGAGTGTGTCATCATGCCAAGCTTGTATAAAATTTTCAGTGTGTGTGTGTGTGTGTGTAGTATAATCTCTGTGTGGGGTACATGTATGTGTCTGTGTGTATGTATGGTTCTGGGGATTGAACCCATGGCCTCGCACATGCTAAGCAAGGGCTCTACCACTGAGCTACACTGCCAGCCTCTATTGTATAGCTTCTGAGACACCAATTCCAATTTTGAATATTTAATTAATGAAATGAATCAAATAAATGTAGAGTTGCAAATAGCCTGATGTCTGTGGTGGAGTATGAATTTTTTAAATGTATAATAATGTCATAATAAATACATATCAACCAGCAAAAAATCAAAATGAAGATTGTTATAAATCCAAACTGAGACTCAATCTTCCCTCACTTCATTAAATGCCCCCCAAACAAAGGAAAGTGCCAGAGGACTCATGCAGTTTACCTCTAGAGTGACATCATGTTATTACTCTTTTACTGATGAATTAAACGTCATGCTTTATTTGGATTTTATTGATTTTCTTATTAATGTCCTTTTTCCCATTCCAGGATCCCATCCAACACATCCAACATTTAGTTGTCCTGTGTCCTTAGTTTCCTCTAGGAAATCCCTGAATTTTAATCAGGGCTTGGCCATCTGCCATTGGCTGTGATTTCTGCCAAAGACCCTAGACCACCACCCCTGTGGTAGGTTGAGAACACTCACCCTGGATCCTGGTTCCTGGGGCCTTGATCTGCTGATGGGTGCAGCACTGATTTCTGTGGTGTCCTCTTCCTCCTCCTCACAGGACAGTCTCTGCAGCTGAGCTATCCCCAGAAAGGTGCACTTGTGGCCTGGTGGGGACAGTGCCAGCAGGGGCTATAGCAAATGGAGCTATAACAAATGGGCCCATCTGGTAGCTCTGCCCTTAGCATACGCCCAGACTTGTTGCCTTTGCAGTCACTCTGGGGTGACTGACCTCTTGACTGAGTGGCCTTAAATGGCAAGCAGGCTCCACCTGCCTTTCACAATCTGAAAGAATCAGGAGCTCAGTGCATTCCATCATAGTGGAGGGCCCCCTCCAGGCCTGTGTTTCTCGTTATTATCAATCTTTAACTAAAGAGCAGGAGTCAAGGCTGGCTTTTTACAGCCTTTGCTTTCTCATAGTGAAGGTCATGCATCATGTGAATTTCTTGAAAGGAGCTATAAAATCAGACCTTTGGAGGGTGGGGTTGGGGAAGACTGTGTGATTACAGAGGAGGAGCAGGAGCAGGCTTGACACCTTGGGGAGGGAGCAGGAGTCAGGTGCTCCCCTTACCAGGCCAGACCCATTTAATTCTGACAGTCTGTGAACCCTGGGCTTTTCTACCCAGTGTCTCTGCATCTCCAGCAACCACTATCATTGGCTCAGAAAGGGGTTTTCATTCCATAAATGCAGAAATAGAGGCTGAGTGAGGTTGAGTGTCAAGCTGAAGTTCCTTTATGAGTTAAGCTGTGGTCAGCAGTGTGGATGACAGCATGGTGCAGAGGGAAAGAGACCCAACCAGGAACCTGAGGGCACATGGAACCCTAGCTCCTTACCACTCTGTAACACATTCATTCATTCATCCACTCAGGAAATATTACTTAAACACCTACTGGGTGTATACAGGGTAAACTAGACAGGTGAGGACACTGCTGTCTTAGAGCTCAAACTCCAGGGGAGGTAGGCAAAGTAAGAGATAAACGAGATAACTGCAGTTAGTGATAGTTTCTGTGACGTTTACACAACATAATGATCTAGAAAGAGATGGGGTGGGTAGCTATGATTAATATATTACTATACTAAAAAATGAACACTGAGTTAACCATGCAAAGACCTAGCACAGCAGGTCGAAGACACTGAAGAAATTATGAGCTTAATGAGCTGGAGAAACAAACAGTGGCCCAGGGGCTAAAGCCCAGTGATGAGGGGAAATGGCTTGAGAATCCTTCAAACTTTCTTTCTCTGGCTCTCTTCCTCTTCCTGCTTCTCTCTGTATTATGACAGGGACAGAAAGGCTGACTTTGCTAAAAGCAGTGACTCTTCATTTAGGCCTGCAGATGCCCAGTGGGTAACTGAAAGCAGGGTAAAACTTGACATCTCCACCTTCATTTTATGTTTGTCTTCAGGTCTCTGCTCACCTCTGCATATAGGTATATTAATAATTTAAGGAGGGTTCATCTGAAAACTATAATACAAATTTCATTAGCCATAAATTTATCTAGCCTATCTTGCCCCTTTTCAAAACTGAGGCAAAATTTGTAGCATCCTGGAGTGAACCTGAAAGAAGTCTTCAGTTGTCCTACACTTTCCAGGAATGGTAGGAGGCAGTACATCACCCCTCTATGAGATGGATCCCCTAAACAGGAGCAATCAGCAATCATCTCATTGCCCCCTCCCAGGATCACAGGTCTGTTAGATAAACATACTAAGCAACAAACAGAAACTCCCTCAAACAAGAACTTAAAAGTCACTTTATAAAACCAAACTGAGAGACTATCAACCAGATCACAGTTTGACCAAGACTAATTATACTCACCTCTCACTCCCATCCAACTCTTTTTCTTCTTAAAACTTCAGTTCAGACCAGGTTGGTGGTGCAGGACTGTAATCTCAGCAACTCAAGATAAACTGAGGAGAAAGTTTCACAAATTGGAGGCCAACCTCAGCAACTTAGTGAGAACTTATCTCAAAATAAAAAATAAGTTCACAGGTAAAGCATCCCTGGGTTCAATCTGCAGAATTTCAAAAACAAAATGAAACAAACAAACAGAAAACCACAATTCAGCTGGTTGTGGTGGTACATGCCTGTAATCCTGGCTATTTAGGAGGCTGAAGCAGGAGTTTTGCAAGCTCAAGTTCAGCCTGGAAAAATATATATTTTTTAATATTTAAAATATTTTTAAAATATTTGAGCAGGGCTGGGTTGTGGCTCAGAGGTAGAGTGCTTGCCTAGCATGTGTGAGGCACTGGGTTTGATCCTCAGCACCACATAAAAATAAAATAAAGATATCGTGTCCACCTATAACTAAAAAAAAATATATTAAAAAAAATATTTGAGCAAGGTGCGATGACGCAGCCTGTAATCTCAGTAGCTTGGGAGGCTGAGACAGGAGAATCACGAGTTCAAAGCCAGCCTAAGCAACTACAAGGTGCTAAAGCAACTCAGTGAGACCCTGACTCTAAATAAAATACAAAATAGGGCTGGGAATGTGGCTCAGTTGTCAAGTGCTCCTGAATTCAATCCCTGGTACCCAAAAATAAATATTTGAAATTTTTTTTTAGTTGTCAATGGACCTTTATTTTTGTTTATTTATATGTGGTGCTGGGAATCAAACCCAGTGCCTCATACATGCTGGGCAAGCACCCTATCCCTGAGCCGCAACTCCAGCCCCTGAATCATGTTTTTGTAAGAACATTTCAACCCCTCCACTTCTTACTTCTGCCTGGAACACATATATAATGGCTCAAAGGACATTCTAGGGCTGAGGTCATTGAATAATAATCAATGGGACAAATCTGACCTGCAGCATTTTTTTTTATAAATAAAGTTTTATTGGAACATGCCAGGCCCATTTGTTTACATAGTATCTATGATTGCTTTATTGCTACATTAGCAGAATCTACCAGTTGTGATACTGATTATAGGTCCACAAAGCCTGAAATATTTAGTATTTGGCTCTTTACGGAAAAGATAGAAGAAATTGGGGTTCTTGAGAGATTTCATGGAGCTGAGCAGTCTATTTGCCACTGGGCCACCTGTCCACTTCTGGAATGCTATGGGAGAAAAAAATGTGGGGATCTCTGTTACAGAAATGTAGACTAGACTATAATGTAACAAATATATGCACCACCCATGTTCAATAACTTGGCTGAATAAGTGAAGAACCTCTGTCTTTCCATCCTTGCCTCTGACTAGCTGTATGACCTTGAGCTGGTAGTCATTTAGATCGCAATTCCTTCCTTCCTTTCTTCCTTCCCTCCCTCCCTTCCCCTTTCCTTCTTTCCTTCTGTCCCTCTTGTATTTCACTATGTTTTTCAGGCTGATTTGAAACTTGTGATATCAAGTGATCTGCTTGCCTCAACCTCCTGAGTAACTGGGACTCCAGGCAAGCACCAGACCTCAATTTCTTATCCAACAAAATAAAGTTTTATTTTTTTAAAAAAATATTTTTTAGTTGTTGTTGAACTTTTATTTTTGCTTATTTGTATGTGGTGCTGAGACTCGAACCCAGTGCCTCACGCATACTAGGCAAGCGTGCTACCGCTGAGCCACAACCCCAGCCTCAAATAAAGTTTTATAAGGACTAAAAGGAGAAAGTATTTTAGAAATTATTATCAATAGGGGGCAATTGTGTCATGATAAAGTCCAGGCACCCTTTAAACTTGGAAGTTTTCACTGGGACCAAGCAGTTACCTTTTCTACTCAACAAGGTAAAAACCCACGAGGAAAAACTTTTTCCTTGTGGAAATACATGCTGAGCTGTCCAGGGTCCTGACCCCCTCAGCTGGGGCATTTTAACCTCAGCCCAGGGATAAAGGTTGGGTAAAGTCCTGTCCTGAACTCTAGGGTCCAAGGGGAAGCATATTCTTGCTTCTCATCCTCCTACCTCCCCATAGTAAAGGCATAAAACCTGCTAAGGCTTCAAGGTGGTGGATGCTGCTTTGTACTTCTAGGTCGAGTTGTTCTGCTCTTCAGAGTAGGCTGTTCACTGTCAGTTGATGCCAGGAGGGGCGGACAGGTCCCTGACTAGCTGTAGGTTCTTGTGTGGGTGTTACTGGGGATTGACTCTGGGGTGCTGTAAAACTGAACTTCATTCCCAGCCCTTTTGATTTTTTCTTTTGAGACAAGTTCTCACTAAATTGCTGATGCTGGCCTCAAACTCCAGATCCTTTTGCCTCAGCCTCCAGAGTAGCTGGGATTACAGGCCTAAGCCACCACCTGGTGAAGGCGTTCCTGCACCCGCTGTCTGACAGGGTCACAGCATGGCGGTTGCTGCAGCAAGGCCGCACCATCTGAAAACTGGAACCATTAGGAATGTTAAGTGTTTTGTTTATGATACTCATGATATGGATAACAGGGTATATGTCAACCAATAATAAAAGTATGTATTGCCTGAGATTGCAGGAAAATTCCCAGAATGAGACTAAGGATACAATGGAGACATGCCATGAGGTGCGTTTCAATATCTCTCAGGATACGAACAATGGTGTTATTCCTCAAGCCTAAGCAACAAGAAATATTTATCCCATGGTTAACAATTTACACTAGCCCCCCCAACCCCACCCTAAATCACAACCTGTACAGTAGCCTAGCTACAGAAAAACAATTGCTGTTCCAACAGTACAGGGACCGCCATATGCAGCTTATGCTATCCCCTCAAGGACAAGAGGCTAATAAAAATACATTCCCCAACCAATAGACCCTCCTTTGCTTTACACAGAAACTTATGATGAAAATGGAAAACACATCGTTAATATAAATGACAAATGAGTTGAGGTATAAAGTCTGCCCTTTAGTTAAAGATTACAAATAAATAAGAATTGGTGTGCTTTGACCAAGGATCAAGGAAATTCTTTAAGAAAGCAGTTGAATAGGTCATATGAAAAAAGGAAATTACCTTGGAAATTAAAAATAGAACAATGTAAAATTAACATAGATATATTTTAGAGGCACTTCAGAGTAGTAGGCTTTTAAATAATATATTTTCACTACTTTAAGTGTGTTTTACTGGGATTTTAGTTTAGAAGTAAGAAAGCTTACCAATAATCATAAGTATGCTTTAAAGTTAAAGGTTAATGAAATAATTATAGGTATGCTTTAAAGTTAGAAGTGAATAATAGGTCAGAAGTCATGTAGTCTAGTTGCGTCGCCTAGCACCTAGTGATTGAGGTAAAAACGTAAAAGCTTAATCATGATTGTCTAAGTTTACAGAAAAATATTTTGAACAATGTACTGAATATCTTAGGTAATCAATGTATGTCAGAAAAGATTGTAATTCTTGAAAATTATGTAAATCAAAAAAGTTTCGGAAGTTTTGAAGCTATCCATTAACTACCTAAAAAAACACCTGTAATAAAAGGTATAAAAATAAAGGTCCCTCCAGGGGCAGAGAGGTGTCTTCTGGAGGTTGCTCGTAACTTGCACCCTGTCATCCCAACTCTTTCGCCGAGGCCACTCCTCCTTCACGACTACCCTTGACCCCCACTCCCCATGCCGGGGCTGGAACCGCATATTTTCTTTGAAAGACTAATTCTTACATTAAACCCAGAAGAGGGAAATCAAATAGTGGAATTAGTGAGGGAATTTTAGAAAATAGGTGCTTAAGCTCTGACCTGACGGTCTGATGTGCAGCAGAATTATGGAGAGGAATGGTGGGTGTCCAGAGGAAAGCCATCTATCTCTATGACAAAGTAAAATGATGTCGGTGAACAAATGCTTTTCAACAGGTACATATTTTTCCAGAATCATTTCAAAAATATTTGCAAAGCATGAGAAGTTTGGACTGGAAATGGCATGACAATTAGCAAAAAGGATGTACTCACTCCAAGAAAAGACTTTCTATGGTCACTACCTTTCTCTCTTGTATCTTATCTATAGGATTTGAGACTTCCTATGTCATTGACCCCCATTTGTAATCCTTAATTATTTCTATTACTTTTACCCCTTGATCCTAGTTATAGTGTAACCAAATATCTTCTTCAGTCTCCAACTAAGTCAGAGTCTAAAGGTAGAACAAAGCCAAAGTCTATCAGCTTTCCCTTTAACTACATCGATGTCCTTGAAGTTTAATCATTCTGAGAGATAGCTCTCTTTGACAAGTTCAATTTGAAAGATGTATTACTCAGTAACATAAGAAATGTCAAACTTTTTAGTCATTTTGTCAGTTTCCACCTTCCACAAGCAACTAAACATTTTTTTTTCCTTAAGAAACTGGGGATGCATTCCTGGTACACTGTGATACACTGTTGATGGAAATGTAAAATGGTATAATCTTGTTGGAAAACAGCTCGACTGTCCCAAAAGCTAAACAGAATTACCAGATGACCTAGCAATTCCACTTTTAGTTATATGCCCAAGAAAACTGAAAACATATTTACACACAGAAATGAGTACATGAATGTATGTGGCATTATTCATAATAACCAACAAGTAGAAACAACCCAAAGTCCAACTGATGAATAAATGAGTAATGGAATTATTCAGTAGTGAAATATTAATGTGTGCTATCTGAACCTTTAAACCATATGTAAATTAAAGAAACCAGATATAAAAGACCAAATATTGTATGAAATGTCCAGCATAGACAAATTGCAATGTACATTAGAGACAGAGAGTAAATTAGTGCTCTTTCTTTTTTTCTTCCTTTCTTGTTCTGCAGTGTTAGGAATGTGGAACAAGATTACTTTCTGGCAGAATGGATATGTTCTAAAATTGGTTGTAGGGATTCATGCAAACCCTAAATTCACCACCAGCCATCGGCATGTACACTTTAAGTGGGCGAATTGTGTGGTAGGCAACACGATATCCAAAAACAAGTGACCACAGCTTTGGCTATTTTGTTAACCAGAGTTTCAGGATGCTTTGTGCAACCACAACAGAGGTGCACAACAAATGTCAGGAATTCTAACTTCTCTGGAAGTGAGGAAATCCTTATTGTTGTTTGCTTATTTACAGTTATTTGCAGTCTTTTCCCCAAAAGTGTTGTAAAAATTAATAGATTCTTTTAAGATATACATTTGTTGGGCTGGGGCTGTAGCTCAGTGGCAGAGCACTTGCCTAGCATGCGTGAGGCACTGGGTTTGATCCTCAGCACCACATAAAAATAAACAAATAAAGTAAAGGCATTCTGCCCATCTACAATTACAAAAATAAAAATAAAAAATAATAAAATATACATTTGTAGCCCAGTGCAGTGGCGCATACCTGCAATCCCAGTGGCTTGGGTGGCTGAGGCAGAAGAATCACGAGTTCAAAGCCAGCCTCAGCAACTTAGTGAGGCCCTAAGCAACTACGAAAGATCCTGTCTCAAAATAAACTATAAAAAGAGCTGGGGATATGGCTCAGTACTTGAGTGCCCTTGGGTTCAATGCCCATTCCTAAGAAAGGTCCCTGAAGGGACCTTTATTTTTATACCTTTTTTACAGGTGTTTTTTCAGGTAGTTAATGGATAGCTTCAAAGCCCAAAACTTTTTTGATTTACATAATTTTCAAGAATTACAATCTTTTTTGACATACATTGATTACCTAAGATATTCGGTACATCGTTCAAAATATTTTTCTGTAACTTTAGACAATCACAATTAAGCTTTTATGTTTTCACCTCAATCACTAGGTGCTAGGTGATGCAACTAGACTACATGATTTCTGACCTATTATTCACTTCTAACTTTAAAGTATACCTAAAATTAAAATCTAAATTTTAAAAATGTATATACATTTGTTCAGTGGTAGAGAACTTGCTGGGCATGCACAAGGCCCTGAATTTGACCCTCAGCACCAAAAAAAAAAAAAAAAAAAAAAAAAGAAAGAAAGAAAAAAGGAAAAAACACCCTAAACTATACATTTGGGAAGATAGAGCAAAAAGCTTACTGTCATCCATGCAAAAGACAAATAAAAATCTTTTTACTACCTTGTGTTGAGTACAGGCATTATCTTTATGATAATGCATCTGATCAGAGTATTAATCGGATGTTAGTACTTTATTAATAAACTTCCTTCTTTCCCACTTATTTAATTTTAATATAATTCAATACCTACATACATATTTTAAACATGTCCTAAATAAATGAAGGTTACAATATTATTTAAAGCTTTACATTTTAGTTTAAAATAAAACTAATTTCATAAAACATAAGTTAAAACACTTTTTACTGCATTGATTTTATTGTAATTTGAATACAACAAAAAAGTATATTTTAATACACATGAGAAAACTTTTTTTTTTGGACCAGAGATCCAAGGATTGAACCTAGGGGTGCCACATTTCCAGTCCTTTTTTATATTTTATTTAGAGACAGGGTCTCATTGAGTTGCTTAGGGCCTTGCTAATTTGCTGAGGCTGGCTTTGAACTAACAATTCTCCTGCCTTAGCCTCCTGAGCTACTGGGATTACAGGTGTGTGCCACTGCACCCAGCATGAACAATTCTTTTTTTTAATATTTATTTTGTAGTTGTAGTTGGACACAATACCTTTATTTTATTCATTTATTTTTATGTGGTGCTGAGGATCAAACCCAGGGTCTTGCATGTGTGAGGCGAGCACTCTACCGCTGAGCCACAACCCCAGCCCCAACAATAATAATTTTTTTTAAAATTTTTATTTGTTTTAATTAGTTATACATGACAGTAGAATGCACTTATGTACTTTGATATATCATATATAGATTGGATATAATCTCTCATTTTTCTGATTATACATGTTGAATAATCACATTGGTCATACAGTCACATACATACATAAAGTAATAATGTCTGTTTCATTCTACTATCTTTCTTATCCTCACATACCCTGCCTTCCCTCCTTTCACTTCCCTCTACCTAACAAGAACAATTTTAAACAGAGATTTTTTTGAGATATAATTCACATACCTTCACCTAAAGTATAAAATTTCATGATTTTTAGTATGGTTACATAATCATGCAACCATCACCACAATCAGGTTTATAACATCTTCATTATCCTCTCCACAGCCAAACTGATCATACCTGTGTAATAAGCCCCCACCGTGGAGCTAGAGATGGAACAGCACCTGGAAGCCCTTGTGGTACCCTCCTAGATCTCCACCACCTAACAGCTGGCTTGACTCTAATACCTTGTTTGTGTGTTTTGAACTTTAGGTAAATAGGAGCACTTACTCCTGTATATTCTTTTGTGTCTGGTTTCTTGCACCAAACATTGTGATACTCATCCTGCTGTTGCCGGTAGCTAGAGGTGGTTCATTCTCGTTGCTGTATGGTATTCCATTTTGTGACTACCCCTCAATTACGTGTACATTTTATTCATGGCAGACTTTTCAGTTGTTCACAATTTAGGGTTATTATGGAGAATACTGCTAAGGCATTTGTGAACTTGTCTTTTGGGGAACATGTGTACACTAGTAAAATCTCCAGGTTAAAGGATGTGTGCATGCTCACCCTTAGCAGATCCTGCCAAATGACTTTCTGGAGTGGCTCTCCCACCAGTAGTGTATGAGAATTACAGTTTCTCCATATCAACACCAATACTTGATTTATCTCTGATTTTATCTTTGTATTTACATATATTGTGGTTTAAGTTTGTATTTCCCCTTTTAAGTGATATGCTTATTGGCCTTTGGATATCATCTTTTGCAGAATGTAAAACTTCTTTGTCCACTGGGTTATCTGCCCTCTTTTATATTGATTTGTGGGAGTTCTTTATATATTCTGGAAAGGAGTTCCTTCGCAGATATATGCAATAACTTTCTTTTAAGCCATATTTACTAAAAAAATTTATTTGTCCAAGTATTTGGTATAATCAAGTGATTAAATTAACTTGTCATTTTTATTTTATTCTCTCATATTTTTATATCAAGTTTTAGTACAACTTTTAATATCTTGGTATAAAAATCTTACACAGAACCTTTTCTTAGGGCTGCCCTAATACGTGTTCGGTTATCTTTCTTTCTTTTTTTAAAAAAAAATTTATTTTTTAGTTGTAGTTTGACACAATATAAAGATATTAATTTGTTTATTTTTTATGTGGTGCTGAGGATCGAACCCAGGGCCTCGCACATGCTAGGCGAGCGCTCTACCGCTGAGCCACAACCCCAGCCCCTCTTCATTTATTTTAAAAAATATTTTTAGTTGTAGATGGACACAACACCTTTATTTATTTATTTTTATGTGGTGCTGAGGATCCAACTCAGTGTGAGGCAAGCACTCCACCATGGGGCTACAACCCCAGCCCTCTTTGAGATATTTCCTTGATTTACTAGATTGACCCTCAGCAACAACTGGAAATTTCTACATCCTTAGGCTACTTCTCTTACCTTTGATTCCACATCTGGGTTCTCTTTCTGGGTCTCCTGGTGTCCTTTAGATACATGTCACTTCTCTAGTCTCACCGCCCCCACCCCCCGCCCCCGTGGGCTCCTGCTACCTCTTCAAGCTCCTGGTGGAGGAGATTCTATTGAGATTTGGCATTTGTGTATCATCCATTCAGGGGTGGGAGAAGTGGAAGAATGTGTGGCCTTGTAGCGCTGATTTACAAAGCAGCTGGACAGATTAGCGAATGACATCTGCTGAAGCCACACAGGCCAGTAATCCCACGGCACAATCTGTCAGAGGTGCAGAAGTGAATAGTCTCTATCTTCAGGAAAGGTGGTGAGCAGCGCCTCCTCTCGGAATTCTGATGCAACCACAGGCAGGAGATGGCGGGGCAGGGAAGTTTGTCCCCAAAGGCTTCACTAACTGAGCCCCTCCATTCAGTTCTTACCCAGGCACTGAGCCAATGCCTGTGTATGGCAGACCTTCCCCTGGTCAGATGTGTCATTGCCTTTCTGGCCACAGGCAGGAGTTCTTGTGGATTCAGGCATCGGCCCCCTTACTAACCAGAGCTCTGGCCATCTTCCTCCTCCTGCCACTGCCTCATCGTTCCCACAGCTCTCTCCGACCCCGCTTTTGACTCAATACCCAAAGTCGCACTGTCACGCACACATTAGGTCTGTGGTAGGTCTCACCCCATGGAAATAATACACACAAGTTAGGCCCAGGGTGGGATGATGGGAACAGGGACAGGCCGTGTTCCCTGCTACCTCCAGCCCCACAGTCATGGTGGCCACTCCCACTGTTACTACCAAATATTTCCAGTTTCTGTTCTCAAAACTTGTTTCAATGCACCAGAAGATGAACTGTTGTGATGTTCACCACCACACAGGTTCTTTCTCAGTCGGTGGCACTGCTGTTTGTTGTGCACACATGCTCTATTCATCAGGGAATAGAAATTTCTGGAAACTGGAGCATCAACTGACAGCATTATTTGGGTTCCTCTCCCCTTGGAGATGCTTTTTGGGAGTCTTAATTTATTACAATAAATTTTCTTGTCATTCCAACCAGAGTCCTCATCTTTTCTCTGTGCTTAAGGTAGTTCCAGAGGGGCGTATATTTGTGCTTGGAAGTGGTCCCCCCTCCTCTTAAGCCCCTAACTCACTACTAAGAGTTTCAGAAATATTTTCACTGGGAAATGGCCTGGGAAAACCTCAGCTATTACAATAATATATTTGGCTTTTCTCTTCTTTTTCTTCCTTCCTTCCTTTCTTTTTTTTTTCTTTCTTTCTTTTTTTTTTTTTTTTAAGAATTTTGCTGCAAATCGAAAAGCCATCCATGAGAAAGTTCAATGTTAATGTTGGGAAGCAGCTTTTTGGAGGAAGGAAAATAAATTGGCATCAATTCCTCAGAGAGCAGTCACTGTGTGGTAGGCTGAGGACAAATGGTTCAAGCCAGTTCTAGAGGGCAGAGCTACACAGGAGAATTTGGGGGTTGCTGAAAATTACATGTGACATAAGGCAGGCTCTCTAAGGCAAGGAGTTAAAAATCCAGCTGGCTGTGGTGATGCATGCCTATAAGCCCAACAGCTCAGGAGGCTGAGGCAGGAGGATTTCAAGTTCGAAGTCAGTCTCAGCAATTTAGCAAGGCCCTAAGTAACTTAATGAGACTCTTTCTCAAAAAATAAAAAGGGCTGGGAATGTGGCTCGGGGGTTAAGTACCCCTGCGATCAATCTTTGGTAACCCTCACCACCATCCCCACTCCCAAACACAAAGAGTCACATTTAACAAAGAAGCCAAAATCTACTGTAAAAAGCCAGATAATTGGGGTTGTATTTTCAGATCTTATTGTATGGGAAAAAACTGTTTTTTTTTTTTTTAATGTTAGAATCACATTCACTTATCATAGGAAAGGATAATGGAACAAAACTTGATTAAGGGAACAGAGGGCTTGGGGGTCCTATTTCACTTATCTTCTTTATGTGATCAAATGAAAAGAACCAATGGAATCTCTTCCTTTTTCTCTCTCTCTATTGAATGCATAGGTGAGTTCTTAACACTGGAAAATCTGTTAATGCCTATGCACACATCAGACAACTTTCCTCAATTAAGCTAAACCCAATGAAAAAGCAAAGGTCTTTACACAGTATTAAAGGGGGTGGGCACATGGAGCAAGACATCCATGGAGGCAAGAGCTCAGCATTCTGAAGAATGAATACCATTTAGAAAGGAAGAGACATGGTTGAGCAGTCTAGGAAGGATAGCATGTGCAAAGGCACTGGAGCAAGGATGTGCACAAAAAAGATCTGGTCCATGGTCACTGGGTTTAAGACTGTCTGATGGGGAAGGCAGTAAGAATAGGACTAGGGTGGACACCTTGTACTGCTCTACAGTCAAAGCCATTTTCATGGATGTGTGAATATTTGAGAAGACTGCAATACCTAGTAGTGCACACCTGTAATTCCAGCAGCAGAGGAGGCTCAGGCAGGAGAATCCAAGTTCAAGGCCAGCCTGGGCAACTTAGTGAGACCCTGTATCAAAATTTAAAAATAAAATAAAAGGGCTTGGGATGTAGCTTAATGGTAGAGTTCCCCTGGGTTCAATTCCCAATACCAGGGTGGAAAAACAGAAGCCTTCAACTCATTAAGGTGATTATGGGCAAGTTACCAAACCTGTTTTCTCAGGTGCAAAATCCAGACGTAGGATTGCTGTGAAAGCCAAATGGTTGGGATCACAGGCTTTGGAGCTATAGCAATAAGGGTCCTACCCCTGCTCAGCCATTTACTAGCTGTGCAGACCTTAGACACTAGAAAGACCTTAAGCACTTATAAGTCCTTAACTTTACTGAGCCTCAGTTTCTGTACAGTAAAATGGAAAATAACCACCTCGGACATATAATGTGAGGATTAACTGAAATAATGAATATTAAATACTTAGCCAAAGGGTGGCACATAGTACTCAGTAAATATTAGTTATGATGGTTGAGAAAATGATACCTCATTGAATAAATAAGTAAGGTTTCATTATCTGAAAGCACATGATTTGTTCCCAAAAGAGTTATTTGGGGATATTCTAAATAGTGCATATAAACACAACGATGGAACCTGCAAATTCCTTGGTCAGCTCCAGCACAGACCCCCAAGCTTCCAATTAGACCGGCCCCACCCCCAGCCGCTTGCAGGCCCAGCCCATCGGGTTCTCTCCAGGCCCCGCCCTGAGCGCTTATCTCCGCCCCGACGCGCCTGCGCGGGGTGGGCCGCGGCGAGCAGAGGCTATGAGGATTTTGGTGCGGCGCTGCTGGGGACCAGGGTTGGGTCATGGCGCCGCGGGCGGCAGGCCGACCTCGCAGTGGCGGATTCTGGCCAGGCTCCGCGGGTCCCTCGGCGAGGAGGACGGCCGGGACACCCGAGTCCGCGAGAAGCCGCCCTGGCGTGTGCTCTTCTTCGGTACAGACCAGTTCGCCCAGGAGACTTTGCGGGCGCTGCACGCCGCCAGGTACCCGGGCCGGGGCTGGGGGCTGGCGCTGAAGGCGTCCTTGCTGACCCTGTGCGACTGTCTCCGGAGTGTTTGGATTCCTCTTGGTGGAAAGCAGCAGCACCTTGGTGGCATGGGCCCAAATCTCGGCGTCTCGGCTCGCCGGGAAGGTGTGCCACACCTGCTGGTCAGGCTTTGGGCGCCCAGTACTGTCCGGTCTACACTCCCTGCGCCGTCGGTTTTCCAAGCGCCACCCGGCGGTGCCGAGCCAGTGGTAGGCACTTTTCCTGCAGCACCTCCGACCAGGCCTACCGCCTCCCTGCCGGTGTTGGGTGTGCGGATATCGGACTCAGAGAGGTTAAGGCATTGCCCAAGGTCATCAGCTGAGCTGATTGGAGCCCAAATCAGTTCTGACTTCAGAGTTCTCCCCTTTGCAATCATTTTGCTACCTACCAGCCATGTAATTTGTAGCCTCTAATCCTTAGGGCTTTTTTTTTTTTTTTTCCTTTCTTCTTTTTAAATATCCAGGCTTGGCACCTTTTTGTGCACCTGCATCTCACTCCTGTTCCCTGGTCCGCCTAGTACACAGCAGGACCCACTTTTCTGGGCCTGAAAGGAGGACATCCCCAAAACAATTTTTTAAAATGAATACATTTATAAATTAGAATTCTTAGGAGTACATTTAGTATGTATGAAATTTAACATCTTGTTTACTGGGGGGAAGAAATTGTTTGAAATTCATCCTTCCCCAAACTCCATAGAGTGTGGTGGCAATACCATATAGAGTGTTCTGCTTTCTTTCTCCAATTTGTGTTTTTTCTTTCTCCATTCTGTTTTTTTCCTGATACCCCCACCACCACCTCATTTCTGTATCTCACTTTATCACTTCTTTCTGTATGTATAGAATCCCTTGTTTATTGTATTTCTCTCTCCACACACCTCTGGACACCTTTCACATTATGTTCTGGTTGCACACACTTCCTATCTTGTTTCCCATATTGCCACATGCATTTGACACTTACCCTTCTGATGATGCTTCACTTGAGAGCTTCATTACCCTAAGCTTGTTTGTTTTGGGGTGTGTATGTCTGTGTGTGTGTGTATGTATGTGGTATTGGGAATTTAATCTACCCCTGAACTACTGCCTCCTCCCATTTAGTTTGTATTTTGAGATAGGGTCTTGCTAAACTGTCCAAGCTGCCCTTGATCCTGCTATTTTTTTGTGTCAGCCTTCTGAATCACTGGGTTTACAAGCGTGTGCCACCACACTTGGCTGTATGCTTTCTTTTTAATGCCCTGGTATATATTCCTTTTCTCTTAATTCTTCAACATGTGCATGCCTGTTTAATAAATGAACATTCAGACCCTGCAGGCTGGGGTGTATTCAGTGGTACAATGTGAAACTTACGTGTGAAGCTCTGGGTTTTAACCCCAGCACCCATAAATGAAGGAGTAATATAAGTATACTGGAATAATCTCTAGCAGGTAAGAAGAATGAGGTAGTGCTGCATGTGATCCCATAAAATGATGTTCATGGGATGTATTTGGTTTATTTTTTAATTTGTTCTTTCGGGATTTGGAGCAGTGCTACATGCTTGTAATGTTAGCTACTGGGGAGGCTGAGATAGGAGGATCACAAGTTTGGAAAATTAACCAGACCCTATCTCAAAATAAAACTTTAAAAAAAAAGTATTGGGGATATAACTCAGTGATAAAGTGCCCCTGGGTTTAGTGCTCAGTACTTCCCTACCTTCTGAATTAAATTCAATTAAAACCAAATTTAAAATTTAAAAAAAATTTAAGGAGATGTAACTTATTGGTAGAGTGTTTGCCTAGAGTGCTCAAGGCCCTGGTTTGATCCCTAGCACTGCAGAAACAAAAAACAAGTATTGTGTTTTTTGAATGGCATGTGGTTATGATACAAAAGGATGCACAGCAAAAAGGCATTTCCTTCCTCCCCTGTCTCACATTTTTCAATTCTTCTCTCCAGAGACAGCCACTGATTTCGGTTTCTTATTTTAGACATGTTCAGAGCATATACAAGCATGTGGATATTTAACTAATTTTATTTAAAAAAAAAAAAAAGACTCACATGGGCGGGATTGTGGCTCAGTGGCAGAGCGCTTGCCTCGTCCTCAGCACCACATGAAAATAAATAAATAAATCAATAAAGGTTTTTGTGTCCATCCACAACTAGAACATTATTTTTAAAAAAGACTCACATAATAACATATATAGTATTGTTAGGGGGAAAAAAGCAAAAATACAGAATAGTAAGTGTAATATCCCAATTGTATGTTTCTGTATGCACAGGAAATCTCTAGAATGATGCTGTCTAAATGTGATTCTTTAAAATGATTAAAATTAAATAAAAAAGTAAAAATTCAGTCTTTTGGTTGCACTCATTTTAATCATTTAGCCCTAAATGCTTCATGAATTTAATAACAATAATAATAATAATAAATAACAGTATGTGAAGTACCTTACCTTTGAGCCATGGCCCTAGAGCTCTCACATTTTTCTCTAATCTTTTTTAATTTAGGGAGAACAAAGAAGAAGAGTTAATTGAAAAACTGGAGGTGGTGACAGTGCCTTCACCATCACCAAAAGGACTTCCAGTAAAGCAGTATGCTGTGCAGTCTCAGCTTCCAGTGCACGAGTGGCCAGATGTGGGATCTGGAGAGTACGATGTTGGAGTAGTGGCTTCCTTCGGCCGACTTTTGAGTGAGACTCTTATTCTTAAATTTCCCTAGTAAGTTTATTTACAAGGAAATACAGTATACAGACTTTGGTCTTTATAAAAGGACCTGGTGTTTAAAATTTGATAATTTGAACTCTATACTTTGGCATGAATTGTTGAAATGTGTTGAGTTCCTTATCACACTCAATGGACTTTAATCTAACCTCATTTAAGTTCCATATATATAGTTGGGGATGTAGCTCAGCCACAGAGTGCTTGCCTAGCATGCACAAAGTTCTTGGTTCATTCCCAGGTACTGAAAAAGGAAATTCTTTATATGTGCACACAACTCCTAAATTTGTCCCTTCAGAACAGCTCTTTCCTGGAACTCCAGGCCTCTAATACCCATTCCATTCTCTTTACCTGTGCTTTGATGTCTGATAGGTACCTTATGTTCAAGATGCCCAAAACCTTTCGAAATCATTGTCTCAGTAAAGACAACTCTGCCCTTCTAGTTGGATGGGCCCGAGTCATTCTTGATTTATCTATCTCCTGGCATCAGGATACCTTCAGTCCATCAGGATATTCTATTGCCTCTACCTTCAAAATCATCTCATAGTTGCACTTTCCTCCATTACTGCAGTAGTCTCCTGTGTCATCTCTGCCTTTATCCTTGGCCTTTCTGTCTTTTACTAACCCAGCAACCAAAGTGATCCTTTAAAAGCACAAGTCAGATCATGTAATTTTGCTCCAAATCCTCTGAGCATTTCATTCAGAATAAAAGGCAAAATTTTTTTGTTGGCTTACGAGGACCTACATGTTTCGTCCCCTCTGGCTGTCTGACCTCACCTAGGAACTGTTCCTCTGGTTCACTGTATTCCATCCACATTGACCTTCTTATTGTGCTAAGCATTTACTTTTTTAAGATCTTTGTATTTATAGTTCCATCTGCCTAGAAAGCTTTTCTCCTGTATGATAGTCATGCACCACATAACGACATTTCAGTCAATGGCAGCTTATTTGATAGTTACCCGTAAGGTTATATTGCCCAGTGATGTCATTGCCAACTTAGTTTGTGTGAATACATGCCCTAATTTTCACAGAACAGAATCACCTCACAGTGTGTTTCTCAAGACATATCCCCTTGATTAAGCAACTCTTGACTATCTGCATGGCTTATTCCCTTACCTATTCATTGTCTTTGCCCAAGTGTCTTGTTGGTAAAGCTTTTCTTAGACCACTATTGAAATTGTAAGCCACGCATGGTGGTGCATGCCTTTAATCTCAGCTGCTGAGAGGCTGAGGCAGGATCACAAGTTTGAAGCCAGCCGGGCAACTTAGTGAGATCCTGTCTCAAAAAAAAATAAAAAGAGCTGAAGATTTAACTCAGTGCTAAAGTACATGAGCAATATCCTAGATTTAATCCACAGTATTCCCGCCCGCCCCCCAATTGTGTTCTCCCACCCAGTACTCCTATCCCTTTCTCTGTTCTGTTTTTTCCCCTAGACTTCAGCACCATCTGGCAAACTTTTAACATACAGTGTTTTCTTTGTGTGTGGTTTTTTTGTGTGTGTTGTTTCTTTGATTTGTTGTTTATTTTCCACTCTTTGCATGTAAGGGCAGGAGTTTTTGTTTTTTGGTTTTTTCTGTTTCTAACACTTAAATCCCTAGCTAGCACTTAGTGTCTGCACACAGATTGTACCCAGTGAATATTTGTTGGATGAGTGGGACTGGGCTGTACAGTAGGACTTAGAATAATTATAAAGCTTTCTCTCACACACATACACACACTCAAGTGTAGGCTTGTGCTGACGGACACAAACCAATGATAGAATAGTAAAATATTTAAATTACTCCTCAGTGCATGGTAGGTGTAGTGGGATAAACAGCAAAGGTGAACAGATCATTAGATGGGGATTTAGGAAGCTTGCTTTAGGCATTCTATGAACAGAAATTAAATGATATAACTATCAATATAATTTCTTATGTCTGTGATGTGCACAATAGGGTTTGAGGGGTTCCTCTCATATTGTAATAAATGCATTTTAAAACTTCCAGATATCACAAGTTTTTATAGAACACTTTGGAATAATGAATGGTTGTTCTTGCTTTGCTTTTAATTAAGTTTCATTGGTTTTTTTATGGTAAGAGAGTGAACTTACATGTGACTTATGTTTTTTTAGGTGATTCAAGACTAGATTTAGCTCTCTGGTCTTTTTTAATTTCTGGGAAAGCTTAAGGATGAGCAGTATTATATTAGTTTAGGTAGTAGTAACTAAATAGTAAAGCCACTGACTTACTAATTTCTGCATTTTCTAATTTAGTGGCATATTGAATGTCCATCCCAGTTGCCTCCCGCGATGGCGTGGTCCAGCCCCTATAATCCATACAGTGCTTCATGGAGACCTGATTACTGGAGTGACAATTATGCAAATTAGACCTAAAAGGTAGAACATATTTTTTTTCTTGAGATTTTTCTGATTTTAAATGTTAATATCAGTCTTTTGGGTGCCTGAGTGGACGGGTGAATGGACAGTGCTCAATTCTCCAACTTCCTTGCTTTTATATCCTTTCTGTTGTTTCATAATTTCTAACATAAGCCCTTAAAGTCCTTATGAAATTGTTAATTTGTTAGTTGAAATAAATTATGAACACCTGGATTTCTATAAAAAACATTGTGTAAGGGCTGGGGCTGTGGCTCAGTGGTAGAGCTCTTGCCTGGCATGTGTGAGGCACTGGGTTCAATTCTCAGCACCATAAATAGATAAATAAAATAAAGGTCCATCAGCAACTAAAGAAAAGAAATGGTTACTTTAAAAAAAAAATCTTAAGTACAGGCCATATTTTGCTCTTCTTTCAAATTGATGTTTCTACCTTGCCAATGATTGACAGTCAAATTTGTAGCCTGCAATAAACTATCTTTGTGCTATGTAGACAAACATTGATCTTAAGAAATAGTAGTCACATTATCAACTTTTGTTTTTCCCTAGGTTTGATGTAGGCCCAATTCTCAAGCAGGAGACCATCCCTGTGCCACCCAAGAGCACTGCCATGGAACTAGAAGCACTGTTATCAAGACTAGGAGCCAACATGGTATAGTTCTCCCATATTCCTTTGCTTTTCACTCACTCAGTAGGTCTCCCAAGTGGTTCTGAGGAAAGAACACTTTTATGATTTGTAATTTTAAGCTTCTATTGTTTTCTTTTCCTGGCTTCCTAAAAAGTAGCCTCGTATTTGTGGTCTCATATAAATCTTTGCAGATTTGCAGAGTGGGTTCTTAAAAAAGGCTTTCAAATAAAACAGATGATCATCCATGGACTGAGGCCTTTACACTAATCTGCTCAGGTTCTTTCTCCTTCCTCATATATGTACCTTGCCTGCCTGTCAGAGTGAACTAACAGTCATTTGCTAAGTAACTCAGTTTTTCTCTCCCTCTGTCCTGGGTTCTAGTCATTTGCATCTATATGCACTGAAATTCTGCTGACCACCCTTCTATAGATGATCTTTGTTCTCTCTGTGGCTTTGCGTAGCTTGTTCAATCTGTTAACCATAGGTCTAGAAAGATGCTTAGTGACTAAATTCACATTTTTCATTTGAACTAGCTAATTTTATATAGTGTAATATTTTTTTCCCACAACTATAGATGTTACTTCCTATTTTGGCACTTCCTTGGAAATGATCTGATAATATCAGCTGCCATTTATTGAGCATGAACTCATGTGCCAAAACTGTTTTAGATTCCTGTTTGTTTGTTTTTTCCCCCTTCTTAGAAACCTTTGCACAATTGCTATTGATTGACAGATTATGACATTGAATGCCACAGAGAAGTTAAATAACTTCTGCACAATAAGACAGCAGTAGGTGGTAGAAGTGGGATTTGAACACAGAGCTATATAACTCCAGAGTACATTCTTTCTGAGAGCTCCACTGCTTTCTGTGGGGTAAGAATGTAGGTAGCTGAGCACAGGCTGTCCTTATGCAGAGATCATGCACAGCCAGGGAAAGCTCCAAATTATCTGGAAACAAATCAGTGCCTTACACTTCATCGAGAGGAGTTCCACCAAAACTCCACTGAAGTCAACTTGCATCCTCACACAGCTTAAGCCAATTTACTACCTGTAGCCACCCAGCTAACATTATAGGTAATTTCATGGTGCTGAACTACAAGATATTTCTGCTTTGCTTTTCTGTGCATCTTGAATATATCATGTGCTCTCTTTGTAGCTTATTTCAGTTTTGAAAAATTTGCCTGAAAGTCTGAAAAATGGAAAGCAGCAGCCTGCTGAGGGAGTGACACAAGGTGAGTGAGACTGCAGAGACTTCACATCTTGTGTAAGGTTTTGTTTGTCCTGATGGTATCTGAATACTGGCTTTTTGCTGTACTTTTCCTTTAATTTTGACAAGGGTGAGTGCCCACTTGTAAGTCCTTTTCCAAAGAATGGTTGGTGAGCTCCACCTCTCCCTCTTAGCATATAGTCTCATGAAGGATTCAACTTTTACAATTTTATTTTGAAAAATATTAAATGTAGCAATAAATTTAAAAACTAGTATAATGAATATCAATGTATCCCAATAAATTATTAATATATGACCATATTTTCCTTCTGTGTATATATTCAGTGTGTGTATTTTAAATTTTGCTTATTCATTTGCAAGTGTGAAAATGGCCTTTTATCTCTAAGTATTTTATTATGCATTTCTTTAGAAAAATAATTACTAAAATGTATTTTATAGCTTTTTTTTTTTTTTAATAAGGATCCAGGGAACACAAGACTGTTCAAATCTCTTTTCACCAATTTCAGTCCTAATTAGGCCCTAATCAAATAAATGTAATTTTTTTTGGTTGGTTTTTGCAGTGCTGTGTATTGAACCCAGGGGAAATTTTTTATTTAATTAAAAAAGAAAGAATTTTAGGATCCAGTTATTAGTTGTTATATCTCTTTTGTCTCTTTAAAATAATTTCTCCAGACTGGACACAGTTGTAATCCCAGCAGCTCAGGAGGATAAGGCAGGAGGATTGTAAGTACAAAGCTAGTTCAGCAACTTAGCAAGATGCTAGGCAACTCAATGAGATGCTGTCTTAAAAGTTAAAAAAAAAAAAAAAGAGGGCTGGGGTTGTGGCTTGGGCTGGGGTTGTGGCTCAGCACTAGAGTACTCATCTAGCACATGTGAGGCCCTGGGTTCGAACCTCAGCGCCACATATAAATAAATAAAATAAACATATTGTGTCTAACTACAACTAAAAAATAAATATTTTTTTAAAAAAGTTTAAAAAAAAAGAAAAGGGCTGGGTATGTGGCTCAGTGGTTAAGCACCTCTGAGTTCAATGCTGGTACCAAAAATAAATAAATAAAATAAAATAATTTCTCCACTATTCCCCCCCCCATTATATCATTAACTTCTTGAAGAGACCAAGTCAGTTATCTGATTTGTTTCCTTCTAGTATAGTTTATATCCCTTATATTTCACATAAATTAGAAGTTCTAAAGGTTTGGCTAGATTCAGATTTGAAGTTTTTAAAAAGTATTTCATAGATGGTACTGTATTTCAATAACATGTGTGCTAGCTTAGGCATTGCTTTTTATTTTTCTTTATGATTTAATTTTAATTTTTGAATATGTAAAATATACACCTGATTCAGAAGTTAAAACCATTCAAAAGAATATACTTAGCAAAATCTTTCTTTTGTCCCCTCCAACCTTAGGTATCACTTTGGCAAGTCATGATATCATGTTGCATGAAAAGAAAGCTAAGAGAAAGCATAGAAACGCTAACTTTGATCGTTGATTAGAATGGTGACCACCAGATCTTTACAGTGTAACGATGTATTTTTCCTTCTGCAATTAACAGATAATCTCCAGGGTGATACTTTTGCACTGTGCAAGTATCCCTACTTATTTGTTATGTGTTTATGTGTTTAATAGTTCCAATATTATAATACTGATATTACTACTAACTGTGCAATTACTAAGATTTAAGATTTCTTGTAATTTTTTTCTTTGTCCTTAGACTATATGCTACTAAGTTGTACAATCAAATTACTATGTTTAAGACTTGCTGGAGATGATTTTTTTTTTCCACATATTTTTATTATCTACTTTGACTACTAGGGTTTGTTTATTCAGTTTGTTTTCAGTTTTAGGAGTTGCTTTATTTCTCTTTGTGATTAAATTTTAGTTTTTGAAAATGTTAAATATTTACGTGATTCAAAAATTAAATAATTTAGGCCTGGCACAGTTGCATACACAAATGTAATCCTAGTACCAGAGGCTAAAGCAATAGAATTGCAGGTTCAAGGCCAAACTATCAACTGAGCAAGACCCTGACTTAAAAATAAAAAATAAAAAGGGCTGTGGAGGTAGCTCAGTGGTAGAGCCCCCCAGGTTGCAATTCTCAGTCCTGGGGGAAATAAAGAATAAAAAAAATTATTATAAAAACAATTTATAAAGGTATGCTCAGAAGTTCCCCTTTCATCCCCATCTCATCCAATTCTATTCTATTCTGTCCATCTATAGAGAATTATTTTTATTAATAGTTGATCATTGGAATGGTGACTACCAGAGCTTTCCAGTGTAAACCAAGTTTCTTCAGTCTTCCAGTTTTTACTTCTGTCAAAATTAGCAAAAACATATATATTGTTATTTTGTTATTTTCTTTTTACTTAACAATGTATTGTAGAGACCACTAGCTATTAAGACAACTTTCTTTCTTTCTTTTTTTTTTTTTTTTTGGTGGTAGTGGGGGTTGAACCTAGGACCTTGTTCTTGCTAGGCAAGTGCTTTACCACTGAGCTACATCTGTAGCCCGCCTTTTCTTTTTTATGGCAACATAATTCTCAATTGTGTGGATATATCATAATTTATTCAGTAGAGTCCCTATTGATGGGTTGTTTTCAGTTTTTTGCTATTTAAATACTACTACTCTAAATAATTTAATGTGCATTGTACTTCCTAATCCAGTAGGTGAGAAATTGTATCTGGGAGTAGTTTAATGTCCATTATTCGTATGAGTAATGTTGAAAATCTCTCTCTCTCTTTTTTTTTTTTTTTTGGTCAGGGGATACTGAGTATTGAACCCAGGGATGCTTTACCACTGAACTACATCTCCAGCCCTTTTTATTTTTATTTTGAGACAGGGTTTTGCTAAATTGCTCAGGGCCTCACTGAATTACAAAGGCTGGTCTTGAACTTAGCAATCCTCCTGCCTCAGCTTCTTGAGTTGCTGGAGTAATAGACAGTAGATCTTTTCATATATGTGTAAGGAAGGTTTGCATTTCCTTTTTTTGAGAGGTATCATTACCTTTGGCCTATTTTTCAATCAGTTTTGGTCTTTTTTTTTTTCCCTCAGTTTTTAGGAGTACTTTATATAATACAGAAATTAGCCTTTGTGATATAAACTGCAGATTCTCTCAGTTTGTCATTGCAAATACTTATTCTGCCACTAAGCTGCGTCCTCAGCCTTGTCATTTGTGGTTTTTTTTTTTTTTCTTTTAATAACTTTATTTCTTATTTACTTTTGTATGTGGTGCTGAGGATCAAGCCCAGTGCTTCACATGTGCTAGGCAAGTGCTCCACCACTGAGCCACAACCCAAGCCCATTGTCATTTGTTTTTTGATTTAACTTATAGCATTTCTTTTTCTTGTTAAAAAAAAAAACATCATTAATTGCTTCTGGACTTTGAGTCCTAGTTAATTAGAAGAGCCTTTTCTATTCCCACATTATAAAGTAGTTCACTTGTGTTCTTTTTTTTTTAACTTTTTTTTTTTTTTTTTAAGTTGTAGATGGACACAATACCTTTATTTTTATGTGGTGATGAGGATTGAACCCAGTGCCTCATGCTAGGTGAATGCTCTTCCTCTGAGCCACAACCCCAACCCCTTGTGTTTTCTTTTAGTGCTGGTTTGGTTTATTTATTTTTACTTCATATTGTGGGAAATTTTGAACACACAAAAGTTGTTGTTATTCAGCATCAATATTTATTAATTCTTGAATATTGAACCTGATGTTCTTTCTTGTTCTTGGCTTTACCTTGTAGCTCCTAAGATTTCTGTTGGTACCAGCTGTATAAAATGGGAGGAACAAACTTCAGAGCAAATATTCAGACTTTATCGTGCCATTGGAAATATAGTAAGTTGAGAAGTCATGCTGCAATTTTACCTAATTGGGTTTTTTGTATGTAATTTGCTTTCTGAATATTTTTATTTAAGAATGAATCTTATAAACTAAACCTACAAAACCTGAAATTTATTTTTAGGTATTATTTAAGTTTTGATGGAGGCATTAGCATTTATAAATTACTTTCAAATATAAGTTTTGCAGTTTCTTTTTTTTAATATTTAAAATGCCTTTATTTTATTTATTATTATTTTTATGTGGTGCTGAGGATCGAACCCAGCGCCTCGCATGTGCTAGGTGAGCGCTCTATTGGTGAGCCACGACCCAGCCCCAGTTTTGCAGTTTCCTATGACCAAATTCCATTTCACAGACAAGGGGAATGAAAACTAGTTAAGGTGCTCGTAAAAATGATTTGAGTCTTATAACTCCTAATCCAGTGCTCTTTCTAGTATATCTTTTTCCCTTTGGCCAATTTTTTACAAACAGATTTTAAATCATTGATTTCTACATGTGATACACAAAGAGGAGTTGTAATGTCAAAGCTTGTTAAAATATCCAAGTTAAATTCTCAGTTCCCTGACAAATTTTTTTTTGGTTTTTTTCCTTTCTTTCTTTTGATGACCATTTGTATTATTTAAATTCTGAGTTTACCAAGAATGTGTTTTTTAATGGACTACCTCTGATATTAATGTGGGTAAAATGGGAGCTACCATTGGGTATCTGTGGCATGCCAAGTTCTTCAGTGAGGATCACAACTTCATTTTGTACTTATTAGTAGCTCAAAGTCAGCAAACTCCAAAATATTCATAACACATACAAGAATTAAAAGGCTAATTCTCTAAATATGTAAAAGGTTTTCATAAACTAGTAAGAAATGAACAACCCAGTTTTTTCAAATATGGGTTAAGGGCATAAATAGGTAATGTATAGCGAAATAAATAAAAATGTAAGTAAATACATTGACAGCTTCTCAGCCTTACTAATCCAAACAGCAGTTGTCATTTTTTTTGTTGTTGTTCACTTATAAGGTAGTTTAACAAGACAATGTTCCTATCAAAACAAAATGGCTTCTTTGCAGAAGTTGACAAGCTGACCCTAAAATTCACAAGGAATTGCAAAGGGCTCATTAAATCAGATTTGTGGGGTGGGGAGGCAGAGAGGCAGAGAGGCAGAGAACTTGCACTTCCTGATTTCAAAACTTACTATAAAGCAACAGCAATCAAACAGCATGGTACTGGCTATAGCCTAGTGGAATAGAATCAACATTTATGGGTAATTGGGTTTTTTTTTTTTTGTTTTTTTTTTACAAGAATGTCAAAATAATCTAATAGAAACAAGTTTTGGACATGGTGCTAAATGTTTACAATCAAAAGAATGAATTTTGAGGGGCTGGGTTGTGGCTGAGTGGTAGAGCACTTGCCTTGCACATGTGAGGCATTGGGCTCAATCCTCAGCACTACTTGAAAGCAAGGCCACACAAAAACTTGCAACATTATTTGGAATAGACAAAAAGTGTAAATGACCCAAATGTCCAACAAATGATGGCTACATAAATAAAATATAGTTTATCTATAGATGAAATATTACTCAGCCATAGTCATAACCATATGATACAACATGTATAAACTTTGAAAACATTATGCCAAATAAAAGAAGCCAGTCACAAAAGATCATATATTGTTTTGTTCCATTTATATGAAATGTCCAGAATAAGCAAATCCAGTGCCTGAAGGGAGAGGGTGATGGGGAGTGTTTGCTAATGGTAGGCTTTTGGGGGGTCAGGATGGTGGTGAAAAAATTGGTGCCATGGTTGCACAATTCTGTGAACCTGAACACGACTGAATTATACGCTTTAAAAGAGTGAATTTGGGGGCTGGGAGTGTGTAGCTCAGTGGTAGAGCACTTGCCTACCATGCATGAGGCCCTGGGTTCAATCCTCCTACTGCAAAAAAAAAAAAAAAAAGGATGACTTGTATATTATGTGAATTATGTCTCAATGAAGCTATCAAAACCAACCAACCAACCCCAAGGTTAGAAAGACCTGGATGTGTTTGAAGGATGGAAATTAGACTGGTGTGGCTAATACAGAGCCATCAAGGTAGAGATTAGCATAAAGTGAGGTCAGAAGCAAGCAGGATTGATGTGTAATCCCCAGACAATGTTGATGCTCTTTAATCCAAACACATCATTTAAAAAAGCAAAACAAACAAAAAACCTCAATGGCTCAGGAGGTTGAGGCAAGAGAATTGCAAGTTCAAAGCCAGCCTCAGCAATTTAAAGTGGCCCTAAGCCACCTAGCAAGACCCTGTCTCAAAATAATAAATTAATTAAAAGAGCAAGGGATGTGGCTCAGTGGTTAAGTGTCCCTGGATTCAATCCCTGGTACCAAAACAAAACAAACAAACAACAACAAAATCCCAAACCAAAAATGTTGCAGCTTGAGAGAGAGCTTTATGATAAAAATCATAAGGGCTGGGGCTGGGGCTCAGTGGTTTAGTGCTTGCCTAGCATATGTAAGGCACTGGGTTTGATCCCCAGCACCATGTAAAAATAAGTAACTAAATAGTAAACAATAAAGGTATTGTGAACATCTGACTTTAAAAAAAAAAAAAAAAATCACAAGGCCTTGGGTTTGATCCTAGCACCACCAAAAAGAAACCAAACTATTCTACAGAAATATATGTGCTCAAAGATATGTCAATAAGGATTTTTATTATATTTTATAATTTTAAAATTGGGAATAACTGAAATATCATAAAGGTATTGGTTGTATACTTATGTTACATGCATAAAATGAGATATTGTGTTGCGTATGCAAGGTGAAATAGATCAGTATGTGCTAATGAAACAAGTTGCTTATAAAACAGTATGTTTTAGATTTTTGTAATGGTAACATCTGTAGAAAAAATACAGGGAAACATATCAGACTGTTAACAGTGGTTACCTATGGGGTTAAAATACAGAATACTGTCAATTTCTAATTTTTTTTAACAAGTGATGTAATGCTTTCGTAAGCATAAATGTTTAATTGCAAAGACTATGTAAAGAGTTGCATTTGTGTTCTGTTCCATAATATTTAGTGACTGATTCCCCGATTCCTCTGTACATAGGAGAAAAATCAGACTAGACTAACAAAACTGTAGTTGCAGCAGGTTTGGAGGTTGAGTGTATTTATCATTCCTTTAATTTTTCCGCCCCCCTCTCTTTTTTTTTTTTTTCCTTTAATCTTAATTTCAGATCCCGTTGCAGACACTCTGGATGGAGAACACCATTAAACTTCTGGATTTGGTAGAAGTTAACAATTTAGTCCTTGCTGGTATCAACTTTTGATTATAATTTTTTTTCATTTATAATCAATTTGAAAATGTGTCTGTTTTTAGCACAGTTCACATTTATTGAAAGTAAGGATTTTTATAGTTTGTTTCAGTTCAATAATGATAATACTTTACATCTCCTTATGTTTTATTCTTTGCAGTGTCCATTCACATGTATTTTTTCATCACAAGAACCTGGGAAGTAGAGCAGTGTTCCTTTCCCATTTTAAGCTTTGTGACTTCCTAAATTAAGGTCTTCCAGGGCTGCAAAATTACTTGATTAATTTCATTCTGATGAATATCATAATGAAAACATCTGGGCAGCTCAGTGAGAATCTAGGCCAGGGTGTAGCATTTCACACCACAGATCTATTCTTAAGCCCATCAGTGTCCTCAGTGGTCTAGTCTAAAGGTAGTTGGAGTTCTCCAGGAATCTAAGAATGGGGACTGGTTTGGGTGGGGATGGAAGGGCCAGCGTAAATCCTAAGGATCCTGTATTTCTCCCCTGGTGGGTAGTTATTCCCCCAAAATTACAACATAGAACTTTTAGATGATCACCAGGAGACTGAGTAAATAACTTGGAGCTTCTTATGGGTACAGGAAGCTTTTCTTTGGGTTTGTGATGTACACAGAACACTGTATTTATATTACAAAGCCAGTGCATCAGGAAATGTGTCCTCTCCAATATTAGTACTGCCTCCCGGGTAGTTTTTTATTTTTAAGAAGTACCAAAAAGTTATATAATTATTTTTTCCTCTCTTTGTGTCTCATATCTTTTCCCCTCCATTCTTTAGATGCAAAACTAACAAGACAGACTCTTACTCCAGGATCAATAATATACCACAAACAGTCAAAAATATTGCTAGTTTATTGCAAGGTATGTTTTCCATTGGTTTCAAATTACCATATTTGTATTGCTGAATTTATGTTTGTATCAATTATCATCTTAATTAGGATTTCACTTAAGTGCCTACCAATCATATTGGACAGTCTAATTTTCTTAATAATAAAATCTCTAGCATAAATTTTTCAAAGCAGTGAAGATTGCCAAGGCATTCTCAATGAAGAATATTCCATAATGATTGCTTTCTTTTTTTCTCTGATACTGGGTTGAATCCAGGGCCACTCTACTAGCTCTCTTTATTTTTTATTTTTTAAATTCAATTAATTAATTAATTTGGTGCTGGGGATTGAACCCAGGGCGCTTTTTATTTTTATTTTTTATTTTGAGGCAGGTTCTTGCTAAGTTGTTTAGGTCCTTGCTGAGTTGCTAGAACTTGGGATCCTCCTGCCTTAGTGTCCCTACCTGTTGTTGGGATTTACAGGCTTGTGCCACCATGCCCAACTAGAACCATTATTTTATAAGACAATGGTGTGTTCCACTGAAAAGCATTTCATATTTTTTGTCAAATGGTATTTATGTAAGATGTTACACACTCAAGAAAGGGGCATTAACAGATGTCAGTGAATGGATAAAAATAATGTGATACACATACACTCACACAGATGGAGTTTTATTCAGCCATAAAGAAGAATAAAATTATGTCCTCTATGGAAAATTGGATGCATCATAAGCAAAGTAAGCTAGACTCAAAAAGTCAAGGGTCATATGTTTTCTCTAGAAAAGAAGAAAAGGGAAGCTAGAAAGAAAAAGAAAAAAAGGGAATCTCATGAAAATAAAGGGAAATCAGTTGGGTACAGAAAGGAGACTTGGGGGAGTTGGAAAGGGAAATACTGGGGATTTAAATTGATCAAATTGTGTCATGTGCATGTATAGACATGCCTCAATGAAACCCACTATTCTGTATAATTATTATGCACCAAAAGAAATAAAAAGAAGGTATGCTTAAAATGCTAGATTGATGTAACCCACCCAAACTATAGATACAGAAATCTTCCATCAACCTCTCTTCATCTCTCTTTACCTTCTCCTAAAACAGGAGAATATGACTTGCTTATTGGGAATATGTCTTGCTGTCCTTGACCCAGATGTGTATATATTGTTTCATTATTATAGTTTGCTCTCACAGAAGAAACAGGCTCTGAGAACATGGGAATTTAAGTCTCACCAGTTGTGTTACCTTGGGAAAAAAAAATCACTCACCTTCTGAGGGCATCAGTTTCTACTCCTAAAATGGGATTTGCGTTTTTATTTTTGGTAATGGGCATTGACTCAGGGGCATTTTACCAGTGAGTCATATCCCCAGTCACCACCCCCCTCTTTTTTTTTATTTTTTTTAGCACAAAAGAGTAGGATTTATTCAGGTAAGCAGAAAAGAGCTCCAACAGAGCAAGAGGATCCAATAAGTGTTGCCCCTGCCCCTTTTTTTAAATTTTGAGATGGGGTCTCCCTAAGTTGCATAGTCCATTGCTAAATTGCTGAGGCAATATAACATTTTTTTACTTTATTTCCTGTGTGTTGAAATAGGTTTATATAGGTCTGTAAGTTATCTCTCCTTGGTAATAAACTTTTGAAGTAAACGGATTATATATGTTGCTTAGTATGGTGTTATTTACAGCTATATATTCAGTAGATATTTTTGGTTTGTTTCCATTATAAAAGATGTTATAATCTAAAATTTACTTAGTTTTCCAGTCTTGCCACCACCTGCCTAGTCACTGCTTATCCCTTTGCACTTTAGGATGGCTGGATTGGTGTTCGATCGGTAATGCTTAAGAAAACATTAACAGCAACTGATTTCTACAATGGATATTTGCACCCCTGGTACCAGAAAAATTCCCAAGTTCAACCAAACCATTGCAAATTTAAGACACTCAGACTTCCAACAAAGAAGAAGCCGGAAAACAAGTTGTTGCTATGCAACAGTGCATTAAGTAATTAGGAAGAAGATGGACAGAACCTATTGCATATTTGTAATTTATTAAAAGGCTTATTTACAAGGAATTATTTTGACTTTCAAAGATTATTATCAAAAAGATGGATTGCCTCACTTTCCACATTTTTTGTGTAATAATAGTTAAAAGCAGCTTTTTCTACTTTAATAACAAAAGAAGTTTAAATAAATTTTGTATTTATAATGTCAGACTCCGGGAGATATATCTTTCCCCATGAGCAAGGGCAACTGACTGGTATGTATATATTCTGAAGAGAGGTTCTTTTAAAATAGTGCATATACTGAATTTTTAAAATTGTGTGTCCCTGCGCACTATATTTCTTGGAATTTTTAGTCTACATTTCTAAGCTTCATTAGGTAGCAAAAATCAGCTCTTTAATTTCCACTTCCAGCTAGGGCTCATCAAGTAGCAAACCTAGATAATATTTAATAACCTCTGCCCTGTTGATTTGTACTATAAATTCACTTTTGTGTGTGTGTGGTACTAGGGATTGAACACACGGCCTTATGCATGCTAGGCAAGCAATCTCACACTGATCTACATCCCAACCCTTTTTTATTTTGAGGCAGGGTCTTGATAAAGTCTCCCTGGCTGACCTCAAACTTTTAGTTCTCCTGTGTTAGCCTCCCAGGTAGCCAGATTACAGACATGCACTCCCATGCCTGGCTAAATTCACATTTTAAATCAGCGTTTTCTTGAAGTAGGAAGATGCTAACATTTTTCAACTGATTTGCAATAAAGATTACTGAGCATCTATTCTGCAAATCCATTTTCTGTCTCCAGGAAAGGCACGCACTTCCAAAGGAGATACAGGTACAGTGGCCCCTATTGGGTTTTTACTTGAGAATCTTCACATATCAGTTTTTTTCTGCCTAGATTCTATCAGCTAAAGTTTTTCTTCATTCACTGATTAACTTATTCATTCAGTAGAGTTTGTTGATAGGTTGATCATATGATTGGTCATCTAAATTAGAACACTTTCATGAGTGGAAGGAAGCACTTATAATAATTACACCAGCACAACAGACATAAGCCAGGACCCTCCCAGGCATACTGGGTGGTGACATTCTATTAACTGAACATTTAAAGTATAACTAACTAGTCTCTATATTATTTGGAAACTTAAATCCATTGGGGGCACAGACATGTAAGTGTATGTAAAACAGTTATAAATGCCATAGTGAAGATATAATAGAAGCACTGCGTGTCCTCAGGGAAGTCAATGGAAGCTTTCCAGGGGAGATAAACTGAGGTTCACTATGCAGCATGATGCCTGGAAGGGTATCCTAGCATGTGCAGAGACTTATCTTAAAGGGGGCTTTATTAATGTGAGGCTTTGGCTGGTTATGGAAGCATGATTGCTCTTTTATTATCATTCTTGAAATCATACATTTCTTACACATTCTCTTGCATGTATGAGCCAGTTATATACTTATGTATAAAAGCTGGCTGGGGAGAAACTAACATGGATCATTTTGGAGGGAAAACAAATGGCAAGTTAAACACAAAACAGCACATTGTTTTGAAAAATTTCAAGAATTGACATGAATGGAATATAGTGATATAGATATATAGACTGGAAAGCAAGCTTAGGCCAAATAAGGAGGGCTTTGAATACTAAGATCCCATATTTGGGACCTTGTCTTGAGATAGATTAATTTGGGAGTGACATATCCAGATTTATATTTTGGATTAATTTTGGTAGCAGTGTGAGAGATTGAGGGTGAAACCTGGGCAAGAGGATCTGAATCACAACAGCAGTTATAAGCATGGGTGGAAATTTAAAAATATTTTTCCTGTGGAAGTCAGTGAACTTTATTGTGTCTTTATGGAGATTGGGCTCTGCCACTTATTAGCCCTTGTCATTTGTCGGTGATACATACCTGCAATCCCAGTGGTACACTCCCAGTGACTGGGGAAACTGAGGCAGGAGGATTGCAAGTTCAAGTCCAACTTCAAAAACTTAAAAAACAATGAGAGACTATGTGAAAAAAAAAAATATGGTGTTTCTCAGTTAATATGTATTGGGCACTTATTCCCTTCAGGGACTATGCTTGTATTAGAGAGTTCGTAGAGAATGAAGATCGGTGTCCTCTGGGAGCTCCTGGGTGTGTTTTTCTGCAAGGAGATGTGCTATCTAACTTTGTCACTATGACAAAATACCTAAAATAAATAATTTATAAGGAGGAAAGATTTGTTTTGTTTCATGGTTTCAGTTAATAGTCAGTTGATCCATTGCTTTTGGTCCTGTGGCAGCACAGCCATCATGATGGGAGTGTGTGGTAGAGGAAACTTCACCTCATGGAGGCTATGAAATAGAGAGAGGAAGAGGAACAGGGTGGAATACCAATACCCTCTCCAAGGGCATGCTCTCAGTGACTTAACTTCCTCCAAGTAAGCCCCACCTCCTCAAGTTTCTTTCTGCCATCGCCCAGTAGTGCCATAGGCTGGGGACCAAGCCTTCATTGCATGGGCCTTTGAAGGACATTTCCAAATCCAAATTATAGTACAGTGCCTACTCAGACACTGGCCACAGGGAGTGGGGAAACCTCACTGAAGGCACAGCTCATTGCCAGAGCTATGACCCAGGAAAGACTGGACTCCATTTGTAACACCTAAGGAAATTACTTCCTCTCTCATTCCCCCACTCTAGAGGTGCAAGGGGAGCACCTGTAAAATGCTAGAAAGAATCACAAACAAAATCTCTCCAACCTTCCTTTGGTGAAGCAAGAATCTTTTTTAAAAAATTTTTATTTATTTTTAGTTGTAGTTCAACACCTTTATTTTATTTACTTATTTTTATGTGGTGCTGAGGATCAAACCCAGGGTCTCCCATGTGCTAGGCGAGTGCTCTACTGCTGAGCCACAACCCCAGCCCCGAAGCCAAGAATCTTGAAGTATGCATTTTAACTATTGGTTGCAAAAAATGTTTCTTAATACATCTTTAAGACCGGGCAGAGTAGGGTTACATTTATTACAACAGTAAGTAACTGCTATAACTGCAAGGAGGCAAAGACTAGAAAGCCATTAGGAGTAGGGCAGCAGTGGAGTTGGCCCCTACTCCTCTGTTCCCCATAGTTCCCCTGATGGCACGTGTGTTCTCTGCTTAGTGGTTCTGATCTCTTATTACCTACTGATTAAGGTTCGCCATCTGCCACTGCATGCTCTGGGCAGAGCCTATCTGATTGTTTTGTCAATTACCATTACCCTTGCTTCAAAGAACCTTTTGTACCATACCACTTCTAGTTCTTCATCTATTCAAGTCAAGGCTCACCTCCACAGACCACTAATTTCACACTGCATAAAAAACAGCCCATTATGGAGGAGGGAGCTGTGGAAGTTGATCATCATGAGTGGCATGTTGTAAGACTTAAAACTAAATGAAATAGTTTTTTCATACATTTGAAATCTTGAGGTAAGATCCACCATACAAAATGCAGTTTCTCATTCAGGGACCCTCAAGCCCCTCTTGAGACTCTAGGATAAACACCAGGTATAGAAACGCTCTTAGGGTCTGGGGAAGTAGCCCATTGGTGGAGTGCTTGCCTACTGTGTGTGAAGCCCTGAGTTCAATCCCCAATACCACACAAAAGAAACAAACAAACAATGTACATACCAAGTAGGCCTCAGGAAACCATATGATTTATTCTTTGTTCAGGCCCCAACCCAATGTGATTGAGCAGGATTTCTCATTTGAACCAGAGTCACCTGGAGCAGCTCCTTGAGCTCCACTCCAGATCTTAAATCCAAATCTCTGAATATCAGACTGCATTTTCTCACACCAGATAATCTTTATGCTAAAACAGCAATAGTCTTTTTTTGTGTGTGTGGTGCCCAGGAATTAAACCAGGGCCTTGTGCATGTGAGGTGAGCACTCTACCAACTGAGCTATATCTCCAGCTGCAACAGTAATAGTTTTAACTAGCTTGAGAAGTGCACATGGATTTGTCACACGTTAACCCCTAGGTTCAGAGTCCTCCTAGGAAGGTAGAACATAGCCTATTCTAATCTCTGGTTCAAAGGATAGATTTACAAACACATCGCCTCCTTACACAAGATGCTTCTATTTTGGTTCTTGTTGTGAAAAAAAAAAAAAAAACATGCTTTGCATCAGACTCCAAACTGAATTCAGTTGCTCGGTACTAGTTGAATGACTTAGGACAATTAAATTTTTAAAACTGTGATTTCTCAGTTTAAAAATTTGGTTAAGTACAACCAGAGAAATGAAAAATTGTGCTCCATTTGTGTACACTGAATCAAAATGCATTCTGCTATCATGTATAACTAATTAGATAAAAAAAAAAAAAGAAAGTAGAAAAAAAAATATGAGCTTGGGAATAGGAGGATCACTTTAGCCCATGAATTCAAGCCAACCTATGTAGCATAGCAAGATACATCTCAATAAATAAATATATAAGAAAAAAATACGGTTAAGACCTGCCTTGCAGAATAGGGATGTATATGGAAGATGCCCAGGGAAGTGCCTGGAACATAGTAGGCACTCAAATGATAGCTTTTGTCATCACCTTGTACAGTTAATATGTGTCAACTCAACTAGGCCACAGAGTGTATAACATTCTGAGCACGTATGAGGGCGTTTCTGGATGAGATTAATATTTGAATGGGTAAACTGAGTAAAGCAGATTGTCCACCTATTGTGGGTGAGCCTCATCCAGTCGGTTGAAGACAAAAAGGCTAAGAGGGAATTCCTCTTCTCTGACATCCTTCAAATTGAAATATCAGCTTTTTTCCTGCCTTTGGACTTGAGCTAGCTGAAACATTCACTCTTGCTGGGATGGGAGCCTACCAACCTTCAATTTCCAGCATGTTTACTTCAGAGTTTGGGACTTGTCAGCCTCCATAATCACAAGATCCAATTCTTTATACTCTGTCTTGTTTTTCTCAAGATTCCTGACTAAATGCATCAGCATAGTCTAGGCCTGTATAATCTCCTTTTTTGGGCCTGAACAATATTTTTTCCTCTGGGTGGCAGCAACTGCTTGGGGATGCCTATAGGGAGGAAAAGCACTTTAGAGCGGACAAGAATCTAGTATCCAAAATTTAATCTTCAAGATAATGAAACGGGGGTCCTACAACAGTTAGCTAGTGACAACATCAGAATTTGAAATCTGAAGACTATAGAAGATTTTGTTTTAAAAAGGACTCTTCATGTGGTTCAGGAAATAAAAACATTTCTGAGCAAAAAATGAGTACTTGAGAATAATTGCGAGGGCAATGGACGTAGCTCAGTGTTAAAGAGTTTGCTCAAAGCCCCGAGTTTCATGCCTACTATCACCAAGGTGGGGGGTTATCCTTTAATATCACTCTCCTAAATTTATAGAACCTAATATCTTGGAGTTGGAAGGAACTTAGAGATAATTTACTCCAACCTTTTAAGAGAAGAAAAACAAATCTTTGTCCAAGGATATAACTCAGGTTTCTTAACTCCCAGAGGGCAACTAATAAATTGTTAATTACAAATAACTGAATATAATTTCTGTTCGATAAGGTCTCTAGGTTTCAAGCTATAGAATAGCCAAGCAGCATCCTTCTCAGGCAGTTCCAGAATATCCACTCCATGCTAGTCCTAGCACCCAGTGCAGCATACATCTGACACAGAATTGATCTGGCAATGAGGAAACAGCATTCATTTTCAATCTGGGGACTCAGCATAATTTGGTATGTAACACTGCAGTCAGTTGTACCCTGGGAAACTTTAAAATAATGGTATTCTAAGAATTGGTATTAGTCTGAAAAATCAAGTGTTGTGTTTCTCTGTCACTTTGTACACACCTTGGTTTTCTGGGGGCAAAAGAGGAGTATTCACTTTAATGGGTCCAATGGAGGGAGGCATTCTAGGTGGAGGGAAGAGTTTTATCAGAAGTCCAGAGGCTTGAAAAAATATTAAAAAAAAAAAAAAAAAAGAAATGAAAAGTCCAAAGGCCTAAGGCCTCAGGAGGTGTTGGGAGCCCTTCAAGTAGTTGATATGGCTAAAGCACACTGGGCTCACAGCCAGCCAAGTAGAGACCCAGACCTGCTTAAGTCTATGTACCTGGGATATCAGCTTGAATGCAGTGGGGAGCTACTGAAGGATTCAGAGCAGCAGAGTCACAAATAGAGTTGCTTTTAATTATTTTGATCACACAAATAATATACAAATATATTTTTATATAAACTCAAATACTAAATCCCTAGTCAAAGCTCTTCTTTACCACTCTCTCCATCCCCAGTTCCTCCTTAAGGGTGAACACTATACTGTTTGGTGTATATCTTTCTCAAAGATTATAAAAATTCATTCACATATGTATATTCATGTATAGAGAGTTATCTAGGATTGCTTTGTTGATGTGTTTTTAAAATGTTATCCTGTCACAAGATCAATTAGAAGGGCAGAACAGGATTTGGGCAATTCTGAGAGCCAACTGGCCATTTATTTACTTTGTTTGGTGTTCACAGCATATTTTCTGAACATTCCAGTCTTTCAGTGAGATTCTCACAAGAATAGGTGCTATGGGAACCATCTGGCAGACTCCAGCTGACAGCTGCAAATTCTAAGGGCTCTGTATACCAGGTCCACCTGCTCTGTGGCCTGCCTGGGTCCACAATTTGCTGCCTGCAGTTGTGCATTACAAGACAGCTGGAATTCACAGGCATTAAATGTTCCTTGATGAAGTTAGAGAATGGACAATGTGCTGCCATGTGTTATGCAACAACTGAGGATACAAACAAGACTATGTGGTCCTTTTCTAAGGAAAACAATCAAACATTCCCATTTTTACACTGTGATAAAAGGAGATACGCAACAAAACAAAAAAAACAGGTCCACAGAGTTTTTTTAAAGTATCAATAGTAAAGTTAAAAATTATTATTAGAGTGGTAGAGCACTTGCCTAGCATGTGTGAGGCCTTGGGTTTGATTCTCAGCACCACAAATAAATAAAGGTCCATCAACAACTAAAAAAAATTTTTTTAAGTTATTATTACTACACTAACAAGGACTTTTAACATGTATAGGTATATCCATAGCTTAGGTCTCCTTACTGCTATTACTAAAGTGAGGGTTAGGGATGTGGAATTTAAGAAATACAGTTTTAAGAATAGATGTGGACAGATTCATTTATCACTCATTAATTCAATATACACTTAATATCTATTATTTATGGACCAGATCTTCTGCTAAGGCACTGAATCACTTTGTTCCCTTTGCTCTGGATTTATACTCCCACAGCATCTGCCCATAAGAGTTTTACAACCAGTGGCTTGATAGTTATTCCATTCATTAAACTATTACAAAATTGTGAGAGAAGCCCCCCAACCTTAAATTCGTCTGGGGGAACATACCTCATACACCTACATGAGGCTTATAATAAAAGATCTCTTCTGTGACTGACTTGCACCTCCAAAAGAGTTAATTGAGGGAAAAAAAATTGTGTGTGTGTGTGTGTGTGTGAGAGAGAGAGAGAGAGAGAGAGAGAGAGAGAGAGAATGCTTTTGGGATTTGTCCAGATTCTAGACTGGTATCCGAGGCTCCTGAACCAAAAGGGCAGAAGTCCCAACTAGAGATGCAGTTTCCATTGGGATCTACCATGACCTAAATCCCATCAACAGTTGCCAGAGAAAGGGCAAAGTCCACAGGCCTTTCAACAGGGTATAAGCTTTCACTAAAACAAATCAGAGAGGCACTTTCAACAAGATCTTGTTGCAGGATCCCTAAGAAACCTCAAACAAGGAGATTTACATGTTATTCAACCTTATCATATTATTTCAAACTGAACCTGCAATATTTTACTGAAATAAAGGAATTGTGGCGCCTGCAATATCTTGCTAAGAATAATGATTACAATATTAATATTAATTACAATGTTAATATTAGTATTAATATTTTCAGTATCTGAAGGAAGAGGATGTATGTCTGAGGCCAAGCCTAGGCTGAAGGAACGGGAAGCTGAGTGGGAAAATGTTTCCAGAAATCCCAAAAGACACAGCACACGGGAGGGGAAGGCTTTGAGGAAAAACTGTGGAGGGTGTCTCTGGCTGTGCCAAGACACAAGTAGCATACAAAGCCCAGAACCCAAAGGTGTTTCCTTAAAGCTTTCCACGACGGAGAAGCAGCCCGCGAACTTGAAGCCAAACGCCCCTTTCTTCCATTACCATAATTTCCTCCTGATGCCACGTCAGATAGATGACCTAGGGCTGACCCAGTGACAGCTCGGACCTTGTCCTGCGCCCGTCGCCCCCGCTGGGACTAATGTCCGCCCCCACAACCGCCAGCATCCCTGATGGCGCCAGGTGTCTCCCTGCCCAGTCTCCAGTCCGCGCCGTCGCCATAGTGACTGCCGGAGCCACGCAGCCCCGCCCCTTCCTCGCGACGTGGCCCCGCCCTCCTCCGAACCCGGAAGCTGGAGGCTCGCGCCTGCTGAGCACACGGTTCCGGAGGAGGGAGCGCCGCGGCCCGGGGCTTGTTCGGCCGCGCGCCCCGCCCCTCGGAGGCCGGGCTCCAGCGCTCCCCCGCTCCCCCGCCAGCTGTGTCTGCGGGTCCTCCGGGCTCTGGCTGCGGATCCCAGCCGCCTCCATCTACTCGGATATAGGAGCAAAGAGCCGCCTTGGAGCTGGGAGCAAAGGGACGTGGGGGTGGCCACGGCAGGTGAGAGGTCGGTGAGGCTATGGAAATCGGGAATGTAGGTGTGTGATGTGTGTGGGGTTGTAGATGGGTGTGTATGGAGCATGCGCGGCTGCCTCGGCCGGGTGTGACTTTGTGTGTAGCCCCCGAGTGGGCCGGTTCATGTGACCATGCACGTGATTGCATACGTGTGTGAGTGTGTCTCAGTGTTTTTATGTCTGAGGCCAAGTCTGAGTTCATGGGTGGTGGTCGGTGTGCCTGTGACCCTCCCTACCTTTGTGTGGCTGTCACTGGTGGGACTGATGAGGACTGTTTGGAGCCTCTTCTTGGGGGTTGTGGGAAGGCAGAAGGCTTTATCAGGGCATCCTCCTGCATATTCATCCTGGGACCGTGAGGACATAGCCCAAAAACATTTTATTTCAGCAAATTTTTTTTTTTTTTTTTTTTTTTTTTTTGTACCAGGGATTGAGTTCAAGGGCACTCCACACTGAGCTACACCAGCAGCCCTTCTTATTTTTTTGCTTTGAGACAGATCTCTTTAAGTTGTCAGGCTGGCCTCAAACTTGGCGATCCTTCCACCTCAACCTCAGGAGTAGCTGGGATCACAGGCGGGAGCCACCGCAACTGGCTATTTCAGTAAACGTTTAAGAAACGTTTGAGTAGAGGCCAGTCGTTTTGGGGATTGTACCTCAGCCCGAAAGTGATAGGCCAGGTATGTGGTTTATGAATGGGGGATGAGGAAAGTGGCAGGTCCAGTGTCGCACTTTTCCTCTTCTTTTCTTGGGAAGTTATAAATTAGAAGCTTATGTTTCTTTTTTTGTCTTCATTTGTAGTGGTCCAGCTTCTGTTGGCACAAAGATTCAACAGACTAAGCAGTAACCTAGTAGCTGTGTTCAATTTTCCAAAAGCTTTTGCACTGATAGCTCAAGAAGTGTCACAGAAGAGATGTTGGGTAGACAGCTTTTCCTGTTGTGAGATTTATAGATAATGGAATAGATTTTTGAAGAAAAGAGGTATAAAGAGGTATACATCTCCCTTGAAGAAATCTTAAAAAAAAAAAAGATAGCTATACATTAGTATGGTAAGGAATGGAGACCTGAATTTATTTTTTTTAAATATTTATTTTTTAGTTGTATTTGGACACAATACCTTTATTTATTCATTTTTATGTGGTGCTGAGGATGGAACCCAGGGTCCCACACTTGCTAGGCAAGCACTCTACCACTGAGGCACAACCCCAGCCCAGGAGACCTGAATTTAAAAGCCAGTTGCCGGGCTAGGGTGTAGCTCAGTGGTAAAAGTAAGTGCTTAGCATTCTTGAAGCCCTGGGTTCAATCTCTGGCAAAAAAAAAAAAAAAAAAAAAAAAAAAAAAAGCCACGCCAAATATATCACCTGGAGAAGAGTTGGGTTCATATATATATTTTGCTAGTATTATTGATAGTCACATGTTTTCTATATGTAAATCAACTATAGATTAAGATAAGGGGTCAGAAATCTGTGACTGGTTAAGCTGGATATGTGACATTTGTAAAATGTTTCCTTGACTAAAGCCTGGGAGATTCTGTTGACTCCCTGAAGGATGGTACACACTTATCTCAACTAGCTGTTTTATTGTTCAGCAGCACAAGAAAGGGCCAGAGAACTGGGTGTCCAGAACACCCCTGGACTGTGGCTTAATCAAGATTAAGACCATTCTCTGGCCCTTTCCCCACTAGCCTGAAAAGGTGCTTTTGTTTTTGTGAAGAACCAAATCACAAAAGATCAAACAGTGTTGAGCTTACCATCCACATTCTTTTTTATTTCATCCTGACCAGTTTGGTTACAATCTCAGTTAACCTTCTGTGCCATAGACAGAATATTTCTCTTGTGACTTGGAAAAGTATCTACCCCTTTAGAGGATGAAAGAGAGCTAGAACAAACTTTCCTTTTCATACCACTCACAGCTGCTTTCACTTTGCAGCAGGGAGCCTTTTTCTCATAGACATCAGCTGGTCAGATGCAACATTTGCTATCTGTCTCACCTTTCATTACTGCCAAACTTGCACAAGTGTTAAAATCACTTGTCCCTGCAAAAATTTAGTCACAGCTGGGTGGAATCTCTCCATCTAGCAAGATTAGTTATAACATGTCATAATACTGAGGTGGTTGTGAATTATACTGAGGACTCTTGGTAAGAAACATCTCTCGAGTTTTACTATAGGAAAGAAGTAGATGATTGGGTGAATTTGTAAGACTTTGTGTTTGTGTGGTAATTTGGTTTGTGTATTGCAACTGATTCCTAAAACTATTTTTTATCCTATGTTTATTGAGACTAGAAGCAAACTTTCTGGCTTTAATTAGATGTTTTTAAAAATATATATTGAGATTTTGTTTAACATGTTTTTATATTCCCCCTCTGTAGAACAGAGTGATTGTTTTTAGAAGTGTAATACTAGAAAATGTCTCTAGTAGGAAGTGTTTAGATGATATGGGAGTAATTAAAGACTGTCCACGTGGAAAATATTCCAGAATTAACTATATATGTGCTAGTTGTTTTCATTTAAAAGTAATAACCAGCTTCTCTAAGACTAGTTAAATTACTTAGTTTTTTAACATGTTAATGTTTAAGATACAATGGATTATGCAAACAATGATTTTCTTTATTTTAACATGAACAATAACTACATCTGTGCACACTGATTTTTCAGTGTAAGATTACTAGTGATTTTCTTGGTACTTTGAAGCAACTTATGGTTTTAATAAACTTTTCAAAAAGTACCATCTTAACTTTGAGAGATGAAACCATTATTACAATGTCGCAGTTGTAAATCAAGTCTAATACTGGAATGTCTACATTTCTGTCTCCTGGGGGGTTCAGTTTAGTAACTCTCCAAAGTAACATTTGTATCCCTGTAGAAGCAGATGTGGAAGGCCAGTGAATGAGGAAGAATTCTATTGAGTTTAGAATCCTCTGCTTCTTGCCAGTCCAGAGGACATTCTCTAAAATAACAGTTCAGAATCAGTCCAGGAATTGAATGGCATCTCAAACTCATCTTAGCCATGCTAGGAAATCTAGACTTGCCCTGAGGTACAAGGACATAGTACAAGATAAGTATTAGTATCATTACAAACATATAAGTAAAAGTTCCTCACTTGACAATAAAGACTCTGAAACAGGGAATTATAATTTCAGGTTCCTGTTAAGACATAACAGATGCCTGAGCAAAGAGGGGCAGCCTTGAAATTGCTGATACTCAACCAATACCAAGCTCACAGATGCCAGGGTTAGAAGGGACTCTAGGAGGGCCTAGTTCAGTCCCCGTAGGATGTAGTCATTTTCTTAGTCAATAGATAATGCCTGCTATGTGCCAAGCACTATTCTAGACTCTGGGGACACACTGGTAAAACTCAGGTGAGGAAACAAGCCCAAAGATGGTGATGACTTATCCAACATCACAGAGAGATAAAAGCTAGAAATCACTAAGCTTGCATTAGAAGTCCATGCATTTTTTTCTAAAGACAGATGCTATGTTGCTGGTTATAGTGCTTTCACATTTATATCATAGATCTTTCTGAGTAACTTATGTAACTTTAAATTCACATCAATGAGAACAGTAAATTTGCCTGTATTTTGTATTACAAACTACATTTCTGAAGTTACGTTCTGCTAGCATTAGAGTTATGGTATATTGTGAATTTATCAGAAATCAGGCTTATTTTAATTCCTTTCTCTAGTGTGGACTGTTCCATATAATCAATCAGCAACATCTTTATTAAAATGGATTCTTAAGACACAGTCAAAAGACAGGCAATGATACTGCAGTTTGGAATTACTTAACTAGGACAGGCAGTATGGTGTCAGAAAAGACTGTCTTGCATCTGAACCTAGTTTTGCAATAGCCATGTGATCTCGGGTAAGTCATTTAAATTTTCTAGACCAGATTACTCTTCTAGAGGAACTAGAGGGGAGAAATGGTTATCTCTCTTAGCATTTCACCAAATTGTTTTCTGTAGTTTAAATATACACTGACAAGATAAAATAGCCCATTTCCTTGGTTTTAAACTGTTGTTGATATAGCTAGACCAGACTTTACATTTAATTCTGATGTAAACATGAATTTTTGACATGAAACATCACATGCTTTTATTTCAGGGTTAACCTCCATTTCAGCTAATCATGGGAGAGATTAAAGTCTCTCCTGATTATAACTGGTTTAGAAGTACAGTTCCCCTTAAAAAGGTATGTATGATTTTACTATACCTTTTTGCAAAATCTTGTATTGTTTTTGCATGTGATTTAGATGTATGCCTTAGTAGTGTTTGAGAGTAAATGTTATTGCCAAGCGTCAAACTCTGGGATGCACTGCATCCATTAAGACTCATTCAAGAGTAAACATAAGTATAACAGTACTCATTATTTATAATTGCTTTACATATTCAAGTAACCAGGTATGTGTGTATTCTTTAGTGTGGTATAGTGGAAGGCTGACAGCACCAACTATGGATTAAGTACAGTAAAGTTCTGTTTCTCTTTCTCAGCTTTAAGATTTATTGTGGGTCACCTTATAGACTTCTGCTTGCAATGATGTACTTACTCTGCTATAGTCATTCTTTGTAAGCCTATTTGCCTGAGATATTTGTAAACTCTAAACACTTATATCAAAGATTTAATCCCAAATGTTCAGGGATCACACTAGACAAAGGCTGTTCACATCACAGAGTAAAATCTTTGCTGATTCCCCTGTAGCAATATGATAGTACTGTGATCTCAAGAACTTCTATGTCTCTGTCATAATCATTTTTTTTTTGTCATAATCATTTTGTCAGGGCAGGCATTGTGGAAGAATCATGCAAGTTTGAATTAATAAAAAAATTGTTCTCCATATAGAAATCTAAGGTACAGTTCTCCAGGTGTAGACAGGATACATACATTGTAGGACATCCCCAGATGTCTTATTTAACACTTTGAGCAGTTTGAAAAGGTGGATCCTTGGGTGCTCATTTCACAGATAAGGAACATATTAAAGGTCACATTGCCTGGTAGGTTATGTATTGAAATCAGATTAATCTGGTGACAAATTCAGAAGAACTTGGGCTGCTTACCAAAGCTCCCCTTCCGTTTTGCTTTCTAGGAGACTATTGCTTATACTAAAAGGAGAGTTGGCCTCTGGGATTCCTCTACTTGGTTCCATCCCTTCAAGTAACAAGTTCCTCCTGATGGATTCTCTCCCTCAGCATGTTGATCACCAGACCTAAAACACCCAAACTTATCTAAATATTCTAGAAGTAGTTGTAGGAATTAGTTTAATTGATGTAATTTTTAATTGATGTCAGTCAGCTTGGTTCACAAGTCATGATGAATTTGCTTGAAATTTTTTGGTGTTTGAATTTAAATTATTAAATATATTGCGTTTTCTTAGGGAATATGACAAAATTGCCATTCAGGGTCCTTTGAGAAAGTCAAAGTGATAAACACATTTATGTTCATAACATTGTCTCTATCCGTTTTCAGAATGTACTATTTCAGAATGTACCATTTCAGAACATATTTGTGTGAACATACTATTTTTGTGTTATTCTTCCAAATTGGATTATTAAAGTAATTCCCTAGGAGATTTTGAAGATGCATTCATTTTACATGATTTTGTTACTACAAGATTGGTATTTGTTGTGTGCTCTGTCAAAGATCATTAAGAGTTCAGGGGTCGTTTTTTGTTGTTTTTCTCCCACTTACCTAAATATTCTAGAAGTAGTTGTAGGAATTAATTTAATTAATGTAATTTTTTTCCAGTTTATCCTCCCTTATTTATCCTCTGACCCTATTGATCCCAGCCAGGCCTCTGGGTCAGTGCCAGAGAATAACTGTGCATACCGCCCTCCTTATACACACATACCACCACCACCACCACCACCGGAAGTATAGGGGAGAAATAAGATGCTATGTACAGAGTTTACTGCCTAGTGGTAAACAAAGTAGACTTCTTCCTATTATCAAGGATGAACAGGAAAATTTAAACAGAAAAAAAGCAGCTCTCTGGAAGTTTACAAAGCAGTTCTGAACAATCTGTTAGCATTGGAGTAAGAAAAGGAAACCAAGGCCTTTTATGCTAATCTGGTGTGATCCCCAAGTTACCTTGTAACAAAGCAGTACTGTTAAAATTGTCAGTGAAATTAGTATAAAGCAATAGTATAAAACCCAAATTTCATAAAGTTTTCCATTTTTTTCTTGTAATTTTCCCTCCAGATTATCGTAGATGATGATGACAGTAAAATATGGTCGCTTTATGATGCGGGCCCCAGAAGTATCAGGTGTCCTCTCATATTTCTCCCCCCTGTCAGCGGAACTGCAGATGTATTTTTCCGGCAGATTTTGGCTTTGACTGGATGGGGCTATCGGGTTATAGCTGTAAGTATTATCGCTTCAGTGTTAAAATTCAGATTGTGTTTTTTATGCTTCTGTTTCTGACAATCGTAGTGATGGGCACTTCTTTTTATTGTGATAAGATATTCTTTTCCTGTTTTAAAATGTGAGATGAAACCTGTTGCCGGAAACTGGTGTGTATATACAGACATACAGAGTTTTGGAAGAGATCTGCTAATGGTAGCCTTCTCTGTACCAGCTTTTACATGCATTCTTTCCTGACACACTTCTCATAGTTCTGAATACTAAGAAGCATTTGTCCTTGTGTATAGAAGAGGAAACCGAGGTGCAGTCATTTTTAGTGATCACCCAAAGTCACACAGCCAGCAGATAGATGGTGGAGGGGGAGACCAAGTTCAGTCTTCTGGCTCCATTTCCCCTCCTGTTGTATCACCACTGTTTCCAGGAAGTTGAGCATGGAATGTAAGTCAACAGAGGGATCTACTAATTTACAGGAATCTGCTGAGTGAAAACCTTGCTTTTAATGTCAATCTTTGACATTGAAATAAGGTTCTTTTGTTAACTCATATCCTTAGTATTGGTTAAGAAGTTTTTTTTTCCATTGTTATTTTATAGTCAAGTTTGGTCTAAAGTCTCAACCTAGTGTCCCCTGATCATTCTCAAATTTCTTTCTCTGAAACAAAGGTGTGTATAGGGAAGGCACTTGCTTGTGGCTGATTCCCTCCCTCCAGTGCCTGTGTAATAGCACAGGTTGGTGAGGAAGTTGGTCTCCTAACTTTTTTTTTGGCAGGGGGTCGGGGGGCAGTGTTAGTACTAGGGATAGAACCTAGGGATGCTTTGCCACTAGCTTCATCCCCAGTCTTTTTTGTTTTTTGAATCAGGGTCTTGCTAAGTTACCAAGGCTAGCCTTGAACTTGACATCCTCCTGTCTCAGTGTCCTGGGTAGCTGGGATTACATGCCTGATAGCTCTTCTAACTTGTGAGGAAGAAGAGAGACCCTTCTTTAGCTTTGGAGCTGGCAGTGGTTTCTGATCCTGGAATATTAGCATGCACATGGTGCTCTGTGTTAGTAATAAATTGTATAATTATAGCCAGTATCCTATCTAAAGAAGAGAAAGTGGATCAGTTCTCTTCTCTTGGAAGGTAACTGAAAATTCTACTAGGGTTACCACCAACACTACCACACCAAATATGTAAGTCCTCTTCCTCCTGACAGCCTTTCTCTTGAGAAAACAGTTATAAGCATTGCCTGCTGCCCCCTTCCCCCCAGGACTTTTCCTTTCTGGCTTCATTTCTCATTTCTTAAAATATTTGTAAGATGACATGTTTGAGTCTCTGTAGCCTAATCCTCCTGCGTTCTAGGTATTCATCATCCTTCTTCATATGTAGCATCATAGGAGAGCAGTTGGTGCACCTTCATCTCAGTCCTCTATACCCTGGGAGGGGAAATGAGCCACCCTCAGGTGTCTGGCCTGCTGGGGAGTGTAAGCAGATGCTGACAATGTGTTTATTACTCCAGGCTGGCAGGTCTCAATAACTTTAGCTTCTGCCTGATATTTCTTTGCCCTCAAGGTTCTTGAGGTGGTCTTCCTCTATTTTATTAAGTAGATAGTGAATCAAGAAAAGGCCAACAGTGTCTTCAAAACTGTCATCAGAATTTGATCAGAAGTTTTGAAATTTATTAGATATTCATTAGTATCTAACAACTAAAATGCATGGGTCTTTTTTAATTCACATTTTTATTGAGGTGATTACAGAGTCATGTGTATTTGTAAGAAATAATACAAAATGCTCACATTGGTAGCACGTATACTAATGTTGAAATGATACAGAGAAGATTAGCATGGCCCCATCTCAAGGGTGATATGAAAATTGATGAAATGTTCTATTTTTTAAAAATGTATTATTCTTCTTGTTATTATTGGTAGTTATGAACATTAGATTTTTTTTTCCACAAGATCTTACGGTACCTAAATATATGATTGTAAGTGGAAACGGGGAAAAAAATCAGATATTGACAGTTTTTCTAATTTATTTCATCAGTTTTTAATACAAATGTAGAGATGTAAAACAGTAACTTTTTTTTTAAAAGAGAGAGAGAGAGAGAGAGAGAATTTTAATATTTATTTTTTTTTTTAGTTTTCGGCGGACATAACATCTTTTGTTTTTGTATGTGGTGCTAAGGATCGAACCCAGGCTGCACGCATGCCAGGCGAGCGCACTACCGCTTGAGCCACATCCCCAGCCCAACAGTAACTTTTTTAAAAAATATTTTTTTAGTTGTAGATGGACACAATACCTATATTTATTTTTTATGTAGTGCTGAGGATCGAACCCAGTGCTTCTCATGTGCAAGGCAAGTGCTCTACCACTGAGCCACAACCCCAGACCTAAAACAGTAAAATTTTAAGTTAAAATGTTTCAGTGAACAAGTTCAATTTTATAATCGTTATAAATAAACTTTTAAAGTTTCTCTGGATAGTGCCAACTTTTGGATTAAATTATTTGTTTTATTTTTTATGGTACTGGGGATTGAACTGAAGGGTGCTTTACCACTGAACTTCCACTTTGTAAAATTTTTATATTTTAACAGCATCTTGCTGAGTTTCCCAGGCTGGCCTTGAACTTGGGATCCTCCTATCTCAGCCTCCCTATAAGCTGGGATTACAAGCATGTACTTTGTGCCTGGTTGGATTTTTTAAAACAAATTTCTTATTTTTAGCAACTAAATGGTGCTTGAAGCATTTATATTATACAGTAAGTTACATCCAGTCACTATATTTTTCTGTTTCTACATGTAAGTATATGTTTTGAATGTTATCTGTTTTCTGTGCTGTTCCTGTAAAGCTTGCTAATAAAATACATTAAACTATTAAAAAAACAAAAGAGGGCTGGGATTGTGGCTCAGCAGTACAGTGCTCGCCTAGCATGTGTGAGACACTGGGTTTGATCTCCAGCACCACATATAAATAAATAAAACAAATAAAGGTATTGTGTCCATCTACAACTAAAAGAAATATTTAAAAAAAAAAAAAAAGGATTGGGCTTAGCTCAGTTTAGCTCAGTAGTAGAGCTCTTGCGTAGCTTGAGTGAAGTCTGAACTTGATCCCTAGCACCACCAAAAGAACAAATGCAAAGAAATATTCCTCTTATATTTTTCCCAGTGGTAACATTTTACAAAACTAACACAATATCATAGCTAGGGTATTGATGCTAATATAATCTGCCAGTCTTATTCAGATTTCCTCAGTTTCATTTGTACTCAAATGTGTGTGTGTTGGGAATAGAACCCCAGGCCGTATGCATGCTAAGTATGCACTCTCTTCTTGAGCTATACCTCTAGCCTGGTATGGGTATTTTTAAATTAAAGGCTTCATAAAAATATCATCCCCTTTCTTTTAGGTTATTATCTGATGCAAATTCTCAGATGTTCGGCTAGGGAGAATCTGGTCTCCATCCTGTTTCAGAATAGTGGAATTATTATCCACAAATAGAATTTTAAAAATAAAAGTAATATATTACATCCAAAATAATCCCATAATTCACATGGCAGTATTTTTTCCATTGATTTTTTTTTCCAGTGATAAAAAAAAAATCTAAGCGTTGAAACAACAAGCCCATCAGATGAATTGTATGTATATTAAAAAGGGGGAATCCTTAGAGGACAAGCCTAAATTCCATTAAAATGAATTTATGACTTGTACTTCTTTTTTCATCATTGATAGCATTAATAGGCTACTTTTTTGTCACAAATGGAAGTACAGGATATCATATAGAGTGGGTCGATTAAAATAACAATTTTATTTAACACCCCTTTAAAGAAATATTACCAAAAAGAGAAGAAGCTCTCCTCCGAACAGATTTTATTTCCTATTTTCCTGAGCAAGTAGAGCATCATGTCTTCAATTCAGAATGAAATTGGGTTTAGGGGAAACTGTTTCTTTATTTGGATGAGGTCTGCCTGCTCTATTCACCCTTGTTGTTTTAGTGCTTAGACTTTCTCATCTATTATTTAAATCTTTTTTTTTTTTCTTTTGGTATGATGGATTGAACCCAAAGGTACTGAGCTACATTTCTAGCCCTTTGCCTTTTTTTTTTTTTTAAAGTTTTGAGACAGCATCTCACTAAGTTGCTGAGACTGGCCTCAGACTTGCAAACCTCCTACTTCAGCTTCCCAGGTCACTAGGATTACAAGCCTACCCAACTACTTTTAATTCTCTTTAAATTCTGCACTGTTAAGTAAAATGTGCTTTATTATACTTAGAAGATGAATATTTTCACATACTTTGAATATGGAAGCAAAGCTTGGGCAAATAAGAAATGGTATTAGATGAGTCCTAAATTTTTCAGACATGTTGCATTTTTTACTTCTGTAGTTTTTAAAATAAAAAATCATTTCAGTTGCAGTATCCAGTTTATTGGGATCATCTTGAATTCTGTGATGGATTCAGAAAACTTTTAGACCATTTACAATTGGATAAAGTGAGTACCCTGAAGCTAATTACTTACATGTGATTTTAATTCTGCCTCTATCTTGCAAAGCCTAATGTTTTGTTTTTATTTATTTTGTGGTATTGGGGATAGAACACAGCGGTGCTCCCTTTTTATTTTATGTTATGATAGAGTCTTACTAAATTGCCCAGGCTGGCCTCAAACTTGCAATCCTCCTGTCTCAGCTTTCCGAGTTTCTGGGATTATAGGCATGTGCTTCTACCCTGGCTTCCAGCCCTTTTATCTTTTGAGATTATGGTTAAGTTGTCTTGAACACTTGTGATCCTTAGCCTTCTAAGTAGCTGAAACTACAGTTATGTGCCACTGTACTCAGCTTCTTTTTATATTTTAAAATGCTTTATTGTGATATAATTCACATAATCAATTATTATTTTTATTAAAGTACTGGGATTGAACCCAAAGGTTATCTAACATTAAGCTAAATCCCCCAGCCCTTTTTTTATTTTGAAACAGTCTCACTAAGTTACTGGGGCTGGCCTTGAACTTGCCATCCTCCTGCCTTAGACTCCCAAGTAGCTGAGATTACAGGTTTACACCACTGCACCCAGCCATGCAATTATCCTTTTAGAGTTTACATTTCACTGTGTTTTAATAAATTCCCATATATGGAAAATTGTGTGTGTGTGTGTGTGTGTGTGTGTATTCTATATATATAATTAATTGTATCTCATAGTGCCACTTTACCCAGCTGTGTTTTCTAAATTTCTAATTACTGTACATAGTTCAGTCTGTTGGGTAGTGATGCCATTATATTCTGTAGTTAGTGATAATTGAAGCAACTTTTTTGATTCTTGTGGTCATGATTGATCAGTGTTTTAGGATCTACCTTATGTTTGTTTATAATTAGGTTCATCTATTTGGGGCTTCTTTGGGAGGCTTTTTGGCCCAAAAGTTTGCTGAATATACTCACAAATCACCTAGAGTCCATTCCCTCATCCTCTGCAATTCCTTCAGTGATACCTCTATCTTTAACCAAACTTGGACTGCAAACAGGTGAGAATATAAACTTTGGACCAAAAAGGTATTGTTTTTATTCAGTAGAATTTGGAGTTTTTGGTGCAGTGGGAGAAAAAGGTTCCTATCTTCTGTCTTTTGTAGTTCCTTGTTTTTTAAAATTAAAACAGTCACTTGCAAGTGAACTCTTAATTCAGCTATTTCTGTTACTCTAAATTATTGCTTAATGTACATTCACAATGCATCAACTGCTACTGTGTTCTCCTTGTACTTTTTGTGTGAACAGTTCTATATATTGACTAAAATTTCATTAGGCATTTGGCTTTCCCCAGTTTTCCATCACTGCTATAAATTTTTGTACAAATCATTGCTTTCCTTCCTTTTCTGGGTTATTTTCCTGAGATGTGTTCTCCAACTGGGAAGACTAGAGCAGTTAGTTCACCAGCAGATGCTCTTCACATCATGACACTTGATATCATGTCTCCAGAAAGATGGAAGTGGTGAAAATGCTTGGGGGATAACATTGGGGTACCTGTCTCCTCAGAGGTATCCCTTCATTGATTTTATCATTTTAATTAGTTGGATAGATATTGGATAGTACCTGAAAGCTGGTTTACTGTTCACTTCTTTCATTGCCAGCAAGGTAGGCTCTATCTTAAAAAAAAAAAAAAGGCCTGTTACCAAACCCAAGTTTATTTACTCCACACTCAAAGGGCCCAGTGAATCTAGGACAAGTTGTTGAGGCAAAGAAAAATATTTATTCAGCAAGACCAAGAATGGTGGACTAGCATCCCCTCAAAAATCTTAATTTTTGTACAATGAATTGAAATGCATTCTGCTCTCATGTACAACTAAGTAGGACAAATTAAAAAAAAAAATCTTAACACAGGTTTTAAGTTCCTTTTATCTGTAGGGGAAAACCTGGTAGCTGGTAATCTATTGATTTGTGCTGCTAATTTAAAAGATTAACAAGGGCTGCATGCTCAGGGAGGCACAGGCTCTTTCTAGCAGAGGATATTCATAAGTACAGCCACAATTTTCCCAACTGTCAATACTCTATTTCACAATCTTGTCGGACAAAGGGCAATGATTGCTCTGGCCACTTCCTGTTGAAAGCAGGCAAAGGAGGGGTTATATGGAATGGAATGGTTAACTTGGACTTGAAGTCTTAGCCTGTTCCAGTAAACTTTTACTATAACATTAGTTCTGATGCATCACATAAGAGATATGATTACTGTGTGGTGTATTTCTCCCCAACAAAATCAGCATTTCCCCATATTACAAATGGTGTTCTGCATTGGAGTTTTAACTCTAGGCCAGGTTAAACTAAATCAACATTCCCTTGTATCCTTCAGGATACAATCAAAATCCTTTTTTCAGGGGTGCAGCCTAGGACAGGCTCCCATTTGGGCTAGCCCATTTTCTCCCTATGGGGAACTAGTTGTACCTCTTTATAAGATCCTTCCATATGGTTTACCAGTAGGATTTCAAAGATTTTCCTTATTTGTTCATACCCCCTATATAGTGAACATATCCATTAAATCTAGAGCTAATGGGTGAACTGAGGGGGTTCAAGTAGGATATGACCATACTGAGGGAGCCATCTTCATTTAATCAGGTAAACTTCGTTCCCCAAGACCCACATTCCTGATCAGACATGGGAGGTTTTATCAAGCATTTGAGAGGGTTACCTCATAAGATCACCAAGGAGGAAAATTTCGGTAAATATTACCAGTTCATATTGTTGAGCCTTCATTTTTTCTTAAATTAAGTACTTGGGGTTCTCCCTTGGGGCAAAAGTCCAGGAATCTAATGGCCTTGTTGGAATGGGCGAGTCAGTGGTTGCAGACTTTACCCTCATGTGGTAGATCCCCTGTTTTACTCTGGCTAATTTGACAGAAAAATGGGTTCTTAGAAGTTCTTCAGATTGTCTGGTCTACTTTGCCACACACTGTTGGTCTGGTCCTTATTCCTTCTAGGTTTTTAGAAAAACTCAGTCGTCAGACTGAATGGATGAATAGATACATTAGTGGGATATACCAAAGTTAATATAGTCTCCAATGTTTTTACATATTGTCACTAGCTGGTCCTGATCCTTTAATAAGTCATGATGTCCTCCTATGGAGAAGACATCTGAAATGGCCTATCACAGAGCATTTTGAAAGGACTCAATTTGAATCTGCTTCAGGGAACTACCCTGATCTGTAACAGAGCAACTGGTAATGTCTTATCCCAAGTTAAGTTGGTTTCTGACAATTTTTTACGTTAGTTTTCTTTAAAATGTGATTCGTCTTCTTGGTCTTTCCCATTAACTGAGTCTTCTAAAGAGTATAATTATCAAATTATGTGCAACATTTTAGATACCAGTTAGGTAATAGCTGAAATGAAGGAAAATCCATTATTACTTTGAATTGTTAGGCAACCCAAATCTTGGTTTAATTTCCAAATCCCAACTTAAAAGTCTTGAGAATTTCATATTTTTTAGTTAAGTCAGGTAGGCCTCTATATACCCAGGAAAAGTATCTATAAAACTAACATCTGGAATTTCCCAGGACTTGGGACATTTGAGTAAAATCAATTTCAGGTCTGGCTGGGTCATTCCCTAAACTGACCTCCCATTTGTATAGGCCTGATGGTTATATCTCCTTCAGATTATATTTCAAGCAGTTTTGAATGACATATTGAACAGTTTTTATACATTTGGTCCCATATTTCTGTATCCTTTGGAGAGTGGCATTTCTCCCAAAGTGAGTACTGTGGTAGATGTGTTTTATCATTGTTTAGGACTTCCAGGATCCAAATTATTCCTCAAGCACTACATTTCCTTTCAGGGACTGTTTGGCCATTAGTTAAGCCCATTCTTTAGCACTTTTTTAGTCTTATCGAGATAAGTCAGTTTAGAAAACCAGAGGGCCCCATCAGGGCTGTCACCAGCCCTAGCAGCCTTGGCTGCTTAGTCAATTGGTTTCCTTTATTCACTATGCTCTCCCCTTCTGGTGGCCATAATAGGGAATTATGACCATCTGGAGAGACTTGTGAGCCACCTCTGGTAACTGCAAGATTCCAGGGACCCCCTTTTTCTTGGCTAGGGAGAGAACCCTAATAAGGGCAACAATTTCTGCCTTCAGAACTGAATTTCAGGGAGGGCATGCTTTTGTCTTCAATGTTTCTTATAAGGTTACCTCTGCACACCTAGCCTGGCACTTACCTTGGTAGATAAAATTGTTCCCATCTGTAAACAGTTGTAATTTGGGACTAGGCAAAGGCTGATCAAAGATTCAGCTGGCTGGAATACTCTAGTTCAATGATCTACAAGTAGTTATGTTGAAGGGGGTGGCGGGGTGGTGCTCATTGGGGAATAAGGTGGCTAAACTCAGCCCAGCTGTAACCTATAGTCTCATGGCTGGTATTGTTCAATAGAATAACTTGGTATTTTCCATTCTTCCTGAGGTGAGCCAGTAGCCTCCTTTTAAATTCTAATAGGGAGAGGGTATGGTAGGACACTTACACAAAGGTTGTCACAAGGCAAAGTTTTCTGTCTCTCATTTCTGCATTTCCTTTCAGGGAATGTTTGGTCATTAGTTAAGCCCCATTCTTTACATACACAAGTGGTTAGAATACTCAAGTGGCTTCAACTTCTGGCAAGTATGAGGGTTATCCCTTAGCTATGTGATCCAATTGTTTGGGAAAACATGCTGCTAGAGACAGCACATTTCCTAAGGGCTGAATTAAAACTCCAGGTCCTAATTCTTGTTTTTCATGCACATACAGGCTGAGAGGCTTTTTTTTTTTTTTTTTTTTTTGCAGTCAGGAAGACCCAGGGCAGGAGCTGTTACTAACTTCTCCTTCACCGTATCAAAGAGCTTTTGAGATTCCTTAGTCCATTCTAGAGGCTCAAGATTATGACCCTTAAAGACCTCATAGAGCAGTTTTACTCTAAGCCCATAAGTGGCAATCCAAAATCAGCCATTCTCCAAAATCCTTAGTTATCACCAAACATGTTTATGATCTGGGAAAGGATCCCTTTACTCCTGGGACAAAGCAAAACCCAAATAAATGACTTGTTGCTTGCATATTTGTGCCTTTTTCTGAGACACTTTGTATTCATATTGTGTTAAATAATTCAGTCTATTGTGTTGGCAAGACCTTTGTCATATATTGGGCTCACTATGCCACATGTTGTAAAGAGAGTCCCTGAACTAAATTGAAAGACCTTAGGTAGGTTTTTAGCCAGAATTTTCTTGAACAAAGTGGGAGAATTCTTAAGTCCTTGGGGCGGTATAGTCCAATAGTATTGTAGAACAAACTGAGTATGTGGGTCCTGCCACTCAAATGCAAGTAGTTATTGGGATTCATTTTCTACCAGAATTATGAAAAAGGCATCCTTGAGGTCCAGAACTGAAAATCAGTATTCTCCCAGAGTAGTCAGCAGAGTGTATGGATTAGGCTCTCCTGGGTACAGATCCTATTTTTATTGTCTGTAGATCCTGAAGAAATTGATATTCAGTCAAATATGGGTTGTTGACCCAAAGAATGGGTGTGTTATATGGACACTGGTAAGGTTTGGTGAGTCCCATATTAAGAAACGTTTTAAGAATGCGCTTTATCCCATGCCGAGCTCCCTCTTCAAAAGGCATTACCCTTTCCCTTCCTTAAAGGCAGTTTGTATGGGGGAAGCATCTTTTGCCTTGCCAGGAGTCCTATCTGCCCACATAATGGGCCTTACCTCTCAGATAATTTCAGGTGTTACATGTCCCTCTGATTGTTCCTTAGACATTAAGAGGGCTAATGGCAGATACTAAGTCTGTTCAGGTGGGACCTTAATGTTGCAATGTCTTTGTAAAAAGATTACTTGAACATTTATATAGAAGATCTTGTCCCCAAAAGGAAATTAGGCACTCTGGCATACACAAGAAACTGTGCTTTAGGATGATGTCCCTATTATGGTATTCTAAAGGTTGCTGAAAGGTGTGGTCCTTTATTTTTCCCAAGATGCCTATTGCAGGAATAGTATGTAAATAGTATGTGCAGCTTAATATTCAGAAGTAGTGCTTGCATCCACCAGAAAATCAATTTGTTCCCCACTGTCAATTTTGTATGGAGATCCTCTGGGTGAATTTGTATCAGATGCCTTAGATCCAAGGGAACTAGCTCCTGGGCCTCTTTCTGGATCTGAATATTCTTTCCTTTCTGCCATCTGCAAGCCCCCAGTCTTTCTCTTTCCTTTCTTTTCTACTCATACATTCTTCAACTTAGGACAGTTCCCCCCCACCCCCACCCAGTGTTCTTCCGGACAGTAGATGCATTGATCCTAGCAGAGGGCACCTTATCTTTCTTTAAGGAAATTTTTCTTTGAAAGTCTAATGCAGAAGCCACCAAAGAAGCATTGTGTTTTACATCCTCTTTCTGCAGTCACTATCTTTTGTTAAACACCTTAAAAGCTATATCCACCAACTGGCATGGATTCATTCTAAAAGTTAACTCTTTAGATATTGTATTTCAGCTAGGACTGGCTGAAATAACAAACCTCTAAGTGACCTTGAATAAGAAAATGATCTTAATATAAGCAGAAAGCAGAAGAAAAAATAAACAGCTAAAAGTCTTATGTATTATTCTATAAATGTACTTAAAGAATTATACTTATTCACAAGAGATATTTTAAATTAGGCATGCTATCAACAAAAATATTCAATTAGATACATATAGCCATATGAATTCACCAGAAAAAAATGCTGAGTTACCTGAGAAATCCCTGCCAAAAACACAACACAAGTCACTCACAGGAACCCCTGCCAAAACTATTTTTTAGGAATCCTAGGGGCGATTTACCTTCGTGTGTTTGAATTAAATCCTGCCCAATGCTGTTTTCATAACTTATTTTCAAGCCATGTCTTTCTTGACTCCAAAGGATACTGGTACCAAGCAGTATTACAAAAGCAAATATTTTTTTTTTCCTTTTTGTGGACTCATAACTACAGTTGAACCAATTACCTAAAATCTGCCCTAACAGGATTTTCTTGGGATTGATAGTGTTCCTCCCATTCTGAAAACAAAGAATGAATTCACACAAATGCAATACATAAACAAATAAATTCTCAATTTGAACAAAAGTCCAACAACTCTTATCCCTTTCCAAATAGTGTTTTATGGAGAGAATTCTTTTTTTTCCTTCCCGCTGTACTGAGGATTGAAACCAAGGGCACTCTACCACCAAGCTACATTCCCAGACTTTTTTTCCCCTCATTCCCTCAAGACAGAGTCTCACTAACTTGCTGAGGCTGGCATCAAATTTTTGAGGGATTATAGGCATGGGCCACTTCTCCTGGCCTACCCTTATCTTCAAGAGAAAGTGGTGATGACAGAAAACTTAATTAACTGGAAGATGGCCAAATGGTTCTTTGAAGAGAAAGTCAACTTCCAATGAAAGTAAGCATCAGAAGGTGATCTTCATCTTTTATAAATAATATTCAGCATAGTTTTAGAGAAATTAGCATTTACCCTCCATGCTGGCTCAATAATTGAAATTCCTCCGATGTAGGCAGCTGCCTAGGTTGCCTTGAACCTAGGCAAGTGTTACACTGCTGGGAGAATAGCAGCTAGTAGCTGGTTGGCATTCTTGTCTTTGTTCATGCTGACCCTGTACTGTTAACTATACCAGGATGTCAGCATAATTGAAAAAAAAATTGAAATTCGTGTAATAAAATCAATTAAAAATCACATATAGAAATTCACAAAGATTGAATGGCTCTGAATTAACCCAGGTGAGGCTAACAGCAAGTTTTAATGGGCATGATAATTTTCATTTTGGTATAATCAGAAGGTGTTTTTTAACTAGAAAGAAGGAATATTTCTCTTAATTATCAGTTTCTCAAAGAAAATAGTTTAGCCATTGGAAATAAGATCAGTTAGGTGGAAAAAATCCTGGAATCATCAGAATGCCTAACTCAGTGAAAGTATTTTTGAAATATTGCTTATATTCTGCATACTCAAATAAAAGTTTAATTTGACCATAATTTTTGTTGAGAGCTTAGAAAAGTGCATATAGGATCTACATGCTGAATTCTTTGAAGGGAGTATGTTTTTTTTAAATCTCTAGATTCCAAGTATCTAGCTATTAAATGTTAAGTGAATATTTGCCATTTATGTATAGTCTTGAAAGTTTGAATTACCAGGTCTTTGTTTTACAGCTTTTGGCTGATGCCAGCATTTATGCTCAAAAAGATAGTTCTTGGAAACTTTTCGTCTGGCCCAGTGGACCCAATGATGGCTGATGCCATTGATTTCATGGTGGACAGGGTAAGGATCATGGTACTGGGGTGAGAACACCTTGTACTGGGAATTTCCACAGGTACTTAGTCTCTAAAGATATATCTGTCTCATTGAATATGCATTAGAGGTCTTTGTTAAGCAGCCTTCCATATTAACTTTAATACTCCCAACAGATATCACTGCTGGTAAGGATTTGGCTACATTAGTGCTTCCCAATAGCTGTTCATCAAAATCACATGGATAGCTTTTAAAAGTATAGATTCCGGTATGACTACAGATAATAATTTACTAACCATTTCAAAAGAAAAATAGAAATAGATATTATTAACCTGATTTAAGCATCACAAAATGTATACATGTATTAAAATGTTACATTACCTCATCAATGAGCAATATTTATTTTTATGAGCCAGTTAAAAGTATATTTTACTTTAAATTTTTTTAAAAGACAGGTATAGTGACATATACTGTAATCACAGTGACTTGGGAGTCTGAGGCAGAAGGATCTCAAGTTTAAGGCCAGCCTAGGCAACTTAGCCAGACCCTGTCTCACAAAAATATAAAATAAAAATAGATTCCAAGGCCTCTCATAATCTGGTATCCTTGGGTATATGATACTGGGAATCTGTAAGTTTTACTTTACCCTCTGCCTTTTTTTCTCAAGGTAAATCTGATGAACCATGCTGTATTATGTAGTACTAAGGATGGAACCCAGGCTCACTCTACCACTGAGCTAGACCTCAGCCCTTTTATTTTTTTATCTTGAGACAGGGTCTTACTATGTTGCTGAGGCTGGCCTAGAACATGAGATTCTCCTGCCTCAGCCTCTCAAGTAGCTGGGATTAGAGGTATGCACTACTGTACCTGGCTGTAGGCTTGCCTTTAGTAACTTAATAGGTAGGTTATTTCTGAGGTCTCTTCTAGCTCAAAGATTCTTTAGATGTTTATCTGACACCTTTGAGGTGTGGGAATTGACATGGTGCCCACAGGCACCTCCTTGAAGCAGGAAGTTTCAGTTAAGGGCTTTGAAAGGCCAGGTTCCATTTATGGGACCTTAGTCAGGTTCCAGAACAGAAAAAAAGATTACCACGAGAGAAACCCATTCCAGGGTCTCTCAAATACTTTGTTTCTCTTTATTGGTAACTTTTCTGGCCCCACTGTACATGATACCACCTTTATAAATACAAATGTTATTTGTTGATTTACTGTAAATATAAAAAACAAAATATCAGAAACCCAACATGTCTTTTTTCCACAGCTGGAAAGTTTGGGTCAGAGTGAACTGGCTTCAAGACTTACCCTGAATTGTCAGAATTCTTATGTGGAACCTCATAAAATTCGGGACATCCCTGTAACCATAATGGATGTAAGCTTCCTGTTAAGTAAAATAGATATTTTACCTTTTGAAATTATTTGCCAAGATACAGTTTTCAGATTTTAAATGTGCTGCTTCAAGTGCTGCCTTGCCTTTTACATTTGCCCTCAGCTTTCCCAATTCCAAAATAATGTGTTTATTGCTTGACCTGGTTTTTTCCTCACAAGATTAATACTGTTGAAATAAACATAAATTTAAACAAGCATAGTAGTCTTTGCCCATTTTGGTTTATTTTTGCTTTCTTGCCAACAGAAAGCAAAAAATATTTGATATATTTTAGCTGTTTCACATCTGGGTAGCAAAGAGAAAGTGCCCCTCAGACAATCAAAAAATACCTAAAGTCAATTAACACAAAAACTTTTTTTAAAACATATATAACAGTATTTACCACTTTAGCCATTTGTAAGTATTCAGTTCAGTGACATCACATACATTCACCATCTTCTTCCAGAACTTTTTCATCATCCAAAATAAACTATTAAACATTAACTCCCGTTCCTCCTTTCCCACCAGCCCCTGGCAACCAACAATCTTACTTTCTGTCTTTGAATTTTCCTTTTCTAAGAAATACATCATGTAAGTGGATTCATACACTACCATCCTTCTATGTCTGGATAGTTTCACTTAGCACAATGTTTTAATTTTTTGCAGTTCTAGGGATTTAACCCAAGGCATTGTCATTCTAAGCAAGTGCTCTATCACTGAGCTACACTCCCAATCCTACCATATTTTTAAGATTCACCAATTCGATGTGTGTCAGAATGTTGTTCCTTTAAGGCTGAAAAATATTCCATTTTATATTCCACATTTTGTTTATCCAGTCATCTGTCACTTGAATTGTTGTTTTCAACTTTTGGCTATTGTGAATATTGCCTCTATGAAAATTGTTATTAAAAGTTAACTGAAGCAAGTGGCTTGGGAGGCTGAGGAAGGAGGATCTTGTGTTCAAAGCTAGCCTCAGCAATTTAGCAAGGCCCTTAAGCAACTCAGTAAGACCCTGTCTCTAAATAAAATATATAAAAAGGGCTGGGGATGTGGCTTAGTGGTAAAGCACCCCTGGGTTCAAACCCTGGTATCAACAAACAAAGAAACAAAAAAACTGCTTGAGTCCCTGCCATATATATTTGTTGATAGACCTTTATTTTATTTATTTATATACAATGCTGAGAAATGAACCCAGTGGAGTCCCTGCTTTTTTTTTTTTAATATTTTTACTAGTTGATGATGAAATATTTTATTTATATATTTGTATGAGGCGCTGAGAATCAAACCCAGTGCCTCACATGTGCTAGGCAAGTGCTATACCTCTGAGCCATAACCCCAGCCCAGAGTCCCTGCTTTTAATCTTGAGGGTTCCTACATACAAGGATACAAGGGAGATTGCTATATCATGTGGCAATTCTGTTTAATTTTTTGAGGAACTGCCATTTGTCTTCCACAAGGGCCATACCATTTTATATTCCCACCCGTAATGTACATTCGCATCCTGAACAAGACTTGTCTTGTTGTATTTTGGGGTTTTTGTTTTGTTTTGGTACCAGGGATTGAACTCAGGGATACTCAATCACTCAACCTAAGCAACTCAGCGAGACCCTGTCATATTCCCAGCCCTATTTTTTTTTTTTTCCTTTTTTTTTTTTTTTTTTTTGGTGGTTGTGCTGGGGATTGAACCTGGGGCCTTATGCATGCTAGGTAAGCACTCTACCAGCTGAACTATATCCCAGCCCGCCCCCCAGCCCTATTTCGTATTTTATTTAGAAACAGAGTCTCACTGAATTGCTTAGTACCTCGCCATTGAACTCATGATCCTCCTGCCTCAGTCTCCAAAACCACTGGGATTACAGGCATGCACCACCATGCCCATCTGTATTTTGTTTTGATTACAGCTATCCTAATAGATGTGAAGCAGTATCTCACTGTGTGTTTGTGTGTGTGTGTTTTGTATTTTAAACAGTGCTGGGAATTAAACCCAGGGCCTCACATATGATAGGCAAGCAGGCTATCACTGAGCCACATCCCCACCCCCACTGTGGTTTCGACTTAAAAATTTGGTGGGGGGAGGTGCTAGGATCAAACCTAGTACATCCTGCATGCTAAGCATGTGCTATACCACTAAGCTACAGCTCAAAAATTTACTTTTTTTAATGATGTAATTACTTTATTTTGCCTCAAATGAATTTGTTCCTAAATGCAAATAATGTATTTTTAAGAATTGATTTGTCAGGAAATTATACAAGCAGTAAATAACTCTTTATTTTCTGCTGTAATTGCTATGTCTGACAGTCACCATGACATAGAGCAAGCTTTTCAGTGGTACTCACAGTATATTTGCTCAGCCTACACTCCTTTTGCAGCTTTGTTTACTACCTGGGTTCATGGCCAATGAAAACTACAATATTTAGTTGGCAATGCATTTAAAATTATTTGTGTAAATTTGTGTGTGTGTGGTTTCTTATTTTTAAATTACTTTTTGAAAAACTTGTTTGGGCATTGAAAGACATGTAGAATCATATTCTCTAGATTTCAAAAAGTGGCTCCTCCAAGAAAGAATTTGGACTTTTTAACCTATACTCTTTAAATACCTTTTGGAATTTTTTTTTTCACTGAGATTATATGACTTAATTTTTTTTGTGTGTGTGAGGTACTAGGGATTCCATCCAGGGCCTCACACATGCTAGGCAAGCATTCTACCACTGAGCTTCATCCCCAGGTTTGTTTTTTGTTTTTTTGTTTTGTTTTGTTTTAATTTTGAGACAGATGCTGAAGCTGGCCTCAAACTTGTGATCCTGCTTCTCAGTCTTCTGAGTAGCTGGAATTATCAGTGTGTGCCATAGTGCCCAGCTGTGTAGTTGTTTTTAATGAATAAAAATGCTTTTGAGAGTTTGTGATTTTTTTTAATTGATATTTTTCAATAATGATTGTTCACTGTTAATTCTATTAGGTATATTTGAGGAAAAGGGAAATTCATGGTAGAATTCCCCCCTCCACTCCCACCACCAAAAAATGCAAGGGACATTTTGCAGGGAAATCTAACTAAGGTGTGAGGTTGGGTTAGAAGTGCTCAGGGGTCAGCACTAGAAGGTGGTTCAGGCTGCTGTGGCAGTCAGTGTTATGTCTTCATGAGAAAGAAACACTTGAGGTGACACCCTCCATACTAGGAAAGAACATCTCAGCCTTTGTTTGTTTGTTTTTATTTATTTTGGTGCTGGGGATTAAACCCAGGGCCTTAGAGCTTGTAAGACAAGCACTCTACCAACTGAGCTATACCCCTAGCCCAATGTTTGTTTATTTTTAAAGGTATTTGACCAGAGTGCACTTTCAACTGAAGCTAAAGAAGAAATGTACAAACTGTATCCTAATGCCCGAAGAGCTCACCTTAAAACTGGAGGCAATTTTCCCTACCTGTGTAGAAGTGCAGAAGTGAATCTTTATGTACAGGTGAGTCCTATCTTGCAATCCAGAGCACTTTGAGCTTAAAACTTAAAGGTTTGTAACAAAGCTTTTTTTTTGGATGATGGATTAAATAAGGGAAGAACAGAATTCTCTGTGGGAATGAGAAGAACAAGGCATTAACTTGTTAAATGTGATTTACATTTATAATTTATAGAAGACTTCCAACAGTCTTTATGAAAGAACCATGGGCAACTCTGTGCCCACCAGCTCTTTCTAGAGCAGCAAGCCCATGTCCACACACTAAGGTGGCCATTGGTATGATATGACATTACTTCTTGGACACAATTCAGCCAAAGCAAGATGTCTATCAGACCTAAATGCGGTTAGTTTGAGTTTCATGAAGCTACTCTTTAAATCTAATTTTAATGCATTAAAGAAATTTTAAAACCTACATCTTTATCCTCTAGGATATTGGAATAGCAGTAACAAGGGCAATTTTACAAAAATTATCAGGAGCCTTACAAAGCCAGTCCTCTCTTTAATCTTTCCACTCATTTGTGGAAATAGATCCTAAGGAGAGGATCCTACACATAAAAAAACTGATGCCCAGAATATTAATCATAGTAGCAGAAGATGGGGAGGACCTAACTCACAGCAACAGAAGACTAAAACCTGCTCACGGAGCAGCATGCAGCCATTTAAGATGTTTATGAAGACAGTTCTAGGAATGTGGAGGGACTGGTTACAAAGAAAGCAATTTAGGATCAAAGGTCCCATGTTGTAGTATTTTTTATTTTTCTGTGTTTGCTGATTTTTTCCTAATTAGTTTGTATTAGATTCTAATTTGAGAAGGGTAAGACATTTGCTATGGTCTCTAGACATGGTGTCCATGGCAAGTCTGAGGCCAGTCTGGTCAACATATAGAAACACTGTCCCCCACCCCCCAAAAAAAGCCAGGTTGTAGCTCACTGATAGAGCACCCCTGGGTTCATTCCTCAGTACTGGGGTGAAAAAAATCTGCTATTGTGGTGTTTTCCAGCTGGGCTGCCCACCAATCCTTCTTGTGATAACTAGGGATTGAACCCAGGGGTACTGTTCCACTGAGCTGTATCTCCAGTCCTCATTATGTTTTATTTTAGGGCAATGTCTCACTAAGTTGCCCAGGTTACAAACCAAGCTTTTTATATAAGGCAGTATACATTCTTCTCTGTAATGCATCCATTAAAAATGAGGATTCTGGCTGGGTGCCAGCCTCAACAACCTAGCAAGGCCCTAAGCAACTTAGCGAGACCCTGTCTCAAAATAAAAAAGGGCCAGGGATGTGGCTCAATCTGGGTTTAATCTCTGATACCAAAGATAAATAAATAATGATTTGAGCTGGGCATGATGGTACACACTCGTAATCCCAGCTATTCAGGAGGCTGAGGCAGGAGGATCTCAAGTGTGAGGCCAAGCTGGACAATTTAGTGAGACTCTGCCTCAAAATAACATAAAAGAAAGGGATAGGGGTGTAGCTTAGTGACACCACCTTTGCCTAGCATTAATGAAGCTAATTAATGAAGTTCAATCCCCAGCACTGAAAAAAAATACTTTTTAAACAAAATAATAATAATTCTCCATCTCTACAGATACATTTGCTGCAGTTCCATGGAACCAAATATGCCGCCATTGACCCATCTATGGTCAGTGCTGAGGAGCTTGAGGTGCAGAAAGGCAACCTCAGCATCAGCCAGGAGGAGCAGTAGATGTGGCCTTTGCTGTTGCTGTGAGGTGACCCAGTGTGTTCTTGTACAATCAGTGACGTCAGCACCACCAGTCAGCCTCTTCCTTAGGCTCATCAGGCTCACCGGTTCTCACTGTGTTTTGGAAGTAGGACTGATTGTCATCTTGACAGGCAGCAGCTCTTCTATGCCAGTGTAACTAACTGTCCCCACTTCGATTTTTTTAGCTTTTGAAATTGAAAAAATACTTTTGAAGACTCACATTTTACAAATTGTGAAAATTTACTATCAAAAGTCTTCACCATTGTGTTAAGTGAATACTAATTTCTGAGGTTTGGGATTCTGAGGGTTTTTCCTTTTTCTGTTTCCTGTCTTCTTGATTTTTGTTCTTTGCTGTAAATGTTCACATCCAGGTCATGTATCAGAAGGACACCGGTTTTTTTATGCTTTCTTGACATAGCCATCATCAGAGAGCTAAGGCTGGCACTCTGCTGTTAGGTTTCCTGCACATCAACTACTTTTAATTTCCAGTTAAGCACATTATTTGGAGTGTTAGCTGTTTTCTTTCTAGACATTATGTTCATTTGGAATAAAAATTAAGTTTCAGTGAGTGGCTTTTGTAATTATTCTTGCTGCCCATTGGGGATGCATTGACCATGGGTTTTACCAGTTCTGTGTGGCTTTTAGTAAATTACTTAATTTCCCTGCTCATGGTAAGATAACAGTTGCTTTTATTTATTGAGCAGCTACTGTGTGCCAGTACTTTCTCCTACATTCTCTCTTTCTCTCAGTACACATAAAGGAAATAGTATTTTAAAAGTCCGGGCTCGGGATGTAACTCAGTGGTAGAGTACTTGCCTTGCATATACAAAGGTCTTGAGTTTGATCCCCAGTACCAGGAAGAAAAAGTGTAAAAAAATTCTAACTCATGGACAGTTTTGTTTCATCCCTTAACCCACCCTCATTTGTTTTTCTTTTTTTTTTTTGGTAATCCTTTATTTTATGTAGTATAATTAGAATTTTAATAAGGAGGACTTTCAATAAAAGCTTGGGAATGTATGATCATGATTTTATCTCTTAACTGAACATTTTTGTTGTTGATATCATCTGGTCAAAATCATCTAAACCATTACTTATCATTTGAAGTGATTTCACCAAACAATCCATTTTGCATCTTGCCAAAATCTCACCCATATAACATGGAAGAAAAACATTAACCTCTTTGATTAAACATAGTTTACATTTTCATTAGTGTTAGTCATTCCAGTATTTATCTTATGGATGAATTAGAATATTATAAATGAGAAAATATTAGGTACTTTTTAATATCCCACCCTTATTTCTTCTACACATACTTCCATCACTGGATTATTTTAAAGCATTTCTGATATAATTTCTACATGTATTTTCAAGAGATAAAATAGGTTATATGATAACAAGTTGAAATTTCTATAGATGCAAGAGATTTATATTCAGATTCACATACTGGGAAACTGATTAATCAAATTTTTGGCAATTTTGAAAGGAAAAATAACTTTCCATAACTGGGTTAACTTTATCAATATAAAGTTAGAAAAAATTAACATCTTACCTGTGATCATAAAAACACAAGGCTGTTGGTGGACAACATGACTGAACAGAGGCACCCAGCACTTGCCTCCTCCACAGAGAACCAAAACATTGCTGCCTATTGAGTTAAGCAACTGGGAGAATAGTGAAATTCAACAGCAGAGCAGCAGAAGCCTTGTGAAGTCCAGAGACCTGACATGGCAGCATAGCAAGAGAAAAATCCCTTATCTGCTGCCCCAGCTCCACCAGGAAAAATGTAAAGAAGAAAACTCTCAATACAAATTCTGACAGTGGTAGCTTTGGTAAATCTGTACAGTAGCCTGGATTTAGGAAAGGAATTCACATCTCCCAGCAAATACCCAAGTGCTATAACCAGGAGCCATTTTGAGAGGGGACATAATGTTCAAATTTAAACTGTGTTAGGAGCCAGGTGCGATAACACACACCTGTAATCCCAGTGTCTCAGGAAGCTAAGGCAGGTGAATTACAAGTTTGAGGCCAGCCTCAGAAATTTAGCAAGACCCTGTCTCAAAAATTAAAAAGCGGAGGTTGGGGTTGTAGCTCAGTGTTAGAGCGCTTGCCTAGCATGTGTGAGGCACTGGGTTTGATCCTCAGCACCACATGAAAATAAATAAAGATTATGTCCCATCTACAACTCAAAATATTTAAAAAAAAAAAATTAAGAGGGCTGGGGATGTAGCTCAGTGGTAAAAACTGTGTTTGGGTCAAAAAAATCCTGCATAGTTTCAACTCTGGGACGCCACAGACATTCCATTGCCACAGCTCAGCTCATGGGTGCCTCGTAGCCAGACCTGGCTTGGTGGAATGACCAGCAAAATCCCATTGGGAATGTTCCCTCCCTGCTGTGGAACACCTCAGCCAGGAAGAATTTTACCCAGCTCCAGCCACAACCCACTCCCATTCCCATCTCTTGAAGGTGCTACAAATGAAAAACAGAGGGTGCAAAAGCCCCCCTCTATCACCATGTTTCCAAGCACGTATATAGCTATGGACCCTGGGGTTCTGCTCCTGGGCAGACAGACTGTTGCAGCAGAAAGGAATAACAATTTTTCCCACTTCTGTACTTAATCAGGTCCCCCGCATTGGTTGCCTTGCATCTTGCCTTATCACACACTACTGATAAGACTGGTGTGAATGCCACAAAGCGGGTGATGTGATTCCTGTCCTTCCTCCCCTAGAAGCACCTGAACCAGTACCTAATTATAGGCTAAATGCTTTCGACTCCTTACCACTACTACTGGTGCAGTCAGTGGCAAGGACAAATCTGATAACAAAGCCAATGTCACCAGTGCCTGAAGAAACCTCCATTGCCCAACAGGGGCCACCATTCCCATTGTAAGAGTAGCCACACAGGCTGCACACTCTGCTACCTATACCATGCCTGCCAGAACTGCTTGAGTCCCCATTCTTGCACAACCCATGGAGACAATGGGTCCTTCCAACTGTAATACAGTACATACTGTGTCCAGACTCACTAATCAGCCAAAGAAGCCAAAAGGAGATTACACTAGAATGCCTAGCTGGAAATAAACTCACTGTTATAAAATAGAACAACACCCCAAAAACACATCTTTAGAAGAAAACCATCCCCTAAGAAGGCCATCCCATAAAAGTGATTGAGATATTCATTTCACTAGATGCACAAATCTCAACATAGAAACCCAAGAAACATGAAATGTGAAGCTGAGCACAGTTAAAGAGTAACCTTTTTAAAACCTTAGTAAAGCCAGGTGCAGTGGCACAAACCTGTAATTCCAGCAACTTGGGAGGCTAAAGCAGGAAAATAGATTGCAAGTTCAAGGCCAGCCTGAACAATTTAGCAAGACACTATTTCAAAATTTAAAAGAGCTGGGGGTCTAGTTCAGTGGTCTGATGCCCCTGGGTTCAATCCCTGGTATTAGGAGAGGGGAACATCTCTGAGGTTCAAGAGAAAATACAAATACAAATTAAATTAAATAGAAATCCAATTAGAAAAGGGTTCTATAAATCAGATGAAACAAATTCAATTGAAACCCTCAACAACAGATTAGTTCAAGAAGAAAGAATATTTGAGCTTGAAGACAAATCTTTTGAAATACCACCATCAGATGAAAGAAAAAAAATAAGAATAAACGCTGCATTCAAGATATTTAGGACACCATTAAAAAAATCAAACATCTGCCTCATACCCAAAGAGGAAGAAACAATGGTTAAAGGAAACAGAAAACTTACTCAGTGATTATAGCAGAAAACTTCCAGAATCTTGAAGAAGACAGACATCCAGGTACAAGAAACCTATAGAAGGATTGGGGTTGTAGCTCAGTGGTAGAGCACTTGCCTAGCACGTGTGAGGCTCTGGGTTCCATTCTTAGCACCACATAAAAAAATAAATAAAATAAAGGTACTGTGACCATCTACAACTAAAAAAAAAAAAGAAGAAGAAGAAGAAGAAGAAGTCTCTAAAACCCCAAATAGACATGACCAGAAATAACCCATACCATGATATAATACAGTTAAACTTAGTTAACTAAATACAGGACTAAAGAATTTAAAATCAGCAAGAGAAAAGTGTTAAGTCACATTTAAGGGCAATCTTATTAGACTAACAGCAGATTTCTCAGCAGAAATTCTTTAGGCTGGGGGTGAGAGAGTGGGCATGAAATGATACATTTCAAGTCCTGAAAGAAACTGACTTCCACAGGGTAGGGTGGCACATGCCTGTAATCCCAGCTACTTGGGAGCTTTAGGCAGAATTGCAAGTTCAAGGCCCTTAACAACTTAGCAAGACCCTCTCTCAAAATTTAAAAAGGGCTGGGGATGAAACTCAGTGGTAAAACACACCTGGGTTCAATCCTCAGTCACACTCACATACACACAAAAGAAAGAAAAGACAAAGAAGCCCTTGCCAACCAGATTACTATAGCCAGGAAGGCTAACCTTCAAAAGAAAAGAGATATTCCAAGATAAGCAAAAACTAAGGGAATTCATGACCACCATATCAGCCTTTCAAAATATGCTTAAGGGAGTCCTACACCCAGAAATAGAATCAAGGTAACTAACATGATGATAGCATGTGAAAATATAAATCCTATTAGAAGAGTGGCTGCACAGCCAGGCATGGTGACACATGCCTGTAACCCTTGCTACTTGGGAGACTATGGCAGGTGGATTAAAAGTTTGAGTCCAGCATGAACAACTTAGCAAGACCCTGTTTCAAATTTAAAGGGGGCAGGATGTATAAGTGGTAGAGAGTTTGCCTAGCACATGTGAGGCCATGGGTTCAGTCCCCAGTACAGGGATAGGGTGAGGAAGAAGACCCAACAATATATTGCCTATAATAAACCCACCTTACCAGTAAGAATACACACAGACTGAGAGTGAAAGGATGAAAATGTTATTTCAAGCAAATGGAATCCAAAAGCAAGTAGAAACTATATTTGTATCTGATAAAATGGTGTTAACACAAAAATGGGCTGGGGTTGTGGCTCAGTGGTAGAGCACTTGTGAGGCACTAGGTTTAGTCCTCAGTAACACATAAAAATAAATAAATAAAAGGTATTGCATCTATCTACAACTAAAAAAATATTTTAACAAAAGACAAAAACAATAGGAAAAGACAAGAAATTCATTGTAAAGTGATCAATTCATTAAAAATATATAACAATTATAAGTCTTTGTCCACCTAATAACAGCACTCAAGTTTATAAAACAAACACTATTAGACCCATCTTTGGTTAGGGATTTCAATACTCTACTCTCACCAATGGACAGACACCCCACTGCCCTCCAAAAAAAAAAAAAAAAAGGTAAGGAAAAAAGAAAAGAAACAGACTTGAAACTACACTATAGATCAAATGGACTTAACATTTACAGAATATTCCATCAAACAGATTCATGAGCACATGTAACTTTTTCTAGAATGGACCACATATTAGACCATTAAAGTCTTAAATTGAAAAAAAAATGAAGTCATCCTATATCTTTTCTGATTGCAATGGAATGAAACTAGAAATTACACAAATAGAGACTGAATAACACTTTTGAATGAATAGTAGGTATTTGAAGAGATGAGAAGGGAAATTTTAAAATTCCTTGAAATGAATGAAAATGGAAATACAACATAATGAAACATGGGATACAGCAAAATGAAATAGGGTCTAAAAGAACAGTACGAAGAATCAATGAGGGGCTGGGGTTGTGACTCAGTGGTAGAGCGCTTGCCTAGCATGTGTGAGACCCTGGGTTCAATTCTCAGTACCACATATAAGTAAATAAAGGTCCATCAACAACTAAAAATTATTTAAAAAATAATCAATGAAACAGCTATCTGAAAAAAAATAAGCAAAGTTGACAAATGTTTAGCTACACTAATCAAAGAGGCGGGGGCGGGGCAGGAGAGATGCAGAAAAATAAAATGAGAAGCAAAAAAAGACATTACAACTGATGCTACCGAAATTCCAAGGATCATCAGGGATTATTTTGAAAACTAGTAACAAATTAGAAAATCTAGAAAAGACAAATTTCTGCCTCATGACTATTGAATGGAACCAAAAGAATATGAAAAACCTGAATAACCAATAAAAAGTAATGAGATTGAATCAGTAATAAAAAGTCTTCCAACACAGAAAAACCCAGAACAGATAGCTTCATTGTTGAATTTTAACAAGCTTTTAAAGAACTAATACTAACTGGGCACAGTGGTGCATGCCTGTAATCCCAGTGATTTGGGAGGCTGAGGCAGGAGGATTGTGAGTTCAAAGCCAGCCTCAGCAAAAGCCAGGTGCTAAGCAACTTAGTGAGAGCCTGTCTTTAATAAAATACAAAATAGAGCTGGGGATGTGGCTCAGTGGTGGAGTGCCCCTGAGTTCATTCCCCAGTACTCCCCTGCCCCACAAAAAGAACTAACATAATGCTATTCAAACTCTTCCATAGAATCGAAAAGGAGAGAACGCTTCCAAACTTATTCTATGAGGCCAGTATCACCCTGATAACCAAAATATGTCAAGGACACAATAACAAAAATACTACAAACCAATATCCCTGATGATCAGAGATGAAAAATTCTCAACAAAATACTAGCAAGGGCTGAGGTTGTGGCTCAGTGGTAGAGCACTTGCCTAGCATATGTGAAGCACTTGGGTTCCATTCTCAGCACCATATAAATAAATAAATTAAAAGGTCCATTAACAAATTAAAAAAAATAGATACTTACAAATTAAATTCAATAGCATATCAAAAAGATCAGATACTGACCGGGATGTAGCTCAGTGGTAAAGCACTTGCCTCACATACATGAAGTCCCAGCACTGAAAAAGACAAAAAGTAAAGAAAAGGGGCTGGGGATGTGGCTCAAGCGGTAGCGCACTCGCCTGGCATGCGTGCGCCCGGGTTCGATCCTCAGCACCACATACAAAGATGTTGTGTCTGCCGAAATCTAAAAAATAAATATTAAAAAAATTTTCTCTCTCTCTCTCTCTCTCTCTCTCTCTCTCTCTCTCTTTAAAGAAAAAGTAAAGAAAAAAGAAAGAAAACACAAAACGGTGGGAGGGGATCAGATGCTATGATCAAACTGGTTTCATTCCAGGAATGGAAAGATGGTTCAACATATGCAAATCAAGAAACAAAATACATCACACAAATAGAATGAAGAATAAAAATCACATGATCATCTGAACAGATACAGAAAAATCATTTGATAAAATTCAGCATCCTTCATCGTAAAATCCCTGAACAAATTAGGTATAGAAGGGTCATACCTCAATATTGTAAAATTTTTTTTTAAAAAATATTTATTCTTTAGGGGCTGGGGATGTGGCTCAAATGGTAGCCGGCTCACCTAGCATGCTTGAGGAACTGGATTCAATCCTGAGCACCATATAAAATTTTAAAAAATTAAAATATATATATATATATATATATATATATATATATAATTATGCTCCTTTAAAAAATAAATAAATATTTATTTATTTATTCTTTAGTTGTAGGTGGACACAATACCTTTATTTAATTTTTATGTGGTGCTGGGGATGGAACTCAGTGCTTCACACAAGCTAGGCAAGCGGTTTCCCTCTGAGCCACAACCCCAGCCCTAAAATTAGTTATATATGACAAACTCAGTCAACATTATACTGAATGGAAAAAAAATGAAAGTATTTCTTCTAAAACCAGGAACAAGATAAGGATGTCTACTCCCACCATTCTGAATATAGGACTATAAATTTTAGCCAGAGCAATTAAGTAAGCAAAAGATATACAAATAGAAAGGAGGAAGTCAAATTATCCCTGTTTGAAGATTATATATGTCTACACATAGAAAAGCCTATAAAAGATACCAATGGGAGCTGGGGATGTGGCTCAAGCGGTAGCGCGTTCGCCTGGCATGTGCGGGGCGCTGGGTTCCATCCTCAGCACCACATACAAATAAAATAAAGATGTTGTGTCCACCGAAAACTAAAAAATAAATATTAAAAAATTCTCTCTCTCTCTCTCAAAAAAAAAAAAAAAAAAAGATACCAATGGGCTGGGGCTCAGTGGTAGCGCACTTGCCTGGCAAGTGTGAGGCATTGGGCTTAATTCTCAGCACCACATATAAATAAATAAATTAAATAAAGGTCTAATAACAACTAAAAAAAAAGATCAAATTTTAAAAAAAGATGCCACCAAAAGACTATTAGAATTGACTGATGAATTCAGTAAGTTAGTACAAAAATTAGTAGCTTTTCTATATACCAATGAGTTTGCTAAAAAAAAAAATCATGAAAGCAATCCCATTCACCATAGCCACATACACCCACATGCACACACACACACACACACACACACACACACACACACCTAGGAATAAACTAAGGAAGTGAGAGACCTCTACAATGAAAATTATAAGACACTGAAGAAAGAAGTTGAAGAAGACACTAAAAGTAGAAAGAACTCCCATGTTCATGGATTGGAAGAATTAATATTGTTAAAATGTCCACACCACCCCAAGCAATCTACAGATTCAATGCAATCCCCACTAAAATACCAACAGCATTCTTCACAGAACTAGAAAAACAATCTCAAAATTCATATGGAAGCACAAAAGACCCCAAAGAGCCAAAGCAATTTTGAGCAAGAAAGAGCAAAGCCAAGGCATCACAATACCTCATGAATTTTAAGACACACCACAGAGCAGTAGTAACAAAAAACAGCACGGCGGTATTTGCAAAAATTGACATACAGACTGATGAACAGAGAACCCAGAAATAAGCTCATTCATCTATAGTCACCTGATTCAACAAAGGTACCAAAAATATAAGTTGAAGAAAGGACACCCTTTTTAATAAATGGTGCTGGAAAACCTGGGTATCCACATGAAGTTTGAAGCTTGACCCATACCTCTCACCCTGTACAAATATCTACCCAGGACTGAATAACACTTAATGTGAGCCCTGAAACTCAAACTGTTAGAGGAAAACATGGGAAACACCAAGATACTGGTACAGGCAATGAGTTTCTGGAAAGGACTCCAAAAGCACAGAAAACAAAAGCAAGAATTGACAAATGGGATTACATCAAACTAAAGCTTCTGCACAGCAAAGGAAACAATCAACAGAGTGAAGAGATTACATACAGAATGGGAAAAAATCTTTGCCAGCTATTTATCTGACAGAGGGTTAATATCCAGTACATATATATATAAAAAAAAACTCAAAAAAAAAAAAACTTAAAAAAGAACTAATCCAATTAAAAATGGGCCAATGATCTGAACAGACACTTCTCAAAAGAAATGCAAATGGCCCATACATATATGAAAAAAATGTTCAATGTCATTAGCCATCAGGGAGATGCAAATCAAAACTACAAGATACCATCTCACCATAATTCAAATGGCTATTACTTTTTAAAATACCAGCAAGGATGTGGAGAAAAAGAAACTCTAATATTGTTAGTGGGAATGCAAATCAATATAACCACTATGAAAAACAGCTTGGAGGTTCCTCAAAACACTAACAGCAGACCTATCAGCAGATCCAGTGATAGACACCACTCCTCCTGACACATCTGAAGGAAATGGAAGCAGCATACAAAAGAGATGCCTGCCTACCCACATTTTGGGCAGCACTATTCAATAGCTAACATATGGAATCAACCTAGGTACCTGTGGACAGATGAATGGATAATGAAAATATGTTATATAGGGGCTGGGACTGTGGCTCAGTGGTAGGGCGCTCGCTTAGCACGGGCAGGACCTGGGTTCGATCCTCAGCACCACATAAAAAACAAAATGCATTGTGTTGTGTCCATCTACACCAAAAAAAATAATAATAATAAAAATATTTTTTAAAAGAAAATATGTTATATACACATTGGAGCATTATTCAGCCAAAAAGAATAAAATCCTGTCATTCACAGGAACATAGATGGAGCTGGAGGACATCGTGTTAAGCAAAATAAGTCAGACACAGACAGTATTGCACACTCTTATGTGTGAAAACAAAAAGATGACAAGGGATTTCTGGGGCCCAGCAAGGGAGTAGGTGATGGGGGCAGGAGGGTAAACGGATGGACACAGTCAATGCACAGTGTATGCACGTATGGAAATATCAGTGAGTCCATTCATCTGTGCAACATGTATTGATTATAATTTTAGAAGAAAATAGCCATAAAACCATTATCACACTTAAAACTTACCAATAAGCTGGGCGTGGTGGTAAACATGTTCCAGCTACTCGAGAGGACGAAGCAAGAAGATGGCTTGAACTCCTGAGTTCAAGACCAGCTTAGGCAACATAATGAAAAAAAAAAAAAAGTACCAATAATTCTGTCATTTCATCTGATATTCAGTTCATTTACTATTCTCCTTCATAATTGCCCCATAAATTTTATAGTGGATTTTTTCTAATCAGGTGCCATATAAAGTCTGCATTAATTTATTGTGATACTGGGAATTGAACCCCAGGGTACTTTTTCACTGAGCAACATCCCCAGCCTCCTTCTTTTTTTTTTTTTTTTTTTTGAGACAGCCCAGGCTGGCTTGAACTTGTGATCCTCCTTTCCTCAGCCTCTCAAGTGACTGGGATTACAGGAGTATACCACTATACCTAGCCTGCAATTTATGTTTGATTGCAGTATCTCTTAATTCAGTGCCTCCTCCTGTTTTTCCTGGGCAGGGATTCAGTGAAGCAGCTAGCTGACATGGCGGACTAGAAGCTTGATCAGGTAAAGCTTGATCTTTTGGGAAGAACATGTCATGTGGGGAGGGCTGCTCCCAATGCATACCTCGGGGGGAGGCTCGTGAGGCTTGGCTGTCTCTGTGTTGCTCAGTGGATGCAGATGTTGTCAGCCTGATCCTGTCCTGAGAAGCTGATTGATACAGCTGCCTCTGCTGAGCTCTGTTTCTTAGGGCTTATAAAACCATGATGATTCTCGAATTGTTTTCATTCCTCTGGTGTTTATTAGCTGGAATTTGCCAACTAGGAGAAAAAAACTTTCCCTCACCAATTACTTGGTTTCTCTGAGGTGCAATTTAGGCAAGAAAATTAACACCAGTGCTCCTTTCCCTTTATTTGCCAGTTTTCAGAATGTTGAGTAACCGTACCTTCTCCATTTCATCTCTGCCACCACCCTGATCGCCCTGATCTTACAGGTCAGGCCTGGCAGAGGCCCAGCACCTCAACTCCAGGCCCCACAGTAAGGGGTGGAGCTGAGGTGCCAGCTTGAGTCTGACTGTCCTTCAAGCCAATGTCGCTTCCCCAGAGGCCACAGTGTTTCCTGATTACCTGTCACTTGAAAAATTTCGTGAGATATGGAAGCACTTGGGAAGCCTTAAAGGCACTGAGTAACATGTTAACTGGTAGCATAGGAGGCTGCCTGGGTTTTCCCTTAGTTTCATTGTTTGTGTTTTGACTGACCGACTAATACTATGGACATTCCTCGCCTCTCTGGTACAGGAAGGGTCTGTGGACTGCTCTGTACTTTCTTTCCAAATTCTCACTGTGTAAATCCACACCATCTAAGAGCTACTCCCTGCCTTTACACCCAGGTGACTGCAAATTGCAATTTTCAGCCCTGACTGGTTTGATTGCAAGGCTGAGATGCCTATTCAAGCTCACCTACTAGGCCAGATGTAGGGCAGGGCCAAAATGGCTATAGTCAGGCTCCCTTGCTGAGGCTTCTGGTGGGCTATGTTTTTAGTATGTAGCCAAGGTCATGAATACTCAGGGTTATAAACACTTGCTTGTGAGCAGGCACCCACTTATGGAACCTGTTGGCAATGTGCCTTTTTTGTCTGGCCTGCATATAAAAAAGGCCTATGGAAAGGATTCAGGGAGCTAAATGGAACTGGAGCTGGAGGCTGAAGGCTGCTACCACCTCTGAACAAAGAATGTCTCTTATCCCAACTGCATCTTGCATCTTCTTCCACCTGCCGGGATCCTGAGTCTGTTTCCTAGAGCCTAAGCTCCCACAGGGCACCAACTCTCTACAAGAACCCCAGATTTCAACTAGTAAAATCAAACCCATAGCTGGGTACAGGGATGCATGCCCATAATCCCAGCAGCTTAGGAGGTTGAGGCAGGAGGATCACGAGTTCAAAGCCAGCCTCAGCAACAGCGAGATGCTAAGCAACTCAGTGAGACCCTGTCTCTAAATAAAATACAAAAATGTGGCTCAGTGGTTGAGGGCTCCTGAGTTACATCCCCAGTACACCCCCACAAAAAAAATCACTCCCATTTCCTCACTGCTCAGACCTGCCCCTCCTCTCCTACACTCACTTCTCAGGTCCTGGCAGGGTTAAGACTCAGAGGCCTCAGCTAGAAATTCAGCTCTTAGCCCACTCACCCATATCCTCTATCCCCAAGTCTCAGGCCCAAGCAGAAATAAAATGAAACTTGGCTGTAAGATGTTTAAAGATCAACATCTGTGAAGGAATGATACCCTGGGCAGAGGAAGAGCGATGATTCAGGCCCAACCAAGCATCTGCCAATCAGGCAGGGAGCTCTGGAGCTAGCAGTGCCCACTGGAATATTCTCGTGGAGGAGTGGAATGATGGGTTTTATGCCTGCTGCCTTGTTCAGTTCCTCCATGCAGCTGCCATGGAGACAGCATGGCCTTGGGTAAGGCAACTCTGGGCAGCAGAGGCAGAAAGCAAAGGTCACGTGCCCACCACACTCCCTGCAGCTGGGCATAAGGCCGCCCCTTCCTAGCCACAGGACAGGTCTTGGCATCTCCTGCTCAGACTATTGCAGTGGCTTTTCACAGGCTCCACCATCACCCCATCCCAGCCAGCCTCTATGCACTGGTCTCATTTTGTCACTCATCAGTGAAACAGCCTGACCAAACTGAAATAGGACGTTTAGTAATGAAGGGAGCAACTCCAGTCATAAGTGGTGTCTTCTTCACCCTAGCGCTGAGAACCAAACCCAGAGCCTTGCACATGCTAGGCAGGCACTCTACCACTGAATGATACCCAGCCCTTTTTATTTTTGAGGGCAGCTAAGATACTCACCCATGATGCCTCAAACTTGTAATCTTCCTGCTTCAACCTCCAGAGTAACTGGGATTAAAAATGCTTGGCTTTCACCCAGTTCTTTTTTTTTTTTTATTGACAAATACATAACCTATCTTTGTTTTAGTAACTTATTCAAATTTGTTATATATGACAACAGAATGCATTTCAACTCATATTACATATATAGCACAATTTTCATATCTCTAGTTGTACACAACGTAGAGTCACACCATATGTGTCTTCATACATGTACTTAGAGTAATGATGTCCATTTCATTCCACTTTCTTTCCTACCCCCATACCCGCTCCCTTCCCCTCCCTACCCTTTGCCCTATCTAGAGTTCGTCTATTCCTCTCATGCTGCCCCCACCATCCCCATTATGAATCCAGCATCCTTATATCAGAGAAAACATTCAGCATTTGATATTTTGGGATTGGCTTATTTCACTTAGCATTATATTCTCCAGCTCCATCCATTTACCTGCAAATGCCATGATTTTACTCTCTTATAATGTTGAGTAATATTCCATTGTGTATATATACCACATTTTCTTTATCCATTCATTTACTGAAGGGCATCTAGGTTGGTTCAACAGTTTAGCTATTGTGAATTGTGCTGCTATAAACATTGATGTGGCTGTGTCCCTGTAGTATGCTGTTTTTAAGTCCTTTGGGTATAGACCGAGGAGTGGGATAGCTGGGTCAAATGGTGGTTCCATTACCAGTTTTCCAAGAAATCTCCATACTGCTTTTCATGTTGGCTGCACCAATTTGCAGTCCCACAAGCAATGTATGAGTGTCTTTTTCCCCACATTCTCGCCAGCACTTGTTATTGTTTGTATTCTTTTTTTTTTTTTAAATTTTTAGTTGTAGGTGGACAAAACGCCTTTATTTATTTATTTTTTATGTGGTGCTGAGGATTCAACCAGTGTCTCACCGGCACTAGGCGAGCATTCTACCACTGACTCACAACCCCAGCCCCTGTTGTTTGTATTCTTAATAGCTGCCATTCTGACTGGAGTGAGATGAAATCTTAGTGTAGTTTTGATTTGCATTTCTCTAATTGCTAGAGATATTGAACATTTTTTCATATATTTGTAAATTGATTCTATATCATCTTCTGAGAAGTGTGTGTTCAGTTCCTTGGCCCATTTATTGATTGGGTTATTTGGTTTTTTGGTGTTAAGATTTTTTTTAAATATTTTTGTAGTTGTAGATTAACAGAATGCCTTTATTTTATTTGTTTATTTTTATGTGGTGCTGAGGATCGAACCCAGTGCCTCAAGCATGCTAGGCAAGCACTCTCCCACTGAGCTACAGCCTCAGCCCCAGTATTAAGATTTTTGAGTTCTTTTTATAGCCTAGAGATTAGTGCTCTATCTGATGTGCTTGTGGTAAAAATTTGCTCCCATTCTGTTGGCTCTCTATTCACCTCACTGATTGTTTCTTTTTCTGAGAAGAAGCTTTTTAGCTTGAATCCATCCCATTTATCAATTCTTGATTTTAATTCTTGTGCTATAGGAGTCTTATTAAGGAAGTTGGGGCCTAATCTGACATGATGGCGATTTGGGCTACTATTCTTCTAATAGGCGCAGTGTCTCTGGTTTAATTCCTAGGTCCTTGATCCACTTTGAATTGAGTTTTGTGCATGGTGAGAGAGAGGGGTTTAATTTCATTTTGTTGCATATGGACTTCCAGTTTTCCCAGCACCATTTGTTGAAGAGGCTATCTTTTCTCCAATATGTTTTTGGTGCTTTTGTCTAATATAAGATAACTGTGATTATGCGTGTTAGTTTCTGTGTCCTCTATTCTGTACCATTGGTCTACCAGTCTACTTTGGTGCCAATACCCATGCTGTTACTCTGTAGTATAGTTTGAGGTCTGTTATAGTGATACCACCTGCTTCACTCTTCTTGCTAAAGATTGCTTTAGCTATTCTGGGTCTCTTATTTTTCCAGATCACCCCAGTTCTTAACCCGTGAGTTTTATGGGCTCCTTTTGATATGTGATGTGACCCAAAGTCTGCCCCACACCTCCCAGAAACTATCCTGAAATCCATTGGAGAAAGAGCTTTCACTATAGATCTATAAGCTTACAGAGTATATTTAAATAGATTTTAAGCTTATGTCTTGCAAAAGGAGGGAATAACAATAGAGAAAGAAAATACACATTGGAAAAGATTGAAGTGTACTTTTTAAATATAAGGAAAATCATAATTAGCAAGGTAAACCTGTGCTCTGAAAGAAGCACGTTTCCAAAGAGGGAGTGAAACAAAGCCATAAAACGGCAAATTCCCTAAAAACTGATCAGGCTGTTTTTCAGGAAGGAAGCAGGTCCAGAAACCTAGGACCTGACCAAAAATAACCTTCAGAACTTGGTGGAACCTGAGGAATGAAAATTGGGCCTCACAGACCTAGAATAAAGGGAGGGGTGCAGGAAGCTCCAGAATCATCCGCAAGATGCCCTGGGCCAGCAGACCATCTGGAGAGCTGGCTGACCCAAGTCTCCCAGTTGCAACCAATAGCCCTCCAGTCCCCTCACCCAAAGCCACATAAATGCCTTCGCTGCTGATGAGGGAGACAGATTTGAGTGTCCTCCTGTCTCCTTGTCAGATGACCCACAATAAGGTTCTTCCTTTTGGCAAAAAGGCAGTCACATGGTACTGGGTTCTATGCATGTCATGCAGCAGATTCTTGCTCAGTTATAGGAATCTATTCTGTTCAGTTTTTTTGTCTTAGGAGACATCAATTTTTAAATTATGGGGTGAAGAATGAACTTTCAGCATCCCTTCTGCACCCCTTTAAATCTCTCCTTGTCCTTCCATACTCTGTTCCAGCAACACCAATCCTCAGATGCATCTATTGCCACACCTCCAGGCCCCTGCATAGACGGCACTCTTAACTGAGTCTGTCCTTTCCCCACTACTTTCTCCTCTGTGAACTTCTCAGACCCCCTTCTTCAAGGAAGAATAAATCCCATAATTCTTCACACTCACCCACTATAGGGCCACTTACAGAATATTACACTTACTCAGGTCCAAGCCCCTCTCCTTCACTCTAAGCTTCTGGGGGCAAGAACTATGGGCTACTTACCTCCGTACTGGCTCCGGGCAGGCTGCCAGCACAGGGGTGCTCTGGGACTGTGTACTGGTGGGGCCACGCTGAGAGCTGAGCTCACACAGAACCCACCCAGGATAGACTCTTGCCTGCTTTGACACTGTTTGGATTTCCCAAACAAAAGAAATGAGGATTGAATCTGAGAGATTAGTTCAATGTTTATTTAAGGACATGCTTTTTTACCTCAACAACAACAACAAAAAAATACAAAATTCTTTTTGTAAAATTCATCCAAATAAATTATCAAAGTCCCATGTACTACAAAAGACACCTGTAATTCCGGCTACTCAGGAGGCTGAGGCAGAAGGAGTTGGAAACCAATTTATTGAGACCCTATCTCTAAATAAAATAAAAAAGGGACAGGGATATAGCATGGAGGTAGAGCATTCCTGGGTTCAATCCCCAGTATTGGAAAACTTTTTTGAAAAAAACTTTTCCAAATGGAATAGATGATGGCCATGTTGCCCAAGCTGGTCTTAAACTCCTGGATTCAAGCAATCCTCCTGCCTCAGCCTCCCAAGTAGTTAGGACTATAGGAATCTGCCATCACAGTTGGTCTTTTCTTTTTCTTCTTCTTCTTCTTTTTTTGTTTTTGTTTTTGTTTGTTTGTTTGTTTTGTTTGAGATGGGGTCCTGCTATGTTACCCAGGCTGGTTTTGAACTCCTAGTGTATTAATTAGCTTCCTGTCTCTGCAACAAAATATCTGAGATAATCAACTTTTTAAAGAAATATTTTTATTTTATTTGTTTATTTATTGTTTTATGTGGTGCTGAGGATCAAACCCAAGGCCTCCCACGTGCCAGGCAAGTGCTCTACCGCTGAGCCCCAGCCCCAGCCCGATAATCAACTTTTAAGGAGGAAAGGTTTATATTTGCTCACATTTCAGTCCGCAGTCACTTGGACCTGTTGCTGTGGTAGCACAGCCCATCATGGCAGAAGCACATGAAGGAGGATGTCTGTTCACCTCCGGGCAGCCAGGAAGCAAGGAGGAAGAGGAAGAGACCGGCATCCTGATATCCCCATCAAGGGCATCAAGTGACTTAACTTTCTTCTAATAGGCTGTACTTCCTAAAAGGTTCCACCACTTCCCAATAGTGCCACCAGCTGGGGGCCAATCCTTCAACCCACGGGTCTTTGGAGGACATTCCAGGTCCAAGCTACAGTACCTGGCTTCAGGTGATTCTCCAGCGTCTGCTGCCTGAGGATTACAAGTGCATAGCACTGTGCCCAGCCTGATGGGTTGATTTTTAAAAGCTTTTTCTTTTATTCCTTTTTATAATTTTATTTTTAGATCTAGAGAAAAGTTGGGTAGAAGGTACAGAGAATTCCAATATATCCTTCTTTTATTTATACAAGTAGAAGCAAATAAAAATATATTTTTGTTTCTTTCCTTTCTTACACAATCAGCATACCATATGTACTGATCAGATCTTGATTTTTTTCTACTTAATTTATTCTGAAGCTCTTTTGAAACAATACTTGGAAAGTATCCATGATCTTTTGTTTTAAATTTTTTTTAAAGAAAGAGAGAGAGAGAGAATTTTATTTTATTTTATTTTTTTAGTTTTCAGTGGACACAACATCTTTGTATGTGGTGCTGAGGATCGAACCCGGGCCGCACACATGCCAGGCAAGCGTGCTACCGCTTGAGCCACATCCCCAGCCCCTCTTTTGTTTTAATTATTGAACCATACTTTATTTTACCCATCCTCTGAAGATGGTCATTCAGTTTATTTTTAAAAAACAAAAGATTGACCAGGCATGGTACTGCATGCCTGTAATCTCAGTGGCTTAGGAGGCTGAGGCAGGAGGATCATAAGTTCAAGGCCAGCCTCAGCAATTTAGCTGAGGCCTTAAGCAACTTAGTGAGACCCTATCTCAAAATAAAAAAGTAAAAAGGGTTGGGGATGTGACTCAGCGGTTAGGTGCCTCTGGGTTGAATCCCCGGTAACAAAAATAAAATAAAAAACAAAAGATTGGAAACAATGTAGTGATAAAAAACCTCATATGTCTGTTATTAGGTACATATATTGACTTATCATAGGACATGTCCCTAGAAGTGGGATTGCTGGACCAAGGGGGAGAGATGTCTGTGGTTTGGATAGACAAAGCCAGATTGCCTCTTAGAGGACTGGACCACTGTGTATGCCACCAGCCACAAGTGACAACTGAAGCCCCTTTCAGCTTTAACAGTTCTGATTCTGTCTCCTGTCAGTCCCGGCCCAGGGTAAAACTTTGTGGGGAGCTTTCCTGAGACGTGGGCTCCTAGAATGGCCACAGCTGTGCCACACAAGAGAGCCCACACTAGATACCAATGGCTTTCTGGCAGAACTTCTAGGTTATTCTGCACAGATGGTTTCTGAATTGTAGGAAATCAAAAAGCTTCCAAGGAGTCACATTTTCCTGGAAACCTACTCTCCTGCTGGGGTGACCGAGCCCCACAACCTGTGCTTGCCTGGCACCTGAAAGCGAAGCTCAGATTGGCTCTGTGGTCCAGTGTGGTTGTCACTTGTCTATTTACATCTCAAACGACTGAGGTGGGGGGTGTAGCTCAGTGGTAGAGCACTTGCCTAGCATGCCCAAGGACTGGGCTCAATCCCCAGCACCACCAAATGTGTATACATGTATTTTTTTCAAACAATTAAAATAGGATAATATTTAAAATCCATTTCCTCAGACCCACTAACCACATTTAAAGTGCTCAATAGCCACAGGTCACTAGTGGATACCATCTTGGACAAGGCAGATAGAAAACATTTTTGTAGAACATTCTACTGGATTATACTGCTCCAAAACAGTGACCCTTTGTATGTGGCTATTAAAAATGAAAAGAGGGTTGGCGTTTAGCTCAGTGGTAGAGCATGTGCTCGGCATATGCAAAACCCTAGATTCAACCCCCAGCACCATTAAAAAAAAAAAAAAAAAAGTACAGAAGAATGACAACTAAATGCCATCAGTGATCCTGGACTGGATCCTGGTCCAGAGAAAAGACATGAATGCTCAACCAGCAAAATTTGGATCAGGTCTGATATTAGCAAATAGCATTGCACAGTGTTAATTTCCTGGTTTAAAAGAGTATACTGTAGTTACATAAGACATTAATATTTGGGAAAGCTGCTTGAAGGGTATTTGGAAATTCTTCATGCTATTTCTGCAACTTTTTTGTAAGTCTGAAATGATTTCAAAATTTAAAAAGTTTTAAAACATAAAAATTATAAAATAAGGGCTGGGGTTGTGGCTCAGCATAGAGCATTCGCCTAGCACATGCGAGGCGCTGGGTTCGATTCTCAGCACCACATAAAAATAAATAAATAAATAAAATAAAGGTATTGTGTCCAACTACAACTAAAACATATTTTAAAAATACTTTAAAAAATTATACAATAAGAGGGGAAAATGAGCATGCACTTGTAAGGAGCCTCTCCCATAGACATGCCAGGCCAGGCTGGGACTCACTAAGTTGCTAGCTGTAAAGAACAGCAGCCACAGGCATGCTTAGTCACAACTGGACACAGTTGATTAGGACCATCATCTAGAGACAGGCAGAACAACACTGGAGCGTGATAACAATGAGCACCAACTTGGAACTGCACATAAACCGCTTGTCCTGCCACATCAGAGAGCTTTGCTCTGAGAAACCAGTGAGACTGGTCACCTTGCTGTCCATCCATCCCCAGATCGAATCCACCATTCCCTGATGTCCAACCATCAGCTGGAGAGAACCATTGGACAATAACAACATCTGCTCTTGTTAAGAGAAGTTGTGTGGCATCAGAGGTACTTTGGGGCTGGAGGTTGCCTTAGTATTGTGTGATGTGCTTGTAGTGTTTAATTAGTGTACATTAGATGCAGTTAGGGTGCTCCAGCACAACCAACACTTTTTGCATTAATTGTTTGTGTTTGATGATTGGTGGGATCGAATATACGCTTGCATTTAAAGACAATCCACCTCCGAATAATTATTAATAACGCCACTCCCAACAGCACCCCTCCTGTCCAAATATACAAATAAATTTGTAACTACAGGTAGGACAAGCGTGCCATTCTTAAAAACCAGTGAACAAACCAGGCGTGGACAAACACACACCTGTAATCCTAGCTGCTGAGGCTAAAGCAGGAGGATCACAACTTTGAGGTCAGCCTCAGCAATTTAGTGACACCTTGTCTCAAAATAAAAAAAACAAAAAGCTGTTGGGGATGTAGCTCAGTGGTAGAGAGCTCCTGGGTTCTATCTCAGTACAGCAAAACGCAAGCACACACTAACAGTGAACAAATTAAGAAGAGTTCATTTTGAAAGAGACAGATGGAGCCCTTTCCCCGGGTTGGGTGGGAGGCCTGCTGGGTTTGACAACAGACCCCTGGGCAAGTAGCTACTCCTCCCTGGGCCTCAGTGTTCTATCTGTAAAGATGTCCCTTGAATAGCAGGGAAGAGACTGTGAGTGTCCAAGAAAATGGAGGTGAAAATGAGCAAAGAGTAAGGACCTGGGACGGGATCATTGCAAAACCTAGAACAGGCCTCTGGACCAGTCCTCCCCAAAAGGATCATAAGCATTTGCCTGCTGGTGTCTGCTTCACTGCGCACTTCAGTAGAAACAGTTGTGGGTCTATTAACAGTGGTCATTTGAAAAGCACTTAAGGGTTGGTCATCTTCTGTTCAGGTGGCCCCTGATTACATGGCTGTGCACCTCCTGGGGGCCTTCGGCTCAGCATTTGCTTTCTTCCTAATACTCTCTGCAAAACACAAGAATCTTATGGCTTCAGTTCTACCCTCCAGGGCAGGTTTTATGTTTTAATTTCCTGCCGGACTTGGTGCTAAGAAAAGGTACAACAACTTTATATGAGAATATTTTGGAAAAAGATAAAAGCCATCCCTAATTCCTCCACCCCCAAATAATTCTCTGCTTTCCCACCTTGCCTATGGCAGCCACGGGACAGCCAGCACCCTAGGGACATTACAAGTTTAAAACTTTTTTGTCGTGAGCTGATTTTGTTTTTTAATGAGGAATTAGTGCCAGACCTTTTATCCTCCTGGCCTGAAGGTCCCACGGGACTCTCTGAGTCCCAAATCAGGATTTTGGGATTGGCATGATTAAGTAGGTTGTGATGACCTCAGAAGTTTTATTTTCCAGATCTGACTGGTTCAACTCATATTAAGCCAGTTGGGTTCTCAAGTCTTATTTTGTGAAAAAGAAGTCTGAAGGCTGTTCTAGACTTACTCCAAACTAGGGGCGAAATTCAAGGCATGGAGGGTTGGCAAGGGAGAGATTATAGGGGGCTGTGAAAATCAGAGGGTTCGTTTAGGCCGCCCACTCTCACTACAGGGATGGAGAAACCATGGCCAGGGGGCACTGTGATTTGCCCAAGGCTCCTTCTGGGTTTGAGGAGGAAGGAGGGCTAGGACTAGGAATCTGGAAGATTCAGTTAGCATCACAGCTTTCTGGTCTGAGCAGCCCCTTGGGGCTGGGCCACATTCCAGCTAGGGGACACAGCTTGTGAGTCCAACTCTTACCAGCCAGGTCTCTCCTGCCAATGGCCACCAGGCCCTCGAACAGCGCTTTACTGGGATTCTCACCAGCCATGACCACGCCATGCAGCCAGATGAGCAGCATCCTGTGGCCATGCTCCTGATAGCTCCTGGTGCCTGAGGATGACAAGGGAAGAGAGAGGAGCCATCCATGTCTATGTGGCCTTCTGTAGCCTCCTGAGCATGCCCAGCTACAAAAGAGGCCAAGGACCACCTCAGGCCTCTCTAGCAGGCTCAGCCCAGAGGTGGCTGGGGGTGGGGAGGAGCCGCATCTCAGATGGGGTGGTGTCAGAGTTTGTATCTCAGGGACCTAGAACATCCCTAGTCCCAGGCTTTCTCCTGAGCATCCACTACACAACCTGTCAGTGTCACTCTGAAGAAAGAAATGGCATATGTCCCTACGGTAGCAGGATGCACACAATTATGTGCCTCATCTCTTTGACTGGTCACAATCTGTGCCTTGCATGCTAGTGGCCTTGTTTTCCAGTGAGAAGAGGGCTTACTGAGAGGCAGAGCTGGCCATGTTCTTTTCCCTACACTAGATGTTCTCAGCCTTACCTGCTCCTTGGAAAGATCCGGGAAGCATGGGAAAATATTGGCACCACGGGCTCACCTCACCCCAATGCAGATGTGCCCGAGTCTGGGTATGGCTTAGGCCTTGAGCAGTTTCAAAGCTTCTCAGGTGATCCCAGCATACAACCAGGTTTGGGAAGTAACTGTCCATACTATCCTGTGTCCAGTGTTGGGGGTTAACGTGTTTTAAACCCTCATGACTAAGTCAGATTTTCCTGCCTGGGATGCAGACAGATGCTTGGCCACATCATCAGATCCAGATTAGTTGGTTCGCTGTATCCTGTGACTTTTTGTGTTCTTCTCTGGGTCCTCAGCAGACACTTCCTCATGGTGCTTGCCCTTGATGTGACTGGTGGGAAAACTCAACTGGTCAACCCAGTTACCTCAACACAATTAAATAGTATTTGCCCTGACTCCCACAATTTACAAATCTCCTTTATCATACATGAGAATTCCTATCTGTAATAGAGTTTACGTTTGGACTCTCAGCTTTGGTTGATTCTAAAGACTGTGAAGTCCTCAGGTCACTGGGAGGGAGAGGAGGGCATACACCCTGTGCAAGGGGCCAGAGGTGGGAAGGGGCATGTGGGTTGCACAGCCTTTTTCCTCAGGAGCACAGAACAACTCAAGTGCCCCTCGCCCCTCTGTGCCTGGTTGCTGGCGGGGAGAAGGCTGGTACCTGTCCACTGTTGCTCGATGGCATAGATGTGTGCCTCGGTGAACTCCCAGGAACATGCCAGCTTCTTCCACTCCTGGGGCCGCAGATACCTGGAGGCCAGTCGCCACAGCAAAGAGCGGAACTGCTGTGTTTCTTGCCGATGGTCCTGCTTAAAGGACAAGCTCTCCCCCGAGGAGTCACTGGGATCCCTGCATGAAAGGTGGTCCTGTGGGAAGATCCCAAAAGTGAAGAAGCCATGGGGGAGGGGGTTTCCGTGCCAAGCTCCCTCTCGTGGTCTTGAATAGAAGTAATACAGGGCTGAAGCCCCAATTACCCTACGACCACCTCTGCTGAGGAACCTGGAACTGGAGTCAGTGGGGCCTGAGGCTCAATGTCCACTGGAACCATGACTCCATGCCATGCCTTGGAACCCAAGGTGCTCGCACACTCCTTCCACCCAGAATTCGGTTTCTCTCCTCCCTGACTGTCAACCCCACTGCCATAGTCAAAAGAGCACTCCTGTGCCACCTCCTCCAGGAGGCCTTCCCAAATTGCTCTGGTCAGAAGCCTTTCTCTCTCAGTGCTTTTTGTTTGATTTGGTTTTCGATTTGTTTGTGTTTTGGGCCCTATGCATGCTAAACAAGCCTTCTACCACTGAGCCACAGCCCCAGTCCCTTTTGGGGTTCTTACAGCATGTTTGTCAACAGAATGACTCAGAAGCTATGGCCAAAACCAGGCAGGCTTACCAAATCCCAGCAAATAGTGAAGGCTGGGGTTACAGGGTCCTTCCTAGGCAAAGTGGGTAATAACATTAGGGGTTACAAAAGAATTCAGAAATAGCATGAATTAAACCCACAAAACCCAAGGCCTCCCTAAAGGTAATGGATGTTGCGTTCTGGTTGTTTCAAAATTCGAGGTGAAAAAAATTACCTGGCATTTGCAGCTCCAGATCTTGCATCCTGGTCAACCATCTGTGGCCAGTCACCTGGGAGGTGATGATCCAGGATCCTGGTTCTCACCAGGGTGTTAAAAATTGTTTCTTAGGGGCTGGGGTTGTAGCTTAGTGGTAGAGCACTTGTCTAGCATGTGTGAGGCTCTGGGTTTGAGTCTCAGCACCACATATAAATAAATAAAATAACATACATCAACAACTAAAAAAGAATCGTTTCTTAGGGCCAGGCATGGTGGCACATGCCTGCCATCCCAGTGGCCTGGGAGGCTGAGGCAGGAGAATCACAAACTCAAGGCCAGCTTGGACAACTTAGTGAGACTCTGTCTCAAAATAAAATAAAAAGGACGGAGAGTGTGCTCAGTGGTAAAGCACTTATCTAGCAAGCACTTGCCTTGGGTTCAATCTCCAGTACTTTGAAAAAAGTTCACATTAATTTCAAAAACTAAGGCAAATGCAAAAGTTTTCTATGTATGAAGACATCCCCAAGGACACCCAAAAAACTCCCCATTCCCTATTCCTATTTGCTGATTGGAACAGCCCATACGTGACTTTACATTGTGTTCCTCTGCTTCCCCCAGTCTATGGCAGATATCACCAATCATTTCCAGCACACTTTCCCTCTAGGTTCAGAAAGTTGCCTAAATGAAATATTCTGCAATTTCAATCACCCGGAGATGTCAGTGAGATGGAACCAACTTGCCATCTCCTTATTCACCCATGCAATTCGGTCATGTGCATTCGCCAGGAGCTACTGCAGTGTCCAGCCACAAGAACACAGGTGTGGACCTCAGTCTCAGTTTGCCTGGGTGTAAAGCAGGGATTCTCACCCACTTGGAGACAGGGATCCCAGAACTGTCCAGGACCCGAACTCAAAACCAGCTCTACCAGTGGAGCATGGGACCCCCATACCTTCTCCCACCTGTAGAAACGGTCTGCTTTTATGATCATGTCCACCAAGTTGACGTGGTTGCTGCGGGCGGCCACTGCCAGGGCGGTTTTTCCTTGCTGCAAGCAAGAGGCAGAAGGGAAGCCCGAGTTTCCAGTGCAGTGTGGCCTCTGCCACTGACTATAAACAGCCTGTGAGCTGATGTTATCCCCAACCCCATTTTTTTTTTTAGTTGTAGATGGACACAATACCTTTATTTTGTTTGTTTATTTTTTTATGTGGTGTCAGGGATTGAACTCAGCACCTCACGCATGCTAGGCAGGCGCTCTACCACTGAGCCACAACCCCAGCCTCCCCAGCCCTATTTTTCAGATGAAGAAATCAGAGCCCCGAGAAGAGAGTGTGGGCTCATTGGTTCATGTTTGTTCACCCTCCCGCTGGTGCCAGCTCCTGTGCCCCAGGCCTCCCAGTCACCTCCAGGGACCCACAGTGGGATGGGAAATTGCTCTTGACATCTGGTCAGCTTCCCCAGGGGCCCAGCTCAAAGCAGGGAGCCCTTTCCCAGGCCTAGCCTGATCCTGGTCCCCAACTCTGACCCCACCACCCAGGCTGACCTTGCTGAGTGAGGTGTGCAAGTGCCCTCCCCTCATGCACCTGTGATCTCCAGCCTCATCCCAAGCCTTCAGCTCCTCAGAGACTTCCAATCACCGGAGGAGGTAGCCACCCACAGGCACAAAGTGCCAGGAAGCGTCCCCAAACCCTGGTGCATACGCAGAGGGCGCTGGGTGGTGATACAGTACTCCTGCTACCCCCGAAACCCCTCAATGTAATTCAGGGAGTTTACAATCTGGTGGGGACCAAGCCATAGCCATAGCCCAAGCCTAGGTGGATGTTGAGGGACCTCAGAGGAGGGAAGGCAGGGAGTGGGAGGGCAGGAATGCTTTCTCAAGGAGGCTGCTTTTGAGCAGGGGAGAGGACTGAAGGAAAGAGACATTTGTAGCAGGGTCTCCGGCAAAGAAGGAGCCATGATGGCTCGAGAGGGAGGCCGGCTCTGAGCAGAGGTACCTTATCTCTCAGGGTTAAGTCGACCCCAGCCACGAGGAGCATCTCTGCTATGTCCTGCCAGGCGTGCTCAGCGGCCAGGTGGAGGGGCGTCTGCTGCCTCTGGAGAAGCCAAGGGGACAGATGAGCAGAAAAGCAAGTATGGTGGCCTGCTGCTCAGTGCCAGGGCAGGACCAGGGTGGGACACGCCCAAATGGGCCTTAACAAAGTTATGCTGTGGGGCAGGGGGTGGGGGTGAGCTGGGTTTAATCATTAACATAACACTCCATAATGAGCCTGGTGAATTTCTAGTCCTTTTACATATTTGAGATCATCTTGTACATACACTCTCAATCTTATTTCTCCACCTACCATAATGCTTGCCATGTATTATAAACTTTGATAAATACCATTTTTACTAAACTCTGTAATGGCCTATTTATGCCTGTACCATAATTTACCTAATCACTTCTCTATTATTAAATATTTGGGTCATTTTAAAATTGAGAATTAATAGTGAATAATGTTTTAGGTTGATTTTGGAGCAGGGGTGTGTGTGTGTGCAGAGATCAAGCCCGAGGCCTTCCTTGCACACGCTGAGGTACATCCCTATCCTTACAATAAAAGTCTCTGTGCATGAACTTTTAATATATTTCTTGAGGCTCCATTCCCTAAAGGGAAAATGCAGATCTTTGCAAAGGTATATGACATAGTCTGCCAAACTGCTTCCCATTCTCCAGTGGTTGTGTGGGCTGGCACTGACTGTGATATGATTGTGGGGGTGGTTGTGGGGACAGGGATTTAAAAGGGCTCCTTATAGATCATAACTTCAGGACTCAGGACTCTTGTTATATAAGAATGCCCCCTTCACCCATCCCCTGAGAATTTTCTCTAGGGAAAAGAAATCAATGAAAGTAGAATATGAGATGTTTACTGCAGCATTGTGTGTATGTGTGTGTGTGTGTGTGTACACACATATATATAATACCTAATATTATATACAATATTATGTATCTTATATAATAGATAATATTATATGTACTACATATATAACATATACATATTATATGCATGTGTGTGTGTGTGTGTGTATATATATATATATATATATATATATATATATATATATATAAAATCTATCTCATAATAAAAACTGGAAAACATCCAAAATGTTCAAAATAGAGAAATGGTTAATAAAATGATATGCTTTTAACAGATATTCAAACAACATTTAAAAAAAATGGTACTGGGAATTTAATCCAGGGGCACTTTATCACTGAGCAATATATATTCCCTTTTTATTTTCTTATTTTGAGACAGGGTCTTGCTAAGTTGTTTAGGGCCTCTCTAAGTTGTTGAGGCTGGCCTCAAACTTGTGATCCTTCTGCCTGAGACTCCCAGATTGCTGAGATTACAGGCGTGTGCCACCACAACTCAGCATCAAACAACATTTTTAAAAGCTAAAAAGAGTAACAACTAAGGTTATCATTACATATAATTATAATGTACCAATAAAAATTATGGGAAAATAAAATAAAATAGAAATAAAAGCTAAAAAGCAAATTTCTTTACTCCGGACCACTCTGGGAGTCATGGCCCAGCCCTGCCAGCCTTAGAGAGCACCCAGAGGCTCCCTGGGCCTGGATGGTTTCTGTAGACACTTACGTTGTCGATGGCATCCAGGTTACTGCGGGCCTCGATGAGGAGCTGGACCAGGGCAGGGAAGTTGTGCCTCACAGCCAGGTGCACAGGAGAAGTACCCTGCTGTGGGAGGAGACCCACGGATCAATGGACGTGTCCCTCCCAGGACCTGCCCGGCTGCAGGTTGGGGCTGGGAGTCAGGAGCAGGGAGGGGTAGAGTGCTTCTGGGTTTGGCCCTTTTGGCATCTTAAACTACATTGGTGGTCTGAGGCAGTCACAGACCACCTGAATTCCTGAAGCCATCTGTAATACTGGTCCTCAAAGTGAGTGAGGGTCTGCACATCCAAGATTGAGACTACTATGCCATCTTGGAGGTGTGCTCACTGGGTGACACTGGACAAGCCATTTCCTGTCCTCTGCTATCTTCATCTGGTAAGTGATCTTTGCTAAGGCCTCTTCTGGCAACACCACCTTCAGATTCTCTATTAATCCACATGTCTCGGAAGCACACATTCTTAATAGTTCTTCACCTTCAAATGGAAACACTGAGCTTCAGAAAACTTAAGCAGCTTTCCCAAGAACACACAGCACGGGCCAGCATGTAGGCAAGTGCCTGATAACTGTTTATGTATGAAATGAATGAATAAAAGAATCAGACAGGAACAAAAAAAGAGACTTAATTCCAAGCCCAGTGCTCATCCAAGACCTCTTTTGAGGCTGGGGAATATCATCCCCAGGGGTCCCCTTTAGTCCCCTGACTAAATAACACAATGGAGACACTTCCCCAGCATCCCCCTCTCTAGGCAATGGAGTAACACACATATTGTGGAAGAGCTTGAAGCCAGTGAAGATGATGGTATAGATCTATACTTATTGTGGAAATTTATGTTCACCTGTTCAGTATAAAAGGGTTATAGAACATATAAATATATATATTTCACAGAATGCCCACTATTGTCATTACCAGTTTAGGCCAAGGTCAGGGGAAGGTTTTTTTCAGTATTAGAAAACAAGATTTTCACAATACTATCATTTGTAATAAACAAGGTGATTATCTATCTAGACAGGTTAAGATAGTTGCCCCTACTCTGCCCTAGTAGAATTAATTTTAAAAAGTCATCTAGAAGCCAGGAGCAGTGGCACATACCTGTAATCCCAGCGGCTTGGGAGACTGAGGCAGGAGGATTACAAGTTCAAAGCCAGCCTCAGCAACTTAATGAGGCTCTAAGCAACTCAGTGAGGCCCTCTCTCTAAAGGACTGAGGACATGGCTCAGTGGTTAAACACCCCTGGGTTCCATCCCAAGTACCCCCCCAAATAATAATAATATAGAAGAGAAGAATATCCAAGTGAATAGCATTTCTATATTAAAGCCCACAAGAAATGACACAAATTTAAAAAGCTACCCTGTTCACAATGATGGGCAAACAATATGAAATGTCTATGAAGGGTATAACTGGAAATGATTAAGACTCATGTAAACCAGAAGTTACATAAAATCACTGAAGGATGTGAAGGACATAAAGAAATAGTAAGACATCATGTTCCAAGTGAAAAAGTTAAATATTATAAAGATGACCACTGTGTCATTATTTCCAGGTTTAATGTAATCCCAAACCCCGAATGTCAAGTGCCATGAAAAGAAAGTTTTAAAATCCAGGTAAAATTACTCTGAAACTTCAACCGTCTCCTGAAATCATTTGCCAGATGAATGTGGTATCAAAATCAGGCCAAAAGAAGGCCTGTGAGAGGGGATGAGCCCAGACCGGACAGTGGCCCAAAGGCAGGAGCCATCATGGTGGCTTCCCGGGAGGTGGCAGGCTAGAGATACCAAAACAAAATATGCTGGATATGCCTTGGTCTTCCAGGAAACAGGTCTGAGCCATGTGGTGGGGAAGGAGAATGGTACGAAAATACGTTCAGCTTTTTCACTATTTTACATTTTGTCAATAAAATCCAAAAGTACCAAAAAGGACAAAAGGTCTTCCCAACCCATCACCCTTCTGCCCCATCCTCCCTACCCACCAACCCCACTGATAATCAGTTACTGCTTTTCTCAAGCAGGGGGCACTACTGGGGATTGAACCCAGGGGTGCTTAACCTCTGAGCCTCATCCCCAGCCCTCTTTATTTTTTATTTTGAGACAGGGCCTTGCTAAGTTGCTGAAGCTGGCTTTGATCTCACGGTCCTTCTTCCTCAGCCTTCCAAGTGGCTGGGGTTACAGGCATGTACCACCATGCCCAGCTCTAATTACTGCTTTTATCTGACTAATTCCAGAGATTTTTTAAGTATATATACAAGCAAAACCTTTTCTAATTCAAATTTAAAGTTTGAAAGTAGATTCATATGTAATTAGAAAACAATACAGAGATATCTGGTGTGTGCTGTAGTCAGTTTCCCCAATGCTATTGTTAATATCCCAAGGAGGGTATTGACAAGATCAGAAAATCCACTGATATTTAGACTGCTCCAGTTTCACCTGCGTTTTTTGTGTGTTTACTTCCATGCAATTTTATCACCTGTGTAGGTTTCTATATCTGCCACACAGTCAAGACACAGAACAGTTCATCACAAGGAGCCCTTATGTTGTCCTTGTATGACCCTTCTCCCTCCTCTACCTCACCCCTATCCCTAACCCCCAGCAACAAAATCTGTTTATTTCTATTGTTTTCATTTCAAGAATGTTAAATACGTGGGCTGGGCATGGTGATATACACCTGTAGCCCCAGCAAATCAGGAGGCCAAGGCAGGAGGATCAGAAGTTCAAGGCCAGCTTCAGCAACTTAGTGAGACCCTAGCAACTTCATGAAAAAGAAAGAAAAGAAAAGAAGAAAGAAAGAAAGACTGGGGATGTAGCTCAGTGGTAGAATGTCCCAGGGTTCAATCACCAGTAGCGCATACACCAAAAAAAAAAAAAAGAAAGAAACAAAGTTGTAAAAGTAGAATCAGACAGACATAAACTTTGAGACTGGCTTTTTTCACCCAACATAATTCCCTTGAGATCTATCCAAGTTGTTGCACATGTCAATAGTTTCTTCCTTTGCATTGCTGAATTGTATTCCTTACATGCTGTGGTTTGAATGTGGCCCCCAGAGTCCACGTGTTGGAAACTTAATCCCCAGTGCAACAGTGTTGGGAGGTGGGACCTTCAAGAGGTGATTAGGACATGAAGGCTCTGCCCTCCTGAATGGAAAATGCTATTATCTTGGGTCAGGTGCAGTAGCACATGCCTGTGATCCCAGCAACTGGGGAGGTTGAGGCAGGAGGGTTCCAAGTTCAAAGCCAGCCTCAGCAACTTAGCAAGGCCCTATGCAATTCAGCGAGACGCTGTCTCTAAATAAAATATTTAAAAAGAACTGGGGATGTAGCTCAGTGGTTAAGCACCCTGAATTCAATCCCTGGTACCAAAAGAAAAAAGAAAGAAAATGCTGTTATTTCGGAAGTGGGTTTGAAAATTAAAAATAAAAAGTGGTGGGGATGCAGCTCAGTGTTAGAGCACCCCTGAGTTCCACCCCGAAGACCAGGGGAAAGAAAGACTCAGTGCATAAATGAGCAGAAAAGAGGAGCAGACAATTCAGCTGGGACAAAGTGCAAGCTTGATTTCAGTCCCGTTCCAGATAGAACATTATTTGACTTTCCTAAGTGCTGCCAGCTCCCCTGGTCCCAGCACCGACCACCCTCAATGGCTGAAGTGCCCCTTTCTCCCTGCTGTGCTTCATCAGTGTGGTCATGGGAGACTTTGCAATGGGGACTCCTTCAGTTGAGGCCCCCACACTTACATGATCAGCCACATTGGTGCAGCCTCCTGCATGAATGAGGGCCCGGCACATGTCCTCAGAGCCACCAAGAGCTGCGTAGTGGAGGCAGCTCAGCCTTTTCTAGAGGGAAGGAGGCATCAGTGCAGTGTCACAGGTCCTCCCAACGCGGGGTTGACACAGCACTCTGGGATCCATCTGCATCTCACAACCTGCGGGGGCTGAGGGCAGACATCAGGAGACCTGACTACCTGGGTGAGGGCGTTCACGTCGCTCCCGGCCCTGAGGAGCAGCTGCACACAGTCAGGGTGCACTCCTTCAGCAGCCGCATGCAGAGCCGTCAGACCTTCCTGAAACACACAAGGTGGGTGAGGATGGTGGGGAGGCTGAGGCCAGACCCCAAGGTGACAACCCTGTGCCATGGCTCCTAGGCCCCATGGGTGCTCCACCACCCACTACTGAGGACGAGGGTCTTGGTCATTTGTGGCATCTGAGCCTGCATCTGATATTCTCACTGTGTGAAGCATGGACGGGGCACCTCAGTTCTCTGCTCCACATCTCTCTTCAGGTTCTCTCACCCTTCAAGCCATCGCAGCCCCAGCTTCGTCTATTTCCTCCCACTCAAGCCAGGAAGTCCTCCCTGACCATCCTAGCCAACGTCCCCCCTGTGGAACACACAAGGAAGTCATGGTAGCCCATCATGCCTTGCTTCCACCCAGCCTGGATTCTGGATGCGGTTTATCTTTTCATAATTGGCGTTTTTCTGAGAACCTACGCTCAGCTTTCAGGCTTCAGGACCTCAACCAGGAGGAAATAGCCTGCTCTACAGGCTGGGGTTCCTCAAAGGTAGGAAGCCAGTGAGTATCCCACATCTCTGCATCCCCCAGGTGGTGACTCACCACATTCTGCTCCTCCAGGTCCAGCCCGATGTCCACAAGGCGCTGCAACACAGCCACGTGGCCCTGGCTAGCAGCCAGGTGAAGGGCTGTGTTCCCCTCCTGTAGGGAGAAGAGCACCGGAGAGTCCAGCAGACATGGAGCCCTGGAGGCACACAGAGACTCACAGGATCCCAGCAGCACTGCCCCTCATTTTACAGACATGTTAGCTAAGGCCCAGAATTGACATGTCCAGGATCACAGGACAAGTATGTGACAAAGTACAGCCTATACTCTGGACCAATGCCACACTGTTCCCAAGAAATGTGTCAAAAACTACAACCAGGGCACCTTCAAGGGCAAATCCTTACACTTCAAGGCAGACACACTGCTTTCAAAATAAGTTGAGCATAGTGGTGCACACCTATAATTCCAGCTACTTGGGAGCTTAAGGAAGGAGGATTGCAAGTTCAAAGTCAGCCTCAGCAACTTAGCAAGGCCCAAAACAAGTTGGTGAGACCCTGTCTCAAAATAAAACATTAAAAAAAAAAAAAAAAGGGTTGGGGATTTGGTTTAGTAGCATCCCTGGGTTCAATTCCTGATACCAAAGATAAAATAAATAAAAATTTAAAAGGTTAGGGATATAGCTCAGTAGTAGAGCACCCCTGGGCTCAATCCCCAGTATGATATAATTAATTAATTAATTAATTAATTAATTAAAATCAACCCTACTTCACCCATACCCACCTAAAGCCATTCGCCCCAGGTATCCAAGCCTGTGTTCAGAGACACATAGGAAGCAGGTAAACCACGAGGGGCCCACATATACCCCCAATTAGCAGGGTGCAGAGATGATTGTGGGGCTTTCTTCTTCCTTCTGGATTATAAACACCCACGTTCTGCTCTCCAAAGCTACAAGTACATTCAGGGACTGCCTCACAGGGAGTTTTTCCACTTTCCTGGGGCAGGGCAGGGGACTGGGGCAGGAGCTGGGCAGAAGGTGGCCTTAGCCTTGGGCCGGATGCCCTCTTCCCCCACCTGGGGGATGCCCAGCCTCTTTGCCTCTGTGTGGCCTCATCAGCAACATCTGGCCACTCCAAGTGGCCTGCAGCACCTCTGGGCCCTCACTTCAGCAGGTGTGGATGATCTGTGCTATCCTTGACTCTGAGATCCATTCTCCTCAGCAGACCACAGGGTCCTAAACTTTGAAAAGCACCCCTCCCCAAATAAGATTTAAAATAAAAACACTTCTAATCTGAAAAACCGAAACTTAACAGGGGTATGCAATTCTAGAAGCTGCTTTCTAGAATTTCTGATTCTGGATGCATTCGCCATAGCTAGATTTTTTTTTTTTAATTTTTAATTTGTAGATGGACATAATATCTTTAAATTTATTTTTATGTGGCGCTGAGGATCCAGTGCCTCACACATGCTAGGCAAGCTCTCTACCACTGAGCCACAACCCCAGCCCTCAGTAGATTTTTCTCCTCTGAGTTTGATGCTTCTGTTTTCCTGGGGCCCTGAGGTTTTGCCTCCAAGGTGAGCCTGTCCTGCAGGGGGCTGTCCTTTCCTTTATCCCTCTGTGTTCCCAGTTCCTGCCACAGAGCAGGACCTGCTCAGCCTGTCTTTTCAGAATAAAGGAAACCAGTGTAATCTGAGTCTCTTATCCTCAAAAACTAAACGTGGACAGGTCCAGGGCAGACTCCAAGGGTTTGATGCCTTAGGAGGCAGCCTGGTGAGTGAGAGGAACATAGGGTATATCAAGATGCTGTTTTCAAAGCCCACACTACCTTTATCTTGCTGTGGGACCTTGGCTAAGGCATCTCCCCCTCTGGGCCTCAGGTTCCACAGCTGTAAAAGCAAGAAAGCTGCACTGACCCTTAATGAAGACCCCTTCCAATGCCAAGATCCTGTGGTGTGTTTGTCTGTGAGCTCCCTGTCGCTACTTACAAACAGAACTCCCTTAAATCCTGGCCAAGCACACCAATCAGAGTACCCATGTATTATTAATCAGAAGATTAATAATGGAGCTCCTCCCTTTGTTGAAAGCATCGTTTAGAATTTTGCCCAATGACTCACTATGGTCCACCGATATGAGTCATTTTCAGGGTAGTCTCCCCTTCTCAGCTTGGTGAAATCCTGCTGGTAAGCTCTGCACCCTGAGTGAACTGCTCCCATTCTATGTTGCCACAACCATGGCAGAGCATAAATGCAGATGCATGGCTACCACCCCCCATCTCCTCCCCACATCCCAACAGTAGACACCCTGGAATAACAATCCTGCTCAACACCCTCCAGACAGCACCACCAACCAATCAGATTTGCTGTTCTGATTCCCTGACAGAATAACAGCCCCTTCCTAGGACTATGGTATGGATTTCCTCCAATAAGAAACTGCATGTTGGCCATATTTGTGGCCCAGCCCATAGCACAGGGTGGACCCACAGTATGTGCACTGAAGTGCCTGCTGGGTGAACATCAGACACAATCTGATCTGTCTCTGGATACTGCCCCCCAGCACAGCTGGAGTCAGAAGTAGGCACAGGAAGCGGGGCACGGTGGCACACGCCTGTAATCCCAGTGGCTCAGGAGGCTAAGGCAGGAGGACGGCGAGTTCAAAGATAGCCTCAGCAAATGTGAGATGTTAAGCAACTCAGTGAGACCCTGTCTCTGTATGAAATACAAAATAGGGCTGGGGATGAGGCTCAGTGGTTGAGTATCCCTGTTCAATCCCCAGTACCAGAAGAAGAGGAAGAGGAGGAGGAGGAGGAGGAGGAGGAGGAGGAGGAGGAGGAGGAGGAGGAGGAGAACAATGACGACATAGGTGAGGTGCCAGAGTCAGGAAGGTAGCAGGAGGTTTTGCATCCTGGTCAAAGCCCAGACTTCACAGTCACAGTACCTTGTCTTTGACACTGTGGTCACAGCCAGAGCCCACGAGGAAGTCCAGAGCATCCAGCTGCCCGTGCTCAGCAGCCCTGTGAAACGCCGTCCTTCCCAGCTGGCCAGGACAAGAGAGAGAGAGTGACCTTCCTCACCCTGTCAGTGGGCATGCCCATTCTGCCCACTGGCCTTTGTTTCCCGACCTCTCTGGGCTTGCAGTGGCCTCTCCTGTCCAGATGTTCTCCCCCTTACTGCCCCTTGCCCCACACATCCTGCATGGAAAAGCCTGGACCTCACTTCCCAACAAGGGCCACTTGGGGGGAGGGTCTCCCACTGCAATCCTTTGGTGGCTCCCTGCTGCCTACTAAATGAAGAACAGATTCCTAAGACTGGGGTGGATATCTCCACAAGGGGTTCCCCATCCCTCCCATCTCACCCCAACCCACCTTCCTTCCCAAAATTCCAGTCCATCTGAACTCTGGGGCTCCCCATGCCTTCCAATCTTAACCCAAATCCAACTCCTTCAATGCCACCCTCTCCAGGACACAGCAGCAAGGCTCCCTTCTGTGCCCTGTCGAGTCCTTGCCAGGGCCTTTCTGAGGCAACTGCTCATGTTCTGCTTCTATCCCACCCATTTGTGCCCTGAGGTCTCCCCCAGACCAGTACTCCAGGTGGGACACAGTCACCCACAGATCAAAGGATGCACTCCAGAGTGCAGTAAGCCTCTAGGGCACAAGTGGCTCCAGGAGCCCCAGCCCATGGGAGGGAGGAGTGGCCTTGCCATTCTCACCTTGTCCACGTGGTCCAGGGCTACATCCTCTAGGTCCTCCATTATGAACGCCAGCACAGGCACATGGCCTTTTTGGGCTGCGCAGTGCAGCAGAGTCAGGCCATCCTGGAAACAAGCCCAGGGTGGGCCCTGCAGTCTGAAAAGGGAGGCCTTTGGCATGCCTGCCTGTCTCCCAGAACCCAGCTTTCCCATGGAAGCCACATGGTAAATCAGGAATGGCCCCAGGCTGCCCACTGGGGCAGCCACTCAGCCTCAGCTGGGCGGGTAGGAATAAGGATGCCAGAGGTCAAACTCCAGCATCACACCCATCAGCTCTGTGGTCTTGGGCCCGTTGCTTCTATCTCTCTGAGCCTCCATTTGTGCACAAGTCAATTAGGATGATCGGGTTAGAGGACTACTTGGCATTGCCTACAGGAAAAGTATTTTATAACTGAAAAATGATTTTTAAATGTAAGGTGAGGTCATACAGCACTCACCGTTCCCAAAACATCCCCCACAGAATAGTTGAGAATGATCTAGGCCTTTGTCTCCCTTCATAGAGTTACAAATGAAGAAGCAAGTGACTAAGGGCTCCCTGTATTCAGGTCACTAGGAGTTGACCTCTGGTGTGCAGGAACTAGAGGAAGTGGCCTGGTTAGGGGGAGGGAAGAGGCAGGAAGGTCTCTTGAGTTCAAAAGCAATATTTAAATGAGAGAGATTGCAAATTCTATGCTTATGACCTAGAGCTCCTACCCCTGCCTGTACCAAAGCCAGATTATTTGGAACATTGCTTATCAAATAGTAGATTGCAGTCCATCAATGGGTCATAAAAATCAACAGAACAATCGTCTACATCTTGATGGCGTCAAAACTCAGTGAGTATACTTTTTTATTTGTGTATTTCACTGTATATAAAGAAACTGAATTCCAATGATATGCTTGCTGAAGTACTTAGAGGGAAGTGCGTTGAATTTACTTTGAAATGTATCCAAAACACATAAAGAACTCTAAAAATTCACCAGTGAGGAATTAAACAATCCAATTAAAAATAATTTGGCTGTGGAAGTGCCTGAGTGCTGAGTCCCCACACTTACAAGGTGGGAGGACTGTTGGAGCCCAGGAGTTCAACACCAGCCTGAGCAATACAGAAATCTCATTTCTCTCTCACACGCACGCAAATACCTGTGGCACACACCTGTAATCCATCTATGTAGGCAGCTACAGCAAGAGGATCTCAGATTCGAGGCCAGCCTGGGCAATTTAGGGAGACTTTGCTTCAAAATCAAATTTAAAAACAAGGCCGACGTAGTGGTACACACTTGTAATCCCAGTGACTCAGGAGGCTGAGGCAGGAGGATCTAGAGTTCAAAGCCAGCCTCAGCAACTTGGCAAGGTCCTAAGCAACTCAGAGAGACCCTGTCTTAAAATGAAAAATAAAAAGGGCTGGAGATGTGGCTTATAGGTTAAGTGTCCCTGGGTTCAAGTGTCCCTGGGTTCCCTGGTACCAAAAAATAAAGTGGGTGGAATGGGCTAGGGGCATAGGTTAGTGATAGAGCATTTGCTTAGCTTGAGGGAGGCCTTGGGCTTAATCTCCACCACTAAAAAAAAAAAAAAAAAGGCATATAAAGGATAAGAAACTGGATCAGTCCTTTCAAAATAATAAGAACACCACCTTGGTGTTCTTATTATTTTGAAAGGAGATAGCAAATTTACATTTGAAAAATTACCTGACATTATTAGTCATTATTGGAATGCAAATTAAAACCACAAAAAAGATCCTAACAATAGAGCATGAAAAGGGAAAAATGCTGACTTTACAGTAGAGAAACCTACCAGATGCCGCCTTCACCAGAGGATCAAGGTCAACATCCCTAGTGATAAGTAATGTTGGTATCACAAAGCCCCTAGTAAGACAAGATGAGAAGGGCATTGCTCTGTGGCCTTCAGCTCAAATTTATAAGTGAAGACTGATGATGAGGAAAACATCAGATAAACCCAAATTGAAAGGCATTCTACAAAACACTTGACTGCTACAAATATGCCAAGGTCATGGAAAGCAAAAAAAAGCTGAGAAGTTGCCACAAAATTGGAAGACACTAAACAGGTAAGATGACTAAATGCATTATAGGATGTTAATAAAAAGCAGGTGAAATGTTAATATATCCTAAACTACTTTAAAATGTAGAATTGTGCTACCCTTCTCATCAAGAGATCAAGAATCCAAGTCAGTATTTTCCTTCCCTTGGACCTAGGCTGGTCCTGATGGGCTCTGGCCCACAGACAATGGTAGAAGTGATGTCATGTGGCTTTTCAGCCTTGGTCTCAAGAGACCTTGCCTCTTCTGCTCTTGCTATTTTTCTGCCCCAAGGCAGCCATACAGGAAGTCCAGGCTGGGCAAGGTGAGGATCAGTGACCACCTGGAGAAACTGGGTCACAGCACAATTCACAATTGCTAGACTGTGGAACCAACCCAGATGCCCTTCAATAGATGAATGGATAAAAAAAAAATGTGGCATTTATACACCATGGAGTATTACACAGCACTAAAAAATGACAAAATCATGGAATTTGCAGGGAAATGGATGGCACTAGAGCAGATTATGCTTAGTGAAGCTAGCCAATCCCTAAAAAACAAATACCAAATGTCTTCTTTGATATAATGAGAGCAACTAAGAACAGAGCAGGGAGGAAGAGCAGGAAGAAAAGATTAACATTAAACAGAGACATGAGGTGGGAGGGAAAGGGAGAGAAAAGGGAAATTGCATGGTAATGGAGGGAGACCCTCATTGTTATACAAAATTACATATAAGAGGTTGTGAGGGGAATGGGAAAATAAACAAGGAGAGAAATGAATTACAGTAGATGGGGTAGAGAGAGAAGATGGGAGGGGAGGGGAGGGGGGATAGTAGAGGATAGGAAAGGTAGCAGAATACAACAGTTACTAATAGGGCATTATGTAAAAATGTGGATGTGTAACCGATGTGATTCTGCAATCTGTATTTGGGGTAAAATTGGGAGTTCATAACCCACTTGAATCTAATGTATGAAATATGATATGTCAAGAGCTTTGTAATGTTTTGAACAACCAATTAAAAAAAAAAAGAAAAGAAACTGGGTCACTACTCTAAACATCCCAACCTTCCTTACAGAGGCCCCGACACATGGGTGAGATCCTCTAGAGCCAGCCAGCCTCAACCACCTGCCCGCTACCTGCAACCTCATGGGGGAGCCCAGGCAAAGCCAGAACTTTCCAGCCAGCCTCAGAATAAGAAGTCCTTATTGCTTTAAGACATTACGTTTTAAATAGATTTGTTGCCAAAACCAGAACATAAAATAGAGGGGATCTGCTTGACTAGAAGAACTCATTACTCAGAACCCCATCCTCCATATACACCAAGACACCCCCCATTCTAGAATACTGAGGCTCCCATTTACAACTCCAGCAAATCTATCAGGACAGCCACTGGACTCCCCAGGGCTACTGAGCTCCTCTGAGGCCATGCTGGGCCAGGCAGGCAGGACTAAACAGGAGGACTCTGAGCTCCAATGTGGGTATCTTCCCAGGGCGCTCTTCTGAGGCTCCCCACTCCCACACTCCAGCTCCGATCCTGTGACCCAGGAATATCCTTCCCAGAAGTTGTCAGTTGTGCCCACTGCCACTAGCAAGATCCTGACAATAGCCTGAGCCAGATTTCATATGTGCCATGGCCCTTTTTGGCACTTGGTGAAGCCTATGAATTTTCTTAGCATAATGTTTTCTTAAATACATAAATCATTTGGGAAAAAATTTTTAATCAAATACATAGGCTTACAATGATGTATTAGTTTCCTATTGCTGCTATAACAAATTACTATAAACTTAATGGATTAAAATAGCACAAGTTTATTTTCTTATAGTTCTGAGATCAAAAGTCTAAAATTGGTTGGCAGGACTACATTTCCTCTGGAAGTTCTGGGGAGAATCTGTTTCCTGGCCCTTTCCAGCTCCTACAGGCTACCTAAATCCCTTGGGTCATGACCTGCATCACCCAAATCTCAGCTTCCTTCATCACACCCTCCCCTGACTCCCTGCTTCCTCCCTCCTTCCCCTACAAGGACCCCTGTGAATGCATTAGACCCCTGTGGATAATCCAAGATAATCTCCCTAACTCAAAGTCTTTACTTTAATCGTATTTGCAAAATTCTTTTTGTCGTGTTAGGCTCTGGGGTTCACAGGTTTTAGGGATTAATATATGGACATCTTTGTAGGGGGGCATTATTCTGCCTGTCATAAGAGAAAACCAATTTCACTGAAATATAGTTATCAAAATATTAAGAACCAGTTTTCAATCTAGTAACATTTGTTTCTTTACTGATACATTAAACAATACCATTAGTAAAGAGTCTGATTGGGGCTGGGGATGTGGCTCAAGCGGTAGCGCGCTCGCCTGGCATGCGTGCGGCCCAGGTTTGATCCTCAGTACCACATACAAAGATGTTGTGTCCGCCTAAAACTAAAAATAAATATTGAAAATTCTCTCTCTCTCTCTCTCTGTCTTAAAAAAAAAAGAGTCTGATTACCACCATAATTTTAAAGTAATGATGAATGTAAGGAGTATTTTTTAAAATATTTTTTTTAGTTGTATATGGATACAATACCTTTATTTTATTCATCTTTATGGGGTGCTGAGGATCAAACTCAGGGCCTCACACATGTGAGAGGAGTGTTCTACTGCTGAGCCTCAGCCCCAGCCCAGGAGTATTTTAATATAACTGCAAAGACTTTAATTAATATGAAAACAACTACATTTTCTTTCATTGAAAGAAATTTTAGGTTTTCAAGTAGACATTAATGAAAATAAATATGCACTTTTTTGGATCCAACTTTATAGGTCCTCTGAATTCTCTCCAAGGACCCATGTTTGAGAATTCCTGGCCAAAGGCATTTGGAATAAGAAGATATTTGCATTTCCTGAAGGGCCAGCAGCACTCTAAAAGGTAAGAGGCCAGGGGAGGGTTCCCCGCACTCTGACCTGCTGGGGCCCTCCTCCCTGAAACCACACACACACCAGTGAGCCATGAGGGCTGCTGGGTTCCCTAGGGTGCCAGCACCCAATCTTATATGTCATATGCAGCGCTGTGCTGGCTTCTCCTACAGTTCCAAGGTGTAAGAACATCCCCGGGGGCTGGGGATGTGGCTCAAGTAATAGCGCACTCGCCTGGCATGTGTGAGGCACTGGGTTCAATCTTCAGCACCATATAAAAATAAAATAAAGATATTGTGTCCACCTAAAGCTAAAAAATAAATATTAAAAAGAAAAGAGAGAGAGAGAGAGAGAGCATCCCCATTCCTAAGAGGAAAGCTGAGGCTCAGGCCGATAAAGTAACTCACTCGAGGTCCCGGGGTTGGTAAATGGGGTCCTTCCATCCCACCACTGAGCACAAGGGAGGAGGGTGGAGGTGAACCCACCTCCCTTTTTGTTCATCCTCCTAAATTACCCTCGGGGGTGTTTGTTGACTTCTCTCCTATAAATAAGGAGGCCAACCAGAGGGCTGGGGATTGTCCCAGCATTACAAAGTAGTAAGAGGTGTGGGAACCAAAGAAAAAGCCTGTCACTTTCCCTGCTGTTGCTGCTGCTGCTGAAAACACTGGAAGCTCCTCCAGACCTTTCTCCCAAGCCCCAGGGGAAGCAGCCAGCTTGGAATGAGCTCGGCACAGCTTCTGACGGGGGCGGGGGGGGGGGGGATTCTCAGAGAATGGGGCAAGTTGGGAGCTGCAGAGGCAGGAAGGGACAGAGTTAAGAGCAGATCTGTGTGTCTGGGGTCAGGGGGAGCCAACCTCAGAGGGCAGGGGCTGTGGGCTGGGTCTTACCTTGTTCTCACAGTGGATCTTGGCCCCAGAGTTGACCAGGATCTGGAGGATTCGCAAGTGACCAAACCAGGCAGACAGGAGAAGCGCGTTCATCCCAAACTGGGGGAAAGGACAGAGAGGTAAAGAGAATAAGGAGGCGTGGCCATGCCACCTGGGGCCCTGCATCTATGTGGCCAAACCATACAACCATAAGGACTGTAAGTGCCACTCAGTTACAGAGAGCACCAAGCTTTAGGAACTTAAAGACCAGGAATTTTGGGGGATTATTTTGCTAGATCAAATCTAAAAATGAAACAGCTACCATCTACTCTCATCATTGTTCTATAAGGAAGAACCATTTTTTAAAAATATGAAAGGAGCCAACCTCAGAATATATTCATTATAATCCAGAGTCATCAAAAGCATATGATTTTGTCCTTATTGTCTGACCTGATGGCTGGTGAAGACCTCACCCAGGACTGAGCCTGAGAATCACTGTTGAAATCTTCCTAGAACATCCCCCAGGTGATGGCTTTGTGTGCAGCACTACCTGCCTCACAAGACAGCCACACACGGTCAGACACCGCTGTCAGACACTCCTAGCCCTGCCCTGCAATTGGCACTCTGGCCCCTTTCACCCCGTGGTCCCTCTCAGCAGCTGGAAATAGGTTGATCACCCATTTGAGGGCTGCTTTAACTCCACTTCTGAGTGCTCCAAGGTCATCTCCAGGGACCTCAGCCATGTTAGGGGCCCTGCATGGTGAGGACAGTCTTGACCACATCACTTCTGGGGCTTCTCTTGGAAATGGGGCTAGGGTTGTGGGGAGGGGAGATATTGCTGCCACACCCCAACCTCAGCTAGTAATCAAGTCCCCCTCATGGTGGGACCTGGGACCAGAGAGAAGCCAGAAAGGAAAGAAGTATTTCCAGATGCCCAACTACCTGTGAGGCTGAGACAGGAGGACTGCAAGCTCAAGGCCAGCCTCAGCAAGTTAGCAAGAACCTGTCTCAGAAAAAAAAAAGGGGGCTGGGGAACGTAATTCAGTGGTAGAGTACGTGCCTAGCATGCACAAGGCCCTGGGCTTGCTCTCTAGCACTGAAAAAACAAAAACAAAAAACAGTGTTTCCATGGACAACTAAATCTCTGCAGGCAAATTTATGATCTTTTTAGAAAATTTAAATTTATATTAATTCTCTCTCCTCACACCTGCTCCACCACCACCACCAATATGAGGGATTGAACCCAGGGCTTTGCACAGCGCACTACCACTGAGTTACACCCCCATCCTTAAATTTAGGTCCTTAAATGTATTCTTAGGAAATGTCATTATCAGATTCAGCTGGATCCTCAAACCTGTAGAGCTAATTTTGCAGATGTTAGCCTTCAGTGCTTTCTTTTTCTCAACAATGGTGCTTGCTGTTCATTTTCTCAGTAAGACCATTAGTCTCTATGCGAGTCATTGGTTAAAGTGTTAGCCAGGGCAGGGCTGTGTCCTGCCATGACAGACCTTCTTCCTGATGACTTTTATTGGCCTTTACCAACACCCAATTATCTGTTCTATAGCCCACAGCTCTCCCTGTCCTCATGGTATCATAAGGGACTGAGAAAGGCTCTTAGAACTGAAAGGCCCTTGACAATGGAGAGCTCTTTATCACTGTGCAAGGGAAAAATAGAATTGATGTGGTTTCACTAGGCCCTGAAGCTGACTCCCCACTGAGCACCTGCATATCAGTGACAATCTCAGCAACTACAACTGGCTTACACAGACCCAGAGAGATCCTGGGATCTCTGCCCTAGCCTGAGACAGACAAGCACACACAGACACGCCTCCGAGAGGGACCCCTACCATGTCCTCATCGTCCACAGCAGCCTTGTGTTCCAGGAGCAGCCGCACGGCCTGCTCATGCCCTGCACCCGCAGCCCAGTGCAGAGCCACCCTGCCCACCTGCAGGAGGGAGAGGAAACTTATCACTGTCGCCCTCCACACCTGCCCCACCAGGAAAACTGGTCTGCAGGCTGAAAGGGCCTTTTGCTGGCTCTGGTGACCATCTGGCTGAGGACCCAGCCCCACTTTAGCCCCACTGTCCCTGACACAGCAGAAGGCAAAATAAACACAGTGAGACACAATGACTGTGTGCTTCTGTCCCCACCTAAAAGTCTCCACAGCTTCTCACTGCTCTTGGGACAGACTCCTAACTCTAGGGCCTACAGGATTGTGCGTGGCCTGGCAATGTACACCACTGCTTCCTCAAAAATGCCAAACAAATTCCCACCGCTAGACCTTTGTTCCTGCTAGTTGAACTTGAATTATTCCCCAAATCCCCAAGGCCTCCATCCCGAGTGCCTGGGGTTCTTCCCTCAGAATAGGGCTGAAAGGGCCTAACTGCCCACCTCATTCTCAGACTACCCTGCAGGTTCATCATGGGCTGTGGCCTCAGCACATCTGAGCTGGCTGAGGGTGGTCAGTTTCCCACCCAGAGTCTGCTCCTGCCTTCTGCAGCACTGTCCCCTCAGCTTATGAGGGGGACAATGAAAGGAAACACTGTGTGATCTCAGACAAGTCACATCTCCTACCTGGGGGACAGGCTGTTCCTTCTTTCCTTCTTCCCATGCTCTTCCCTCTGCCTGGACAGTGCCCTTCCTCACCTGGCTCCTGGAAGCTTGCCCTGACCACTCTAGGTGGGCAAACCCCCTCTGACCCTTCTCCCAGTGCTCTCAGGACAGCTTTTCACAGTGGGAAAGGACTTTAAGATGCTTTGCTTAGTGTCTGTCCTCCCCACCAGTCCATTGGCTCCACCAGGGCAAGAACCATGTCTGTCATGGGTTCTACTCTGTCCGTAGCACTAGCACAGGGCTAAGCAGAGTACGCCTTAATGAATAACTTAATGAATGAATGAATGAGCCAATGAGTGTGCAAAAGAAGGAATGAATTAGTGAATGTGGCGCTGGCATCCTATCATCCTACAAGGTCATGCTTCCTTGCATGTTGAGACCAAGGTTTCAGTCACCAACAACATGCTGTATGACCTAAAGTGACCTGTGGCCCGCTGCACTGCTTTGGACTATACACAGGGCTAGTACTTCCTGGCCTCCTTATCACTCCCAGGGAACAGTGATAAGTGAAGACCACTAGGAAGGAAGAGGACAAGTGCTCTGAAAACCAAGATATAATAGATACATCCCAGAACTCCTGTTACCATTATGTGCCCCAGGCTGCACCTGTCATGTCACCCCATATAATGTGACCTCTTTCTGCAGTCAGGAATCCTGCATCTACTCCTTCTAGCCAGGACCTGGCATCTTCTCCAAGAAGTTCCTGACAGTCAGAATTCCCAAGGCAGGGAGGTGTCTGTCCCTCATGTCCCCCACAGAAAGAATGGCTTCTCCCTCTTGTCCCCTTCACCAGCAAGGCTATGTCTCCCCAACTCCTGCATGCAGCATTCCCTTGGGCCTCTGTCCCTCCCGGAACCTGCACTTTGCTGCCCATGGGCCAGCCCCTGACTGTTGACCTTCAGCCCCCTGTCCTTCTGTGGCTCTAGCCTTTGTCCTAGGTGTGTCTTTCTGATGGGTAACCAGGATTCAGAGTCGGAGCTTTGGAATTGCCTAACAGCATCCTGACCTTAATCCCTACCACTCCAGAGTCTCAGAGACCTCGAGAGGATGCAGATCCCGTACCTCCCGCCAAATTAGCACATGCAAAGCGTCTGTCTCCAGCTCAATGTACTGTCCCCCTGTGTGATGCTGTCACCTTGTGGGAGCCCATTACTTACGTGATTTCTGGCCCGGATGTTAACCCTCCTCCCCATCAGCTCCTTCATCCTCCCAATGTTGTTCTTTTGGGCAGCCTCATGGAGCTGCCTCTCCAGGGGAAGTACTGAGGGGAGAAAGTGATGTGGGTTGAGCAGAAGGGTCTCCCATATTTTTTAAGGGCTGCTCTTGGCCAAGTACAGTGGCATATGCCTGTAATCCCAGTGACTCAAGAGGCTGAGGCAAGAGGATTGCAAGTTCAAAGCCAGCCCCAGCAACTTAGTGAGGCCCTAAGCAACTCAGTGTCTCAAAATGAAAAATAAAAAAGGTCGGGGATGTGGCTCAGTGGTAAAGTGCTCCTTGGTTCTCCCAGTACCGAGAAAGGGGGGGGGGGGGCAGGAAGAGCTTCTCTTGGGGAAGGGGAATGGAATTCATTCCCAGTGGAGTCAGTAGCTCCAGTCTGCATAGCTCAATCTGGTGCAGAAGGCAGCCAGGATTCCCTGTGTCAGCCTCAGGTGAGGCTGGAGGCTCATTGCTCCACTTCTACACCTTCACCTCCTGGTTCCACCCCTCATCCCCAGATCCCAGTCCTTCCACCTCTGCAATCTGAGGCCCACCCTGCTTTGCCTCCCCTGTGGTTTATTTTCTCCACTGTCACCCTGGTAGCTACGTCCTTATATCAGACTCTCAGACTGCTGGGAACTCAGAGCTGCCCCTGCCAACCTGTCACAAGCATTGGGGGGAATCAGTGCCACACGGCAAGTTAGCATCTGAGTTTGGAGAACACAAGGCTGATGACATGGTCTGGGGCTCACCCCACCTAACCCCCAGTACTGCGGTTATCCTGACTGCTCTTAATTGTGAGACTCTGGTCTCCTTGGCTAGACCAGAAGCTTTTGGGGATCCCGGCCACTTCTGCTCATCCTGATCCATCCACAGCTCTCAGCAGACCCAAAGCTGGACACAGGAGAAATCTACAAAGCTCTGCTTCTATGAGTGTCACTATTAATCCCCAGACTAATGAATGCCTGACCCTACTCTAGAAGGGCTCAGATCCACCATAACAGGGGACAAATATTTTCTAGACCTTTGCACAGTCACTCCAGGGCAAGTAATTTTGTGTTTATGTTGTTGCCAAACCCACATCCCACATGTTTGGTCCAGTGTGAATGTTTGGATCCAGCCCTGGTGTATCCAGGGACAGGTGGTTATTCTCTTGACAGGGAAGGTTAGGATGCACTGAAGTGACAGGCCCGCCATGCAGTTTGCTTTTCCACAGCCTTCCAGATGTTAAAGAAAGTCATGGGCTCTCTAGGTCCTCATGGCGATGACTTGTGAGTGCCATAGTTTCTGCCTTAGGACCATTACATGGCCCTGGGTTCAACTCTGGAGGAACCATTTCTAGCTGTTGTGACTTATGTTACTTAATCACCTGGTGCCTCAGTTTCCTCATTTGCAAAATGGGGACATGAACTCTCCCCTGCAAAGTTCATATAATGATTAAAAATATATCTTGGGCTGGGGTTGTAGCTCAGCAGTAGCACCCTTGCCTGGCATGTGTAAGGCACTGGGTTCAATTCTCAGCACCACATTCAAATAAATAAAGATATTGTGTATCCATCTCCAACTAAAAAAAATATATATATCTTTACCATCTTTACCACTATGTGCCCAAACCACCATCACCATCATCATTACCACTATTCCTCCAAGGCAAAGAGTCAGGGAATATTTTCTGTTGGCCAAAGACCTGGAGATGCCTCCTTCATTTAGGGGCCCCTGAGTCAGTGAAGCCCATCCAAGGAAAGGACTCCCTATTTACCTCCTGGCATCATTTCTTTCCATATGTTATTTTACATATTTATATTATCTACTTGCTCCTTTGTGTGTGTGTGTGTGTGTGTGCATGTACTGGGGATTGAATCCTGGGCACTTTACCACTATATATCTATCTAGCTCTTTTTTACTTACTTTTTTTTTAATTGTTTTTTTTTTTTTTAGTTTTAGGAGGACACAATATCTTTATTTTTTATTTTTATGTGGTGCTGAGGATCGAACCCAGTGCCTCATGCATGCTAGGCAAGCGCTCTACCGCTGAGTCACACCCCAGCCCCTTTTACTTACTTTTTAAAAAATTTATATTTTCAGTTGTAGGTGAACACAATATCTTTATTTTATCTATTTATTTTTATGTGGTGCTGAGGATTGAACCCAGTGCCTTACATGTGTTATCAAGTGCTCCACCACTGAGCCACAACCCATCCCTCTTTTTTTTAATATTTATTTATTTATTTTTTTTAGGTGTAGATGGACACAACACAATGCTTTATTTTTATGTGGTGCTGAGGATCGAACCCAGGTCCCGCCCACACTAGGCAAGCCCTCTACCGCTGAGCCATAATCCCAGCACCCCATCCCTCTTTTTTATTTTTATTTTTTTATTTTAAGACAGGGTCTCACTAAGTCACCAGGCCAGCTTATTCCTTTTAACATAAGCCCATGACAAGAGAGATTTTTGTCTGATTTGTTGATATCTATAGTTCCAAATTTGTGCCCTGGCACAGATCTGTTAAATAAATGTGTGAGACACAACTCATTCAATTTCCTGGGGTTGGAAGGTTGGCCTTTAGACTGTAAGATGTGCCCCAACTGAAATTCACTAGTCCCCTAGAAAAGTGAAATATAAACTCAGGTTAACAGCAGGAAAGAAGCTCCGAGGGAAATGCAGCTTTACCCCAATACTTTAGAGGAGGGTATTTGAGAGAAATGCCACCTTCCAAGTGTGGTCTCCACTGATGGCTCCACTTTTCCCTGTCCCAAAGGGTCTGCCTTCCCTGAAAAGGTGAGGAGACCTTCTCAACATAGCATAACAGGCTTTAAAAGAATCTTTCTCAGATCCTAAGAATCTTTAACACATGCTGTCCTGCACTTACTTTTCTTTCTTTCTTTTTTTCTTTTTCTTTTTTTGGGGGGTGGGTACTGGAGATGGAACCCAGGAGCACTCTATCACTGAGCCACATCCCCAGCTCTTTTAATTTTTTTTATTTTGAGACAGGGTCTTACTAAATTGCTGAGGCTGGCTTTGAACTTGCAATCCTCATGCCTCAGCCTCCCAAGACACTAGGATTACCGGTGTGCATCACCGTGCCCGGCTGCACTTTTCTTTCCTCAACTTTTTGCCTGAAAACCACCATGACCTAGGTTCAGAGGAGCTAGCATTTCAGGTGTGAGCCAGCTGAGTGTGGGTTCCAGGCCCTACTATGCCACTTTCCAGCAGCACAATCCTGGGCTAGTCAAGTCCCTTTACAGGTCTCAGTTTCCTCAGTTGTAAAATTGGGGGACAGAAGAATCTATTCAGGTTCTTTCCAGTTTCTACACCCACTATGCTAGCTGAAGCTCAGGGGAGTGGCCTGGTTTGTATTGACAAATAACCAAGAGTCCCAATGGGGAACAAGCAGACACTCCATACAGTGACCAGAGAAGCTCAATTGACAATGAAAGCAAGTTCTGTCTATCTCTTCCACTCACCTCGCCTCATGTACCTTCCTTCCAGCCACAGCAAATGCACTGAGCCTTTCCCCATGCTCTGTCCTGCACCCAGAATCCCTCCCACATACTCCATTGCTACCCATGCTTTGAATGTGAAGCTTACTTGAGTTGAGGCCAGCTCCAGTGAGCTCTGCCCCAAGAAGAACCCCCTTAATTAACACTTTGAAGGAGCCCACCACTCCCAACACCATCCCTCAGCTGAGTGGATAGTTTGCTCCATCATATGGAACACCAGTGAGCTGTACTATGGGGATTTAATGAGGAGCCCTTGAGTTCAGGTATCAGGGCTCACCAAAGGCGGCAGGATTGAGGCTTCACAGTGCAGATACTGACATAATCCTCTCCCCTCTCTCACGCAGTGCAGCCAAAGCTACACCCAGGTTAGCTGGTGCCTCAGGAATATTACTACCCCACCTAGGAGTCCTGGCAGTGGGCACACTTCTGGAGGAAGTCTCTGGGGTGCCCTCATCCAGCTTGGAGCTGGCCTCAGCTCCTCTCCTCTGGGTTTCAGCTTCCCCATTTGATATGGTTTCCATTTCCCATCCAACTCCAACATTCTGAGAAAGCTGGGATCGCCAGCATTTCTACCAATTAATGGCCATGTGACCTTGCACAACTTACTTAATGGCCCTGTGCCTCAGCTATCTCATCTGCAAAATGGAGATAACAATAGGTCCTACCTGTGCGGCTGCAGTGAAGATTAAACATCATGCCTGACCTGCCTCAAGGCCCGGCACACAAAGCCAGTTCAGATCCAGTAAGGATCTCTATTACCTTTATTCTGTCTAGCTAATGTCTCCTTGGCCGCAGCTTCTAATTGGCCAGATGGGTGGCGCCCCCAAGTCCCAGAGGTGCGGCCAATGCCCCCCTTGGCCAGCTGTGCGTTCTGCTTGGAGCCATAAAGAAGCCCAAGACGGAGGTGGCCAGGCAGACCGCGCCAACCTCTCCCTTGGCTGCCCTACGCGAATGTCCGGGTCCTGTCGGCCCAGGCCCGCCGGAGTCACCCCTCCCGCGGCGCAGCCGACTCACAGCCGTGGGTCTCCCACACCAGCTCCTCCTCCATCCCGCCGCCCCGCAGCCCTGTGCGCGGGTGCGCGGGTGCCCGGGCACGAGGCGCGCGTTCGCCGGCTCAGAGCCTGGGAGCACCGAGGGCGGATGCAGAGCCCTGGATAGGAGCGGCTCCTCCAGATCCTGCGCCCCTGCTACTGCTGCTGCAGGCGTCTGGTTACTCCCCCTCCTGCTTCTTCACCCTGCCCACCGCCCGGCGCCCTTCCTACCCGAATCAAGCCGGACAGGGCACGCAGGGCTCCTCAACAGTCCACCTGGGCGTGTCTGCCCCTGAGAGTTCGCCCCTCTCAAGGCCTCTGGCCGGCATCTCCCACCCTGGACTCAGGCGCCTTTGTCTGATCGCTCCCAGGATTAGAAAGTCAGACCCCTAAAGACTGGAGTAGGCATTTAAGGAACAGAAACCCCGACAAAGACTGCGAGTCTGTGAAAACATGATCAGATTCATTTGTGATCAGAAAAATACAGGTTACAATGACAATGAGGTGTAACACCAATCGACTGGTAAAAATGAGAAAGCTGGATGATGCCAAATGTCAGTGGGAATGTCGAGCTTTCCCAGCTGTCGCACTGCTGGTGGACTAGCCCGAGGCTGTCATTCTGGAACAAAGTCTGGCAGTAATGAGGGAAATTCACAGTGAGCTATTACTATGACCCTAAAATCTAATTCTTACATACAGAGCCCCAAAATTCCCTTTCAAGCCCCTAAACGGACACGTGGAAGAATGTTAGTTGCTGGATCACCAGGAGTTGGAGGCAGCCTAAATTGCTCGACATTGGGAGAGTGAATGGGTAAAATTTGGCACTATGCAGCCTTAGAAGCAAGGGGCCAGGGCCTGCCTGTAATCTCAGCAACTCAGGAGACTGAGGCAGGGGATAGCAAGTTCCAAGCCAGCCTTGGTAACTTGGGGAAACCTGTCTCAAATTTTTTAAAATGAAAAGGGCCAGAGATGTAGCTCAATGGGATTACACCCCTGGATTCAATCCCTAGTACTCCTGCCCCCCCCCCCCAAAAGCAGCAAGGGACCAGGTGTGTTCATGGCAACATGGATGTAAACACCTACTGCTGGATGGAAAAATACCTGTAACACAACAGTAATAAAAATATTAAAAGGTTTTAGCTGGGTGTGGTGGCCCACACCTGTCATCCCAGTGACCTGGAAGTCTGAGACAGAGGGATCACAAGTTTGAGGCCAGCCTCAGCAATTTAGATAGGCTCTAAGCAACTTAGTGAGACCTTACCTCAAAATTAAAAAATTAAAAGGTCTGGGAATGTAACACAGGGGTAAAGCACCCCCGGGTTCAATCCCAGGAACCAAAATATATATATATATATATATATATATATATATATATATATATATATATATATATATATATATATATATATAATATATTAAAATATCTAAAGAGTCAGGCACAGTGGTGCATGCATGTAATCTCAACTATTTGGGAGGCTGAGGCAGGGGGATCACAAGTTTGAGGCCAGCTTCATCAATTTAGTGAGACCCTCAGCAATTTAGGGAGACCCTGTCTCAAAATAAAAAATAAAAGAACTGGGTATGTAGCTTAGTGGTAGATTGCCCTGAGTTCAATCCCCAGAACCAAAAAAAACAGTACATGCCAAAACTTAAATATTCAAAGACATACACAAACAAAAAGATACACATTAAACACATCAGAAGAGATTATATTTCATACCAGTGGGGTGCCAGCTGCCATCTTTGATGTCTGTGCCCCTACATCTGCAGAGAAAAGAGGCTGCAGCTTTATCACCCTCCTGCAACCACTGCTACCTGGGTACTATCCATAGTCCTCCTAGCTTTCTCTGTGGAACCTGGAGATGAGACCCAAGAGGATGTAAATGAGCACTGGAAAGACCTACAGGGAATGAGGCCTCTCACCAGGCACAGGCCTGCTCATTCTCCCCACAGCAGCTGCCCTGGCCCAGGCTGAACCTCACCCACCTATTGCTTCTAGATCAGCCTAGAAGGCCCTACAGGCTTTCTCTAGTAGGCTTCTCCAGCTCTGCTCTCAGGGCTCCTGCTCTGTAGCTTGGTAATGATGTATATCATTTCAAAGATGTTGGGATTCGGGGGCACTGGGGATTGAACCCAGGGCTTCACCTTCTGGGCCAGCACTCTACCACTTAGCTATATACCAAGCACTTTTTTTTTTTTCTTTTTGATACAGGATATCACTAAGTTGCCCAGGCTGACCTCGAACTTTCAATTTTCTTGCCTCAGCTTCCGAGTAGCTGGGATTACGGGCTTGCATTTACCCTCTGACCCAACAATCTCACTTTTAAGTACAGATGCCAGAGATACCCTGGTAAACACATCAAATACTACAAGCACATTGCTATTTGTTGTAACTCTACTGTAGTGACAACAGACCGGAAATAGGGAAAATGTCCATCCGCAAAGAGACAGGTTGAATAAGCCACACAATGGAGAGTTCTGAGGCTATAAAAAGGATAGAGGATGATCCTGACTATTGCTGGAGATCTCTGCAGTGGGTTGTATGAATAAATATCCAGAACAGGCAAATCCAAAAAAGTCAATGAATGGTTGCCTAGCCATTCTAGGGGCGGGAGTGGGATGGGAAGACTACCTGAGGGGGTGGCTAATGGTTATATAACTCCGCAATACTAAAAATCACTGAGTTGCACACTTACGTGGGTGAGTTGTATGACATGTGAATTATGTCAGTAAAGCCACTACCAAAAAAATTCACAAAGCAAAAAGATTGTGTGTGGTATGCTACTGTAAAGAAAGGCAGAATATAGGATTGATTCAAACAGTATAAAGGCAAGCCACAAAAACAGTTATATGTCAATCAAGGGACAAAATGACTTTGAGGTTGTGGGTTTGGGATTTGTCATAGCAATTGTGAATGAAGCTGGGAAGAGAGTGACTAAAGGAATTGGGGATCAGAGGAGTCACTAGCCAGTCCTTCTGAGAAACCAAGTATGTACAGCTGCTGAAATGGACCCACAAGGGAGGCTCACGGGAGGTCTTGGGGATTGTTTCCACCACAGAGCCAATGTCTCCGGATCAGTCAGCATCTGTGGTGGCCTGGGGCCACTGCTGGTCAGCAGCCTCCTCAACTGGGAATAAAAATTGGATATGGAATGAAAGAGAATAAGAGCAAGATGGAAGCCACTAGTCATCTCTCCATCCATCACCACAGCCTTCCGAGACTCCTTTGAAACGGGTAGATAAGCTGTCATGTAAAACAAAATTAACATTTAAAAGCATCTGAAAAGTAAAATAAAACATATAAACAATGTTTGTTGAGTTGATAGCATAACTACACAGTGAAGTGACTTTAAAACAATAATGTGACTTGATGCTCCTAGTAGGATGTAGCCAGATGATAAGAAAATTTGTTATTTATTTATTTATTTTGCAGTGCTAGGGATTGAACCCAGGGGCTCACACATGCTAAGCAAGCGCTCTAACCACTGACCCACATCCCTAGTCCCAAGAAAAACTTTAAAAAATATTTTCTAGAATTATCTTGTTGATTATTATATCAGAATTGTTATTCTGAGGCTGTTTGGAGCATGAATGAGAATTCTGTTGAAGTCACCGGAAAGTGGGATTTCCAACATAAGAGAAAGAAAGCATAGATGTCATTTGATGATGTTCCATCAAATCCCATTGTCTTGAGTTTGAGTTGATACTTACAATGTGTATTATGGTTTGGACATTAGGTGCCCCCACCCCACCCAAAGCTCATGTGTGAGACAATGCAAGAAAGTTTAAGAGGTGGAATGATTGGGTTATAATAGTCTTAACCTAAGCAGTGCATTGATTCCCTTGATGAGATTAACTGGGAGGTGACTATAGGCAAGTAGTGGCTGGAGGAGGTGGGTCATTGGGGATGTGACTTCAGGGTATATATTTTGTCCCTGGCCTGCAAAGTCTCTCTCTGTTTCCTGATAGCCATGTCCTGAGCTGCTTTCCTCCTCCACATGCTCCCGCCATGATGTTCTGCCTCATCTCAGGCATACAGCAATGGAATCAGCCATTTATGGACTGAGACCTCTGAAATAGGAGCCCCAAATAAACTCTTCCCCCTTAAACATTGTTCTTGTCAGGTCTTTTGGTCCAGTACCAAAAAAGCTGACTAAAACAATGTTTTATCAAAAACCAAAAAATGGACAAACATATCCTAGCTTGATCTGATGAATGGCCCTAGAAATAAGACCAACCCAACAGCAATGACCAGTAAGGAACAGCAATGCCTGGATTTCCATCTCTAAATACCACTTCCATTAAAAGGACCCAGGCCTCCCAGGAAACATGGATGCTTCTAGGGCTGGTGACAGGAACATGGTGGCTGGTGCCAGGAACTTACCAGATCAAGCTGGAGTGTTTTGGCATGTCAACAGTAGGTTGAAGCAAAAGGTATCACAATCTGAGTACCAATAAGGAAAATAACATCAGTGGATAAAACATAAATCCTACTTTACAATGATAATAAAACAAAATACCACAGTGATCACTTCATACAATACTTGGAAGTCATCTCATTATTTGGAAAATTGGTAAATAAAAGGAAAAACCACAAAAGGAAGGAATGCTTTCCAACAGGAACTGTACCTTAATCAAATAGTTGATGAGAGGGAGTTTCACATTTGATAAGTATGCCAGTCAATAAACAGAGAAAGTACAACAGAAGTAGAACACCATCAATTTTTAAAAGCCAGCTTAATAAATGTATAGAGAATATCATTAATGGCTGCTGAATGTCATACAAAGGGGGACAAGATTCTGTGCACCTTGTGATGGAAATACATACCACTTCTAAGAAAGAAGCCTTGCCAAGACTCTCTTTTTATCAGTCTGCCGATTTATAGAAAATACAGGAGTCAGGAGAACATGATAGATGACATCATGGGGAAGGGATTGGCAAAGCCTAGATTTCGAGAATCTCTACAGGACAAATGGTCCAGTATCTTCAACAAATGAATTATGTGTGTGTGTCTGTGTGTCTGTGTGTGTGTCTGTGTGTGTATAAGAGAGAGAGAGAGAGAGAGAGAACTAGAGAGAGAGAAGGAGAGAGAGGAAGAGAGAAAAAAATTTTTTAATTCTTTTTTTTTTTTAGTTGTAGATAGACATGATACCTTTATTTTATTTACATATTTTTATGTGGCACTGAGAATCAAACCCAGCGCCTCACATATGCTATGCGAGATCTCTACCTCTAAGCCACAACCCCAGCCCTGGAGAGGAAATTTATAGATTAAGAGAATCAAGAGACAATTAGAGGACCTTAAATGAAATGAATAAGCCAAGCACAGAAGCACAAATATTACACATTCTTACTTATATGTGGAAGCAAAAAGTTGATCTCAAAGAAATAGAGGATGAACCAGGCGGGGTGGTACACACCTGCAATCCCAGTTACTCCAGAGGCTGAAGATTCGAAGCCAGGGGCTGGGGATGTGGCTCAAGTGGTGGGGCGCTCGCCTAGCATGCATGAGGCACTGGATTCTCAGCACCACATAAAAGTAAAATAAAGATATTAAAAAAAAAAAAAAAGATTCGAAGCCAGCCTCAGTAACTTAAGAAGACCTTCAGCAAATTAGCTCAAAATAAAAAGGACTTGTAGCTCAGGGGTAAAGCACCCGTGGTTGAACCCGTGGGTTCAACCTCTGATATTAAAAAAAAAAAAAGGAAGAGGAGAAGGAAGAGAAAAATAGAGTAGTGATTACCAGAAGCTGGGAAGATGTAAGAGAGAGAGATGACTAACAAGTACAGGAATGCAGTTGGATAGAAGGAATAACTATGTTTGACAATAACTAATTGAATATTTTGAAATAGCTAGCAGAGAGAATTTGAATGGTTCAAACACAAATAATAAATGTCTGAGGTGATGCATATGTCAATGACCCTGATCTGATTATTATATATTATATTAATGTGTTGAAATATTACAGTGTATCTCAAAAAATCCATACACTTACAATGTGTCAATTAAATTCCCATGTAATTTTGCTAGCTATTGCCAAATTTCTCTCCGTAAGATCCATTCTATTTTGCATTCCCATCACCAGCACATGAGAGTGCCTCTTTCCCCCAGCCTTTCTAACAGAACATATTACAGTCAAGCTTGGATTACTGCCAATAAGATAGGTAACTCATAATTTTAATTTGCATGTCTATCATTACAAGCAGTTGTTTATTTTTTGGGGTGTTTAAAAGTCACTTTCAGTTTTTTTATGAAAACAATGTGTTCTTATCTTTAGTTCATTTTCTTTATACTTATTAATCCTTAATTTTTTAATTTTTTTTTTTTTTTGTACTGGGGATTGATCCCAAGAGCACTCTACCAGTGAATTACATCCCCAGCCCTTTTTTTTTTTATTATTTTGTGAAGGTTTTGCTAAATCGCCCAAGCTGGCCTTGAATTTTTAGTCATCTGCCTTAGCCTCTCAAGTAGCTGGAATTAGAGGCCTGCACCACTGTGCTTGGCTGTGCTCACTAGCCTTTTTCAAACAAAAGAGCACACACACATGAAATATTGGCTAGTCTTATGCCAACACTTGGGAGCCAGAAATTGCATGGGGCTCCTTTCTGCTTAGAGTCTTCAGTATAAGGTGAGGCCTAGAGTGCTAGGGGAGGGAGGGGGCGGCAGAAGGTCCTGACTGAGAGGCACTGGGTGCAGCCAATGGGAGAAGCAGCTGAGTTGAGAAGGCTGTGTGGTTGTGGTGGGAGGGAGAAAGCCCCTGTGGTGACTGACTTCTTACTTTCCGCTTCTGCTCTTATTTCTAGCCCAGGGCTAGGAAATCTGAGCTCCAGTCCAGGTTTGCATTGCTCAGAGGGATGACTCTGGAGAAGTCTCTCCTAGCCTAAGAAAATAGGATCCCAAGGTCAAGGCCAGCCCCAGCAACTTAGCCAGACCCTATCTCAAAATAAAAAATTAAAAGTGTTGGGGATGTAGCTCAGCGGTAAAGTGCTCTGGGTTCAATCTCAGTACTGGGGCAGGGAGGGGAGGTTATATGTGATAAATAATGTCAAAGGAAGAAACTATTAACTAAAAGGAGGTAGGGCCAAATATTTTTCTAGTCCTTGGGCACTTCCTTCACTCAAAGACCTCAGAAATTGGACTTACCCACATCTCCCATGGCTTGTGTATCCATGTCTTCCTAAGTCTAGTTCTAGCTCTGCTGATCTCTACCTATGTGATCCTCAATTTCCTCATCAGTAAATGATACTCCTCCAACCACTCCACCCCACCCCCACCCCCGTGGTGTGGGATAAGGAACTCAGGGCCATGCTAGGCAAATGAGCTATACTTCCAGCCCAGATGATTGATACCTTTTGTATGTTTGGGGATTGGGGGAGAACCCTGGGGCACTTAACCACTGAGCCACATCCCAACCCTTTTTTCACTTTCTATTTCATTTTTTAATTTAGAGACAGGATCTCACTAGTTGCTTATGGCCTTGCTAAATTGCTGAGGCTGTCTTTGAACTTGTGATCCTCCTGCCTCAGCCTCCCAAGCTACTGGAATTACAGCCATGAGCCACCACACCTGGCTCCAGATGATACTTTTTAATAGGGTTGTTTTAAAATGCCTAGAGCAATCCCCAGCACATAGTGGGTGCCCCAGTATAGTGGTGGTGACTACCTTCTTGCTTTCCATCTGCCATCTGTGCTATCCCACTTCATCATCTTGACAACCCTGTGGAGCAAATGCTACTATATCGAAGCTCCTTTTTATAGAGGAAACAAGTGAGGCTCAGAGAGATTAATAGTTTGCTTGGGGACAAGCAGTGGAGAGCTTAGAGCGGCCTCTAAGTGTGACTCTTTCCAAAAGCGAACTCAGTCGACCCCATGACGCTGCACCCAGTGCTCAGGTGCCGAGACGGGGTGAAGACGCAGGTCCGCTGGGGCACCCCACCTCTAGGAGACGACTCTGTCGCCAAAAAGGAAAGAGATCTGGGGGGAAGGCTCAGAAAACAGCTCAATCATGGACCCGACGCAGAGGACCCAGACCACGAGGCTTCCAGCAAGAGCGTCCAGCTTCTCTGCACTCAACCTCCCTCCCTCCCGGAACTCCGCGGCGGCGGGCGGAGGCGCAGGACCCCGCTGCAGTTCCTGTTGTTAACGAGAGGGGGAGCCAGAACCAGGGAAGAGCCGCTGTCTGTCAATACCGTAATTTCCACAGTTGTGTGCACTCATGATCTGTCCCCAGGACTAGCACGATGGTGACTCGGGCCAGAGCCGCGCAAAGAGGAAGAGGTTAGGGATACAGGATGTTGTCTATCCTGAGCCACAAAGGCTGGATCCGCTGTGAAAGGCTTCTCCTGCAGTCCACTTGCTCCGAGTCTCCCCCAACAGGCGCCTCCCTGCCGTGCTTCCTGCTGAGCTGTTTTCTGAGGTTTTCCGGAAAATTGCCAGTGAGGGTACCGAACACCAGGCCAAGGACCCAAGACCTTGGGGACAGGATAAGGTAGAGGCCTGGCGACGAGATTTAAGTAAATGTGGGATTAACTGCCCGTCTGATTCCCACTACCCTTTCTTCCACCTTCTCCAAGGATCTTCCCCGGGAGCCTCAGGACTTTCTAACTAAGGATAAGAGAATGAGAATTTGTAAACTGCTGTGAGTCCCTGCCAAAGGACAGTGTATTTTAAAAACCTTTAGGAAAAGGGAACCGCTGAACTAAAAATGAACTTCTAAAGGTCTAATTTCTGAAACTAACAGGTGGGAGAGAGATGTTTGCCTGGAGAAAAGATGGGCTGACTTGGGCTCCTGGGTTGAGGAGAGGCAGCTTCTGTGATCTGGGTTCCAGAGCAGGGGCAGGGTCCTGCAATTTGGTAACTCTGCCCTGACAACCCAGTGCACCTGGGCACATGGGTCTTGTTCCCAGGCCTCTGGAAAAATGGAGCACATCCAGACATAGTAGTACAGTGTAATCCCAGCTCCGTGGGAGGCTGGGGCAGGAGGATTACAAGTTTGAGACCAACCTAGGCAATTTAGTGAGACCCTGTCTCAAAATGAAAAATTGAAAGAGCTGGGGAATGTAGCTCAGTGGGAAGGCACCCCTGGGTTCAATCCCCAGTAACCCCCCCCCCCCACACACACACACACAAAGTGGGTACTGCCATATGCAGTGTCCTTGGGTAGTGCCCAAAGCCCAGGGTTCTGCTTGTGAGACAAAAGGATGGTCATAGAGGAAGCAAGGCAAAGAGAAAGGAAAAGGGGAGCTGAGAACTGAGAGGCTGAGCCAGTCAGTCAAGGTGTGGGACACCTGTAATCCTAGTTACTATGGAGATTAAATCATAGAAAAAAAAAATCACAAATTTGAGGCCAGCTTGGGCAATTTAAGTGAGACTCTTTCTCAAAATAAAAATTTTACAGAAGGTCTTGGAGCTTTGCCCAGTGGCTGTATCATAATCAATGAAGTTTATCTGAAGCACAATTATTGCTAATTAAAATCTTTTCCCAATATCCCAGTGTGACAACTTGCAATATAATCAGCATTGGCATTTTTTGACAGTCTCTATGGAGACTTAAAAAAAAAAAAAAAAATCTCAGGATGTAGCTCAGTGATAGAGGCTTATCTAGCATGTGCAAGGAGGACCTGGGTTCAATCTCTAGGAGGAGAAAGAAACAAACAAAAGCTCCGAGGCTGGAGTTGGGCAAGACCTTCACCCTGCAAGCCTCAGTTTGCTCATCTGGAATGTAGAGATATTACCTAATGCAAAAGGCTACCGTGAGAATTCAACAAAATGGTGTTCCAGAAAGTGCTCTATAACCAGTACAAATCCTAGGCAGGAAACCTCCTCCATGGAAACTCCCAGGTTGCTCCAAATCCAGGTGCAGCTCTTGCCTGGGTGCTCCCAGTATTTGATACCTGGCCTGCTGGAGGGAACTCTTTTGCAGACCTCTTTCCTGTTCCCCCAACTCCCTCAGACACACCTACTCACAATGGAATCCTTGCCAGACTGTGACCTTCTCAAGGCGGAGATGGGTGGCTGATTCATCCCTGCATTCATTCAAAAATACCCCCTGATAAGACTTGGCAAAATGTTACTAAAGTTCATCTAAGAAAAAAAAAAAAAAAAGCCTGTAAAAACAGACAGCAAAGTTATGAAAACAAACAGCAGTGGAAGTGGAGATGGGAACAGATACTGAAACAATTTGACAGCAGCTATCAGAATTTTTTTTAATGTACATCCCCTTTATGCTGACAACTCCATCTCTTAGAATATGTACTACAAAAAGATAGCAGTAATGAACAAGATAAATGTGCGAGGATGTCTGCTGAGATATATATATATATATATATTTTTTTTTTTTTTTTTGAACTGTAGGAAAGACCTGGAAACAACCCAATGGCCCATCAATAGGGGATGGTGAAATAAATTGTGATACAGCCATATAAAGCAATGCTGAGCAGTTGTTAAAAACAAAGGAGTGAGTGCTGAGGTAGGAAGAATCACTAAGAGATAGCAAGAGTCAGAACAGGAAGTACAGTAGGAGTCCATGTCTTTAAAAATGTTCTCCTACTACTGCCTTGGAGCCTTCATTTATCAAATTTCCCTTCCCAGTCCCAGAATGACAATCTGGTAGATACTTTTGTTTTACTTTATTTTTTGCAGTCCTAAGGATTGCATGCCAGGCAAGTGGGTCTACCACTGAGCTACATCCCAGCCTTTTTTAAATTTTATTTTGAGACAGGGTCTCACTAAATTACAAAGGCTTGCCTTGAACTTGGGATCCTCCTGCTGGAATTACAGGCCTGTACTGCCACTCCCAGCCAGTCTATGCCCTTAACCACTCTGTGTCACCTTAGGCTCACAAGACCTTGAGTGGGACTTGTCTTGGGATTTCAGCAGGCGTGCTACATGTCATTAACTAGATATACCAAATTAATATAATGATTACCCTGCTGATAAACATGTAGATTATTTCTTTCTTTTTTTAAATTTTTTTTATTATTAGTTGTTCAAAACATTACAAAGCTCTTGACATATCATATTTCATACATTTGATTCACACGGATTATGAACTCCCATTTTTACCCTGTATACAAATTGCAGATTCACATAACATGTGGATTATTTCTAGTTTCGTGCTGTTTGTGAGCAGAGCTGTGTTGCACTTTTTCAGCATGGAAGTTTTTGTGCACTGTGCAAGTATTTCCATAGGTTAGATTTGTAGAAGTCTCAATTCTTTAGTCAAAGGGTAAATTTAAATGTGGATACTATTCCAAATACTGTTATTTTCACTTTGACTAAAGAATTAGTTCCAGTCTGGCAGTTGAAATGGGATTTCTTTGTTATTTTGTTGTTAGACTTTTTTTTAGGCACTGAAAATTAAATTCAGGGCCTCATGCATGCTAGCCAAGCACTCTACCATTGAGCTACATCCTCAGCATTTGCTTTATGTTTCTTTAATGATGAGTGAAAGTGAGCATCTTTTCATGTATTTACTGTTTAAAATTTTTCTTTTCTTATGAATTTTCTGCTAACATTCTTGGACTGCATTTGAATTTGGTTGCCCTTTTTTCAAATATTACTTAAAGAGTACCCCTTTATCTTATAATGATTGCAAATAGTTTTTTGTAGTGGTCATGTATGTATGGTATTTATTTATTAATTTATTTAGGGAGATGTACCGGGGATTGATCCTAAAGGGGCTTTAAAACTGAGCTACATAGCCAGCCCTTTTATTTTTTATTTTATTTTATTTTTTAAAGAGAGAGAGAGAGAGAATGAGAATTTTTAATATTTATTTTTTAGTTTTCGGCGGACACAACATCTTTTGTTTTTTTTTTTTTTTTGTATGCGGTGCTGAGGATCGAACCCGGGCCGCACGCATGCCAGGCAAGCGTGCTACCGCTTGAGCCACATCCCCAGCCCCTTATTTTATTTTTTTGAGATAAGGTCTCACTAAGTTGCCCAGGCTGGCCTCAAACTTTCAAACCTCCTGCCTCAGCCTCCTGAGTTGCTGGGATTACAGGAACATCACTACACCCAGTTCCGACTTTGTTCTTTGACAACCTTTTTGATTCAGGTTTTTCATTTTTACATGTTCAAATTATCAGTCTTGTACTCTACGGCTTCTTTATTTTGGAAGATACCTCCCTTTCCTCTTTCAGAATTTTCATGCTAGTCTCAAATGTTCATTTTTCCAGATGAATGTTCATTTTTCTAAGGCTTCTTCCCCAAATCCTATCTGTGTTTGGATCAGAATCACTCTCAGTATATAGATCCAGTAGAGAAAATGCCCAGCCTATGACTGAAGGGGTCATAGGGAATCTTTTTTCCCAGAGGACATAGGGGCTTAGTGAGAGTTGGCCAGGCCTTCCCAAGGAGGCCCCAGGGTGCTAGCACCTAAGAATGCACCCCTGGCATTCCAGAGAGCCTAGAACACAACCCCAAGCTCCTGGCCTCGCGCTGCGGGACTCCCTCATGCAAGCAGTCCTTGGAGGCCCAGGAGAGGAGCCAGATGTGCCCTCAAAGAGCTGATTCATGAGTAGGAGATTTCCCAGAGCCACACCTTGTTGCAGAGACCAAGCACAGTGACGCCTTTGAGGCAAATCCTACTGGTCTCAAAGTCACAGTGTTGGGGAGAGGCAGGGACCTGCTGCAGAACCACAGGAACAGGAGGCTGCTGTGGGCACAGTCCTGCAGGCCCGCCTTCCTGCCCAGCCCAAGCTCTGCGGGCTCCTTTCCAATCCTGGAGCCCCAGACTGCAGCATCGGCCCTGCTTCCCCAGGCAGGGGCTCACGTGGGCCCCAAAGGCTTTCCCAGGATACCAGGAAGACCAAGTGGGCATTCACTTATCCAGCCAGTATTTATTGAGTGCTTACTGTATGCTAGTCAGTGTTCTAAGCTCAAAGGATTGCAGCAGAGAATTAAAAAGAACAAACTTCCTACCCTCCTGGAGCTTACAGACATAAGCTATAAAAATTATCAAAATAAATATGTAGATATATTGGGAGACAAGTGCTATGGGGAAGAATAGGGCAAGGAGGGAGAATTGGGAGTTGGGGTAGGAAGTGGTCTCATTCCCCAGGGTGACCATGCTGGGGGACTTCCACTTGGCCTCAGACCCCTAGGGAAAGCTGGCCTGAAGGCTGGTATCCTGGCTCTGGCTGGGTTCAGCCAAAGGGGAGGGCTGAGCTAGGGGTGGGGTTCATCCCTGTCGCCTCCCTACAGAGTCATGGTTCCTGACAGGTGCTCCACTCCCACCATTCTCTCCTTCCTAATCGTAGCAGCTACATCCGGCCAAATTTGGGAATAGCAAAGCCTACCGTAAGCTCAGGGCTCTGGCACTGCACTGTCCCTCAGGGTTTCCTTAGCCATATTTCACATCTGTAAGTCATCCTTGAATAAACTTAATTTGAGTGCTGTGCTCTGTTGAATGCTGAGAAGCACAGTGACATTTGAGCAGGCTGCAAGGCAGTAGGGTCATAGCTATGGGCAGAATGTTCTAGGCAGAGGAAACTGCCAGCACAAAGGCTGGAGGTGGGGGGTGTGCCTGACCTGTTGGAAGAAAAGCAAGGAAACCTAAGGAAAGCAGGCGCAGTGACAAACGCCTGTAATCCCAGTGGCTCTGGAGGCTGAGGCAGGAGGATCACAAGTTCAAAGTCAGCCTCAGCAATTTAGTGAGACCCCGTCTCGAAATAAAAAATAAAAATGGGCTAGGGATGTGGTTCAGTGGTTAAGTGCTCGTGGGTTCAGTCCCTGGTACAAAGGACTGGGTAGGTAGCTCAGCTGCAGAGCTCTTGTCTAGCAAGGGCAAGACCCCAGGTTCAATCCCAGCCTCCCTGCCTCCCCACACACACAAAAAGAAAGCTGAGCTGGTGCAAACAGAGGGATGGAGATGGAAATAGCAGCAAAGAGGAGAGCGTTTGGAGGTGGGGACTCAGCTTTTGCCAGAGTGAGGAGGACTAAAGAGCTCTGAACTAAGTGGTGACATGACCTTTAACAGTGTCACTCTGGCTGCTGGGTTGAGAACAGACCATGGGGACAAGGGTAGAAACAGGGAAGCTGGTGAAGGGGGTGCTGCATCATCCCAGGAAAGATAGAAAAGGCTCAGAGGCTGTGGGAAGCATCAGAAGAGGCTGGTGTAGAGGTGGAACCAGCAGGATTCGCTGTGGCGTGTAGGAGGAAGGTGATGAGGGTGGCTTCATTGTTCATGGTCTGTTGTATTTAGCAAGGCTTTTACGCTTTGGGTGGAATCCCTATATCCACCCAGCCTGACCCTAATTCCCTGTCCCTCAGTGTATATGGGGGTCTGGGGAGGGGCACATGTGCAGTCCCCAAGGCTGTACACATCTCCTCTGGCAGAACTATGGGTCTGCTAGCGTCTGCCAGGAAGGGTCCTCATTTAAGTCACAGACCCCTTTGCCTGCAGCTGGCTGCCTTCTGGTCCCTGGTCTGGGGTGGAAGAGAGGACTCAGCCCCTGAGGCACTGGGAACGGAAATGATACCCGATCCTCAGAGGCACCCAGCAGGCTGACTGTTCCTGTATCAGTGTCCTGCTTTCAGGGCACTCCCAGACCCCTGCCCTTCAGCTGGAGCTGAGGGTCAAGCAGCCCTGAATGTGACAGGTTTCCTCTTCCACCACTTGCTTGGCTGGTTTCCCTGTAGGCTCCAGGCCTGTGTGGGGGCAGATGAGGCCTTGAGTGAAGAACCTCCTCAGGGGTGGCCCAGCCCCTTCCTCGGAGCCCTTGGCAGCCCTTTTCCCTCCTGTTGGACATGGTCTTTCAGAATCCTGGGTTGGGAGGCCTCCTCCCGTGGCATCCTGTGTGGGGCCCTCTGGCTGGATTCCCATTGCCTGAGACCCTGAACTCAGGCCACA